>NC_053392.1:342475140-342801390 GCF_905171765.1 Bufo bufo
CTTTGTTAACCCTTTAGGTGTTGCACAAGAGTTATTGGCAAATGGAGATGGAAAATTTGCCCAAAAATTTAATTTCTCAAATTTCATTTTAATCCATTTTTTCCAGTAACAAAGCAAGGGTTAACAGCCAAACAAAATGCTGTATTGATTGCCCCAAATCTGTAGTTTGCAGAAACACCTTATATGTGGCCATAAACTACTGTACGGGCACACAGTAGGGCATAGAGGAAAAGGTTTTTGGAAGTCAGATTTTGCTGGACTGGTTTATTTACACCATGTCCCATTTGAAGCCCCCCTGATGCACCCCTAGAGTAGAAACTCCATAAAAGTGACCCCATTTTGGAAACCAGGGGATAAGGTGGCAGTTTTGTTAGGACTATATTTAGGGTACATATGATTTTTGGTTTATCTATATTACATAGATATTCTGAAATTTCATCTCCATTTGCCAATAACTCTTGTGGAACACCTAAAGGGTTAACGACGTTTGTAAAATAAGTTTTGAATACCTTGAGGGGTGTAGTTTCTTAGATGGGGTTGCTTTTATGGAGTTTTTACTCTAGGGGTGCATCAGAGGGGGCTTCAAATGGGACATGGTGCCAAAAAATAAAGGCCATCAAAATCTGCCTTCTAGAAACCATACGGCATTCCTTTCCTTCTGCAGCCTGCCGTTTGGTTATACAGCAGTTTACGACCACATATGGGGTGTTTCTGTAAACTACAGTATGAGGGTAATAAATATTACGTTTTGTTTGGCTGTTAACCCTTGCTTTGTTAGTGGAAAAAAATGGATTAACATGGAAAATTTGCCAAAAAATAGCTTTTTTGGCACCGTTTTTTTTTTTTTTTTTTTGACGGGTTCATCTGAGGGGTATTTTTATAGCGCAGATTCTTATGGACGCGGCAATACCTAATATGTTTTACACTATATTATCTTTTTATAAAGAAAAAAATATATTGTATCTCCATAGTCTGAGTCTTTTTTTTGTTTGTTTTTAGCCGATTATATTATGTAGGGGCTCATTTTTTGCGGGATGAGAGGACGGTTTTATTGGCACTAATTCGGGGGCATATGACTTTTTGATCGCTTGCTATTACAATTTTTGTGATGTAAGGTGACAAAAAAAACCTTTTTTTTGCACCTTTTTTTTTTTTTTTACCGTGTTCATCTGAGGAGTTAGGGGGGGTATTTTTATAGAGCAGATTCTTACAGACACGGCGATACCTAATAAGTCTACTTTTTATTTATTTTAGTTTTTCAAAATAATATTTTTGAAAAAAAATAGTTTTTGTTTTAGTGTCTCAAGTCTGAGAACCAGTTTTTTTATCCGATTGTCAGTGGCTAAATTGGGATACAAATTTAGTACTCCATGGAAGTGTGGTACTCCCTGAAGCAACCAATAAATAATGCAGAGGCCCGGATGATCGGGGCACGTGTCACATTGAGTAGTGGTGTCCTTCCGTATCCCCCTCCTGTGACACACTCTGCACTTTTTTGGGGTCTGTCCCTTCTTTCCAGTATGGGGGACCACACCTGGAAAGTGTTGGCCAGAGACGATCTGGGCGCCTACAGTTCCCGAGGTACTCTGGCCTGCTCTTTCCCGGTCCGAAAAGATCAGGGCCTTGAGGACTGCCTCTTAGAACTGAAGGAATGTCCCTGTGTTGCCAGCGCTCCGGGACAGCACAAAAGTGTTGTACAAGGCAACCTGCACCAAGTAGACCGCAACTTTTTTGCGCATGGCATTATATGGCTTGAGGACTTGATCAGAGAGATCAACTCCTCCCATATACCGATTGTAGTCGACGATACAATCGGGCTTGAGGACCGTTGCACAGGGACAGGGGTGATGCCGTTACCATGAATTGTGGACAGTACAAGGACATCCCTCTTGTCCTTATATCTGACCAGCAACAGGTTTCCAGTGGTAAGGGCACGGGTCTCACCCCTGGGGATAGGTACCTGGAGGGGGTGGGCAGGGAGGCCACGTTGATTTTTCAGCACGGTCACACAAGCGGTCGTGGATCTGGCGGCGAGGGACTGGAACAAGGGGATACTAGTATAAAAGTTATCCACGTACAGGTGGTAACCCTTTAACTAGCAGTGGGTGCATAAGGTCCCACACAAGTTTCCCGCTAACACCCAGAGTGGGGGAACATTCTGTGGGTTGAATACGGGAATCTCGCCCCTCGTACACACAAAACTTGTAAGTGTACCCTAAGGTACTCTCACAAAGTTTGTACAGCTTCACGCCATACTTCGCCCGCTTTGAGGGAACATACTGGCGGAAAATGAGTCTCCCCTCAACCGTGACCTCCCTTCCAGGTACATAGGCCTGCACAAATTTGGCCGCAAAGTGATCGATGACCGGCCTGATTTTGGACAGGCGGTCATAGGCAGGATCACCTCGGGGGGGACATGCTGCATTATCTGAATAATGCAGGCATTTCCGGATGGCCTCAAACCGGGAGCGTGTCATGGCCGTACTGTAAAGTGGGGTCTGGTAGAGGATGTCCCCACTCCAGTAATGTCTGACTCTAGGTTTCTTGACTAGGCCCATATGCAGCACGAGGCCCCAAAATGTCCTCATCTCGGCTGCACTGACCGGGGTCCAGCCACCGGGCCTAGCCAAAAAGGAGCCCGGGTGTTGAGCAACAAACTGTTGGTGGCGTACAGGTTCGTCTGCTCCACCATTAGATTTACCAGTTGGTCACTGAAAAAATGACTAAAAAAGTCATATTCAGTGAAGCCCACTGTGGAAATCTGGATTCCTGGTTGGCCTTCAAAATCAGGAATCACAGGCTCATAACGCTCTGGGGTACACCAGACAAGTTCACCGGCAGGGGGCTCCGGGGGATTTAACTGGTGGGCCGGAAAACTAGTATGAGCCCCAGAGCTGCTCGTACTAGGTTGGGCCACAGGGTCCCTATCATGGCGGTCCCCTTGCTCCGCCTGGCGGACAACAGGAAAGTGCGGTCATCCTCGTCCTCACTGGGACTCTCGGACTCGGAGGCAAGCTGGGCGTATGCCTCTTCGGCTGAGAACATCCGGCGAGCCATAGTGGAGTGTGTGTCTGCATGTGTGTGCGTGCGTGTAAATCTTTATTCAGTGTGCGTGTGTGTGGGCGCACGGGTGTTCGCGTACTTATCCCTAAAACTAACAGAAAAAAAAAAAAGACTAACTAATAAATAATAAATAAATAAATGAAAACCGCTGATCAACCGTCCGAAGTTGATCAGCGGTGGGAGAGTGTGAAGCGCTAACAGTGTCCGGACGCCAAGAGTGCCAGCCACAGTCAGCGTACACACAAAAAAAAAAAATTGAGGGGGGCAGGGGGGCAAGCTGCAGCACCCCTGGGGGGTCTAGGGTCACACAGCTGTGCTGTGGACCCCAGACACCCGATTTAGGGTGATGCAATCAGAAACTTTTTTTTTTTTTACTTCCACTAACTTTTCCTTTATTATCCCTGCCTAACCCAACCTTTCTCTAGCTTTTCCCTAAGTGCCTGAACAGATGGGGGGTGCTGGGGCACAGATCGGGTGCTGGGCACAGATGGGGTGATGCTGGCTGAGATCCGACACATGCAGGCAGCGCTCCTCTCTCCTCGGTTCCCGGACACAAAAGGAGGAGGAGAGGAGCGCTGCTAGGATTTGAACCTCCTGCCGCCCGCCCACCTACCAATCAGAGGCGATCCTGAGAGGTGATGTCACCATCACCTCTCAGGATTGCAGGATTGCAGGATGGTGATTGGTGGTGCATTATCACACCACCGATCACCATTCTGTTCCGGGTTATCGGGTCCCCAGAGACCCGAATAACCCAGAAACGCAGCAAACCGCAGATTGTTTGCTGCGATCGCCGACATCGGGGGGTCACAGGACCCCCTGGCACATTTTGCCATGGTGCCTGCTCAATGATTTGAGCAGGAACCGGGTCCCGATCCCCGCCTGCCAGGCGGCAGTGATCGGAACTATACATGACGTACCGGTACGTCATGTGTCCTTAAGTACCAGGACAACATGCCGTACCAGTACGTCATGTGTCCTGAAGAGGTTAAAGGAGTTATCCCACAAAAAGTATTACCAAGTAATGAATAGGGCATTTCAAATGAAGTAGTATTTAATATTGCAATATATATGGAATAAAAATATTGTTAGGTTTTAATGTACAATACATTTTCCTCTTTGGTAGCGCCCCCTGCTGTTTTCTGGCCCATCTTTTCCTGCATTCAGAGGTGGACTAACATGCTTAGTAGCCTGCTGTCTTACCTTTCCCTCAGTACTGATGTAGTGATTTCATAGTTAAGTAAGTGAACCAGTCCAGACCCCTTTCATTCATTCGTATCTACTGCTCAATTTATAGAAATTCATATTTATATATCTCTTTCGACAGTGGGGAATGAAATTCTTGGAGCATTACATATCATATGTATCTCTAGGGCAATATGTGAGGTACTATTTTCTATGTAGGAGAGGAAGGGATGAGCTACTACCTACCCACAGAACAGTAAGCAATTCCTCTTGAAAAATTTGAGTAAAAACTGTTTTAAATTTGTGGGATAACCTCTTTAATTCCTGGTATGTCATCGAGTCATATGAGAAGATAACATTGGAAGAAGTTTATTAGTTTGATTTCCAATCAATCACGAAAATGAATGTACAAAAGGTAATCTGCTAATGAGCAATATGTATTATACATTTGATTAGAGCGTCTATCAAAATAGTTAGAAAATCTCTAAGCAAAGGCTGAAGGCACAAAAGAGTCAACAAATACTCGGGTGCAGGCTCGTGGATCATGGCCATAATTTCACATTTTAATTATAAAATAAAGTCGACTCCAGATAAATTTCACACAATGGGCCCACAATATTGCCATAAAATTTGGAAATCAAGAGTTTAGTATCAGATAGGGAATATGTTTTATAAAATAAGATTTAAGCAACATGAAAAATGGCACATAATGGTCCCTCATGATACATCATTCTCAGGTTACAATATTTTCAATGTACAATGGCAGTTCTAAGGCAATTTAAACTTGAAACCACATTCAAAATAACATTCCACAACCAATGCCGTGACACATGTAAGACCTGTATTAGTGAAGTATGTGAACTGATAGGATAACTAGAAGCACCTCTCTACGGTACAGTGGGGTACCACATGTTTTGATGTTTTCTTCACTTGTGCCAGGGCAGCTTCATGTTATTTTTTCAAGTAAACTGCAGGTACAGTGGTTCTTAAACGTTTGTCAACCCTTCAGAATTTTCGATAAGTACATAAAGATAACTAAATCAAATGATAAAAAAATCCAGACATATATGATTGGTCGTTTATTTATTGAGTAAAATGATCCAATATCACATGTATATGAGTGGCAAACGTATGTGAACCTTTAGGATTAGCAGATAATCTGAAGATGAAATTAAAGCCAGGTGTTTTTAATCAATGGGATGACAATAAGGTGTGAGTGGGCAACTTGTTTTAGTTAAAGAACAGGGATCTATGAATGTCTGATCTTCACAACAAGTTTGTAAAACTGTAGCACAGCATAAACAAAGGAGATTTCTAAGGATCTCAGAAGAAGAGTTGTTAATGCTCATCAGGCTGGAAACTGTTACAAAACCATCTCTAAAGAGTTTGGACTCCAATCTACAGTCAGACAGACTGTAAAAATGGAGAAAATTCAAGACCATTATGTCACAACCAGACAGCTGAGAAGCTCTGACAGAAGCCTTTCAGAACCTCCTCCTTGAGTTTTCTTTGTTTTGGTTTTCGGTTCCTCATCTCGTTAGCCTCTCTCAGCTGTCATGTGTTTGGACTGATTGCATCCCTTTAAATTCCTCCCCATAATGCAATAGTGTGCGGCTTATACAACTTCCTGGAGTGTGTGTGCATGCTGTTCCTATTGCCCAGTCTTCTACAAAGATAAGTGCTGTACTTTTATTTGTGATTTTCTGTTTGCTGGATCTCAGTTGACCCTGACTCCCTCCGTGTCTAGTGTAGGGAGCTGGTGGTCGTGTCCCCTCACTATTGTAGGGTGTTCAGGTGGTAGATAGTCGAGGTACGTGGATATGCAACCATCCACCTTTGGGGTGTTCGCATAGGCTGAGCAGTCAGGGAGAGTGACAGGTCTCATGCAGGGGTCTCCCTTTTGTTCCTTAGTTTTGGATCCAGTGAGTCATAGATTCTTTTGCATTGTCTTGTTTCCTGTACACCATCCGTGACATTATAAGCCGCCAAAACCGTCTCAAGCATGGATCCGGTTTCACTTTTGGCTGATTGCTTCCAGGGTCTTTCATTGGAGGTAGCTGATCTCCATAAGACTTTTTCTCAGTTTCAAGTGACCGATTCAGCTTGCGTTCATGGAGTTTGTTCTGAGCCTAAGATCTCGCTCCCGGATACGTTCTCCGGGGGTAGTGAGAATTTTGTGCGTTTTAGAGAGGCTTGCAAACTCCATTTTCGCCTTCTTCCCCATTCCTCTGGTGATGAGGAACGGAGGGTGGGGATCATTATATCGCTGCTCAGGGGTAACGCTCAGTCCTGGGCCTTTTCGCTGCCGGAGGGGGCATGGCCCCTCTGTTCAGTGGATGAATTCTTTTTAGCCCTGTGTCAGATATATGATGATCCGGATCGTATTGCTCTGGCTGAGTCTAGACTACGCCTGTTATGCCAGGGTAAACAATCCGCAGAGATACACTGCATGCAGAATTATTAGGCAAATGAGTATTTTGACCACATCATCCTCTTTATGCATGTTGACTTACTCCAAGCTGTATAGGCTCGAAAGCCTACTACCAATTAAGCATATTAGGTGATGTGCATCTCTGTAATGAGAAGGGGTGTGGTCTAATGACATCAACACCCTATATTAGGTGTGCATAATTATTAGGCAACTTCCTTTCCTTTGGCAAAATGGGTCAAAAGAAGGACTTGACAGGCTCAGAAAAGTCAAAAATAGTGAGATATCTTGCAGAGGGATGCAGCACTCTTAAAATTGCAAAGCTTCTGAAGCGTGATCATCGAACAATCAAGCGTTTCATTCAAAATAGTCAACAGGGTCGCAAGAAGCGTGTGGAAAAACCAAGGCGCAAAATAACTGCCCATGAACTGAGAAAAGTCAAGCGTGCAGCTGCCAAGATGCCACTTGCCACCAGTTTGGCCATATTTCAGAGCTGCAACATCACTGGAGTGCCCAAAAGCACAAGGTGTGCAATACTCAGAGACATGGCCAAGGTAAGAAAGGCTGAAAGACGACCACCACTGAACAAGACACACAAGCTAAAACGTCAAGTCTGGGCCAAGAAATATCTCAAGACTGATTTTTCTAAGGTTTTATGGACTGATGAAATGAGAGTGAGTCTTGATGGGCCAGATGGATGGGCCCGTGGCTGGATTGGTAAAGGGCAGAGAGCTCCAGTCCGACTCAGACGCCAGCAAGGTGGAGGTGGAGTACTGGTTTGGGCTGGTATCATCAAAGATGAGCTTGTGGGGCCTTTTCGGGTTGAGGATGGAGTCAAGCTCAACTCCCAGTCCTACTGCCAGTTTCTGGAAGACACTTTCTTCAACCAGTGGTACAGGAAGAAGTCTGCATCCTTCAAGAAAAACATGATTTTCATGCAGGACAATGCTCCATCACACGCGTCCAAGTACTCCACAGCGTGGCTGGCAAGAAAGGGTATAAAAGAAGAAAATCTAATGACATGGCCTCCTTGTTCACCTGATCTGAACCCCATTGAGAACCTGTGGTCCATCATCAAATGTGAGATTTACAAGGAGGGAAAACAGTACACCTCTCTGAACAGTGTCTGGGAGGCAGTGGTTGCTGCTGCACGCAATGTTGATGGTGAACAGATCAAAACACTGACAGAATCCATGGATGGCAGGCTTTTGAGTGTCCTTGCAAAGAAAGGTGGCTATATTGGTCACTGATTTGTTTTTGTTTTGTTTTTGAATGTCAGAAATGTATATTTGTGAATGTTGAGATGTTATATTGGTTTCACTGGTAAAAATAAATAATTGAAATGGGTATATATTTGTTTTTTGTTAAGTTGCCTAATAATTATGCACAGTAATAGTCACCTGCACACACAGATATCCCCCTAAAATAGCTAAAACTAAAAACAAACTAAAAACTACTTCCAAAAATATTCAGCTTTGATATTAATGAGTTTTTTGGGTTCATTGAGAACATGGTTGTTGTTCAATAATAAAATTAATCCTCAAAAATACAACTTGCCTAATATTTCTGCACTCCCTGTATACTGCTCAGAATTTCGGAGATGGGCAGCTGATACTGGTTGGAATGATGCTGCACTCCGAAGTCAATTTTGCCATGGTCTTTCAGAGGGATTGAAAGATGCATTTTCCTTTCATGAGAACCCCTATCTCCTTGGACTCTGCTATGTCTCAGGCCGTTCGTATTGACAGGCGTCTTAGAGAGAGAGGAGAGATCTCTCCTTCCTGTCATACTCAGTCCCGGGACAGTGCAGCGGTCTCATTCTGTGCGCAGGGGTCTCATTCGCTGTCAGCCCCTTCTGAGCAGGAGCCCATGCAGCTGGGGTTGATTGCCTCTGACAATAGAAGATTCAGCCCGCATGGGAGGGTTTGTTTTTGTTGTGGAGGTATAAATCATTTTGCAAATGTTTGTCCCTCTAGGACAGGGGTCTCCAAACCCCGGCCCGCGGGCCAGAACCGGCCCGCTTGTGCGTTCGATCCGGCCCGCCCGCAGCTGGCAGGTTGCAGGAACCAAATCCGCACAACCGCCCATGCTGTCACGCTTGTGTTGTGTGTTCGATTCCGCGCCCGCCCGCAGCTGACAGGTTGCAGGAACGAAAGCCGCACAACCGCCCATGCTGTCACGCTGTGCTTTTTGATTGGCTGCTGGGACCGCCGATGTCCCGGCAACCAGTGACGTCACAGGTGCGGCACCTCCCCTCTTCCCGCCCGCTGTTTGAAATAACAAATCCACGTGTGTAGCAGCGGGCGGGAGTCGGGACTCAGGAGTCCAAGAAGAAAAAAAAAAGAAGAGGAGCAGAAGCCGGCTACAGCGGAGGCAAGTGTTGCACAACGCTGATGGGGACACAATGGGGAACGCTGACATTGCTGTGCTGCGCTGATGGGGACACAAGCTGCTGAGGACACATACTGATGGGGATATTGCTGTGCTGCTGGGGACACTGCTGATGGGGACTTTGCTGTGCTGATGGGGACATTGCTGTTCTGATGGGGACACCGTTGATGAGGACACGGGTGTCCCCATCAATGGTGTCCCCATCAGCACAGCAATGTCCCCATCAGAGGTGTCCCCATCAGCGATGATGGGCACACTGCTGATGGGGACAATTCTGTTCTGATGGGGACATTGCTGGGGACACCGCTGTTTGGCACACTGCTGATGGGGACATGGGTGTCCACATCAATGGTGTCCCCATCAGGATAGCAATGTCCCCATCAGCGGTAACCCCATAATCGATGTCACCATCAGCACAGCAATGTCCCCATCAGAGGTGTCCCCATCAGCGGTGATGGGGACACATGCTGCTGGGGACACCGCTGACAGGGACATTGCTGTGCTGATGGGGATGTTGCGGTGGACACTGCTGATGGGGACATTGCTGTTCTGATGGGACATTGCTGGGGACACCGCTGATGGGGACATGGGTATCCCCATCAGCGGTGACCCATCATCGGTTTCCACATCAGCACAGCGGCGTCCCCATCAGCAATGATGGGGACGCTGCTAATGTGGAAACTGCTGATGTGAACATTGCTGTGCTGATGGGGACATTGCTGAGGACACCGCTGATTGGCACACTGCTGATGGGGACAAAGGTGTCCCCATCAATGGTGTCCCCATCAGTACAGCAATGTCCCCATCAGCGTCCCCATTCTGATGGGGACATTGCTGTTCTGATGGGGACACCACTGATAGGGACACGGGTGTCCCCATCAACCGCGTCCCCAAAGGCAGTGTCCCCATCAGTGGTGTCCCCATCAGCTGCTAATGGGGACTCCGCTGATGGGGACATTGCTGTTCTGATGGGGACATCATTAATGGGGACATTGCTGTGCTGATGCTGACATTGCTGTTCTGATGGGGACATTGTTGTGCTGATGGGGACACCGCTGATGGGGACATTGCTGTGCTGATGGGGACACCGCTGATGGGGACATTGCTGTGCTGATGGGGACAACGCTGATAGGGACACGGGTGTCCCCATCAATGGTGTCCCCATCAGTGGTGTCCCCATCAGCACAGCAATGTCCCCAACAGCAGCGTCCCCATCAGTGGTGTCCCCATCAGCACAGCAATGTCCCCAACAGCAGCGTCCCCATCAGTGGGTGTCCCCATGATGGGAATATTGTTTTTCTGATGGGAATATTGTTTTTTTGATGGGAATATTTTTTTTTTTATGGGAATATTGCTTTTCTGATGGGGACATTGCTGTTCTGATTTGGCCATTGCTGTTCTGATGGGGACACCGCTGATAGGGACACGGGTGTCCCCATCAATGGTGTCCCCATCAGCCGCGTCCCCAACAGCAGTGTCCCCATCAGTGGTGGCCCCTATCAGCTGCTAATGGGGACTCCGCTGATGGGGACATTGCTGTTCTGATGGGGACATCGTTGATGGGGACATTGCTGTGCTTAAGGGTGACACGGCTGATGGGGACATTGCTGTGCTGATGCTGACATTGCTGTGCTGATGCTGACATTGCTGTGCTGATGGGGACATTGCTGTGCTGATGGGGACATTGTTGTGCTGATGCTGACATTGCTGTGCTGATGCTGACATTGCTGTGCTGATGCTGACATTGCTGTGCTGATGGGGACATTGCTGTGCTGATGGGGACATTGCTGTGCTGATGGGGACATTGCTGTGCTGATGGGGACATTGCTGTGCTGATGGGGACATTGTTGTGCTGATGCTGACATTGCTGTGCTGATGCTGACATTGCTGTGCTGATGGGGACATTGCTGTGCTGATGGGGACATTGCTGTGCTGATGGGGACATTGTTGTGCTGATGCTGACATTGCTGTGCTGATGGGGACATTGCTGTGCTGATGGGGACATTGCTGTGCTGATGGGGACATTGCTGTGCTGATGGGGACATTGCTGTGCTGATGGGGACATTGTTGTGCTGATGCTGACATTGCTGTGCTGATGCTGACATTGCTGTGCTGATGCTGACATTGCTGTGCTGATGGGGACATTGCTGTGCTGATGGGGACATTGCTGTGCTGATGGGGACATTGCTGTGCTGATGGGGACATTGCTGTGCTGATGGGGACATTTTTGTGCTGATGGGGACACCGCTGATAGGGACACGGGTGTCTTTGCGTTGTTTTGCTAAAGTTTTTTCTCTTTTGTTCTCAGTCATATCATGCTGATTACAAAAACGATCCATGTAAAATATATACATTTAATTTAATACATAACTGATTTTTTTTTCCGGCCCCCGAATACTTGTAAAATCTTCAATGTGGCCCTCCTGTTGAAAAGTTTGGAGACCCCTGCTCTAGGAGATACAGGCAGTTTTCTGGGAGTAATAAAGAAACAAAAAGGAAAAAATCTTTTAAAAATGTTCCGTCTGTTACTATTGGCAGGGTTGAGGCGGAAATTGAAGGTTTTCCGTTTGCTTGTAGTTCCCGTTTTGTCCTGCCTGCTAGGGTGGCGCTAGAGAGCAAGAGCATTTTTTGTGAGATTTTTGTAGATAGCGGAGCAGCTGTCAATCTCATTGATAATCAATTTGCAATAACTCATGGTTTCCAGGTATGCACTTTGGGAAAGGATATTCCTGTTTTTGCTATTGATTCCGCTCCACTTTCTCAGAAATCATTAAAGGGCATAGTTCACAATATCCGTTTGACTGTGGGTGACGCTCATGTTGAGGATGTGTCATGTTTCGTCCTTAGCGGTTTGCCTACTCCTCTAGTGTTGGGGCTACCCTGGCTCACTAAACATAACCCCACCATTGATTGGCAAGCTAGGCAAATAAACGGTTGGAGTGACTTTTGCAGAGAGAATTGCCTCACGACATCTGTTTCTGAGGTTTCTAATAAGACTGTACCACCTTTCCTCTCTGAATTTTCTGATGTCTTCTCTGAGAGTGGAGTTCAGGATTTGCCCCCGCACAGGGAGTACGATTGCCCTATTAATCTCATCCCAGGCGCCAAGCTGCCTAAATCTCGTTTATACAATCTTTCCCAACCTGAGAGGGTCGCTATGCGTGCTTATATCTCTGAGAGTCTGTTGCCGCTGGTTTTTTCTTTGTTAAGAAGAAAGATGGTTCTTTAAGACCTTGTCTGGATTTCAGGGAGCTGAACAGTATCACGATTCGTGACCCTTATCCGCTTCCTCTGATCCCGGACCTGTTTAACCAGGTTGTTGGGGCTAAAGTCTTTTCCAAATTAGACCTAAGAGGGGCATACAACTTGGTCAGGGTCAGAGAAGGAGACGAATGGAAGACGGCCTTCAATACCCCTGAGGGCCATTTTGAGAATTTGGTTATGCCTTTTGGTTTGATGAATGCCCCAGCCGTTTTTCAGCATTTCGTCAACAGCATTTTTTATCATTTAATGGGAAAATTTGTATTAGTGTATTTGGATGACATTTTGATTTTTTCTCCTGATTTCAAAACTCATAAGGAACACTTACGTCAGGTCTTGCTCATCCTGCGGGAGAATAAATTATACGCGAAACTGGAAAAATGTGTGTTTGCGGTTCCAGAGGTTCAATTTCTGGGGTTTCTTCTCTCTGCTTCTGGTTTTCGCATGGACCCCGAGAAGGTAAGCGCTGTGCTTGAGTGGGAGCTTCCTGAGAATCATAAGGCGCTGATGCGTTTTTTGGGCTTTGCCAATTATTACAGGAAGTTTATTTTGAATTATTCCTCTGTTGTTAAACCACTCACTGATATGACCAGAAAGGGGGTAGATTTTTCTTCCTGGTCGGTAGAGGCGCGTAAGGCCTTTTCTAATATCAAGGAGAGTTTTGCTTCCACTCCCATCCTGGTACAACCTGATATTTCTTTACCCTTCATAGTTGAGGTTGATGCTTTAGAGGTAGGTGTGGGTGCGGTCTTGTCTCAGGGTTCCTCTCCTGCCAAATGGCGACCGTGTGCCTTTTTCTCGAAGAAACTCTCCTCCGCAGAGAGAAATTACGATGTGGGAGATAGGGAATTGTTGGCCATCAAGTTGGCTTTTGAGGAATGGCGCCATTGGCTAGAGGGAGCCAGACACCCTATTACCGTGTTTACTGACCATAAAAATCTGGCCTACTTGGAGTCAGCCAAGCGTCTGAACCCGAGACAGGCCAGATGGTCTTTGTTCTTTTCAAGGTTTAATTTTGTTGTCACGTTCCGCCCTGGGGTTAAGAATGTGAAGGCAGATGCCCTGTCACGTTGTTTTCCGGGAGGTGGGAATTTTGAAGACCCGGGTCCCATTTTGGCTGAAGGTGTGGTGGTCTCTGCTCTTTTTCCTGAATTGGAGGCAGAGGTGCAGGCAGCCCAAGCAGAGGCTCCTGATCTTTGTCCTCCTGGGAGGTTGTTTGTGCCTCTCGCTTTGAGACACAAGATTTTTAAGGAACACCACGATACGGTCCTTGCTGGGCACCCGGGGGCAAGAGCCACACTGGATCTCATCGCTCGGAGATTCTGGTGGCCTGCGCTTCGTAAGTCGGTTGAGGGTTTTGTGGCAGCCTGCGAGACTTGCGCTCGTGCCAAAGTCCCTCATTCACGGCCATCAGGTCCTCTCCTTCCCTTACCCATTCCTTCCCGTCCTTGGACACATCTGTCCATGGACTTCATAACAGACCTGCCTCGTTCCTCGGGGAAGTCTGTGATTCTGGTGGTGGTTGACCGTTTTAGCAAAATGGTGCATTTCATCCCTTTTCCTGGTTTGCCCAATGCTAAGACGCTGGCGCAGGCATTTATTGATCACATTGTCAAATTGCATGGTATTCCTTCAGACATAGTCTCTGATAGGGGCACGCAGTTTGTTTCCAGATTCTGGAAGGCTTTCTGTTCTCGCTTGGGGGTTCGGTTGTCATTCTCTTCTGCTTTCCACCCGCAGTCGAATGGCCAGACAGAGCGTGTCAATCAGAATCTGGAGACATATCTGCGCTGTTTTGTGGCGGAGAATCAGGAGGATTGGTGTTCTTTTTTGTCCCTTGCTGAGTTTGCTTTAAATAACCGTCGTCAGGAGTCCTCTGATAAGTCACCATTTTTTGGTGCATATGGGTTTCATCCGCAGTTTGGGACTTTCTCGGCAGAGGGGTCTTCTGGTTTACCTGATGAGGACAGATTCTCCTCGTCTTTGTCATCTATTTGGCAAAAGATTCAGGACAATCTAAAGAGCATGAGTGAGAGATATAAGCATGTGGCGGATAAGAGACGTGTGCCTGGTCCGGACCTGAATGTTGGTGATCTGGTGTGGTTGTCTACCAAGAATATCAAATTGAAGGTTCCCTCCTGGAAGTTGGGTCCTAGGTTTATTGGGCCTTACAAGATCCTGTCTGTCATCAATCCTGTTGCCTACCGTCTTGATCTTCCTCAGACTTGGAAGATCCATAATGTTTTTCATAAGTCCTTATTGAAACCTTATGTTCAACCCATTGTACCCTCGCCTTTGCCTCCTCCTCCGATTATGGTTGATGGGAATCTTGAATTTCAGGTCTCTAGGATTGTGGATTCTCGTCTTGTCCGCGGTTCTCTCCAGTACCTCGTTCATTGGGAGGGTTATAGTCCTGAGGAGAGGATGTGGGTCCCAGTGACGGACATTAAGGCCACTCGTCTCATCAGGGCTTTCCATAGGTCCCATCCTGAGAAGGTGGGCTCTGAGTGTCCGGAGTCCACTCGTAGAGGGAGGGGTACTGTCACAACCAGACAGCTGAGAAGCTCTGACAGAAGCCTTTCAGAACCTCCTCCTTGAGTTTTCTTTGTTTTGGTTTTCAGTTCCTCATCTCGTTAGCCTCTCTCAGCTGTCATGTGTTTGGACTGATTGCATCCCTTTAAATTCCTCCCCATAATGCAATAGTGTGCGGCTTATACAACTTCCTGGAGTGTGTGTGCATGCTGTTCCTATTGCCCAGTCTTCTACAAAGATAAGTGCTGTACTTTTTTTTGTGATTTTCTGTTTGCTGGATCTCAGTTGACCCTGACTCCCTCCGTGTCTAGTGTAGGGAGCCGGTGGTCGTGTCCTTTCACTATTGTAGGGTGTTCAGGTGGTAGATAGTCGAGGTACATGGATATGCGACCATCCACCTTTGGGGTGTTCGCATAGGCTGAGCAGTCAGGGAGAGTGACAGGTCTCATGCAGGGGTCTCCCTTTTGTTCCTTAGTTTTGGATCCAGTGAGTCATAGATTCTTTTGCATTGTATTGTTTCCTGTACACCATCCGTGACACATTATTACCCTCCTCAGGAGTGGTCAACCAACAAAGATCACACTGAAGATTTTTCTTGGTCTCTGCCTGCCCTGGCACCAGATCCTATGCCCATCCACATGAGTGTTAGAGCATTGCATACTGTCGCATCACCAGGGGACATGGCTTAGCAACGTTTCAAAGCTAGAGATCTCACGTCTGGAGCCTGAACAGATACATTTGTGACAACTCCATTAAAAATAAAAATCGCAAAGCAAAGCTTTCTCTGAATTTTTTGAGCCAACTAATCAGTGGTATAAATTTAGGATATTTTCACACAACAGTGAAATATGACAATTTTCAGAACATTGGAATTCTATGAATGTATTCACACATTAGTTGTTTTAAAGTGAATAATGGCCGTCAAAAATATGTTTGACCATTTTTGAGGCCTGATGGACCCCATAGAAGTCAAGAGGCCTATTTTTAACAGCCGTTCAACAGAATGACCTCCATGTGACGCCTGTTAATTGTTAAACAAAAGTTGGTTGCTAGAAGATGCTGAGGAGAGTCAGAAAGATCCCCTCGAGATCATCGTCTGAGCCTGGAGAGCAGACATCAAAACAGCCTACAGCAAGATGCCACATTCCATGGATGCTGCGCGCCTCATTTCTCTTGTCCAGCATTAGCCTGCTACCTGGGACAGTGCAAGAGTGGCGAATCATGACCGCCGCTGAGAAAATGAGACCTGGGCGATCATGTGACCATCCTATCTCTGTGTTTTCAGGAGGTTAGAGGTAAAAAAAAAACGGTGAAATTAATCAGTTTTTTCAACAGCCGTAAAAAATGGATGGTGACCACATGTCAAACGGCCTTCAAAAATGGTTGGACAGTTGGGAAATGGCATTTTTGAAGGATCGGATGTCACACTTTAATCAATCCCATTAACAGTGAATAAGCACAATTTTACATTATGTCAAACAGTTATTTCAATGCCTTCAAGCAAAAGTCAGATGTAATAATCTATAGATCTTAGGCTTGGTCACATCTGTGCAACTGCTTCCATTCACCCTTTCTTGACATATGACGTACTAGTACATCACAGCCGGAGGTTACTTCCTACAAATTGACTGCTGTATCTGCCAACATCACTGTAAAAGCCGATGCCAGTGGATTCATCTCTTATATGCTGCGATCAACGCTGACTGCAGCATATAAGAGAATCGCAGAGGGAGGGGGTTCTCTATTAATCTCCCCCACGCTTCAGTGATAGGGGGTGAAGGCTGCCATGGAAACCCCAGGCCTGGCAAAGGCCTCGAGGTCTGCCATATACGGAAGTCTGTGAGATCTAGCCCCCAGACTGGGTCTCACAGGCACACTATCAGTGTGAAACTGACAGTTTCAATGTATTACAATACAGCATTTATTCTACTACATTGAAACAAGGATCAGCCCTGAAAAGTTGAAGTCCCTGTACTGGAACAAAAATAAAAAGTGAGAAAAAAAAGTTTAAAAAAATGTTTTATAAAAATAAAAAACAAAAGTTTATTGTAAAAAAAAGTATGCCTTTCCCTTTATCAAGTGATTTTTAATTAAAAATAAATAAATTAGAAAAATAGACATATTAGATATCACCACGCCTATAACGACTGGCTCTATACAAATATCACACGACTTACCCCCTCAGGAGAACGCCATAAAAAATAAAATAAAAACTTTGCCAAAACAGCCATTTTTTGGTCATTTGCCCCAAAGAAGTATATTAACCCCTTAGTGACCAAGCCTGTTTGGACCTTTATGACCAAGCGTTTTTCTTCCTTTTTTCATGGTCTCGTTCCAAGAGCTTTAACTTTTGTATTTTTTCGTCTATATAGCTTTATGAGGGCTTGTTTTTTACGGGACAAGTTGTAGTTTTTAATGGCGCCATTTTGGTGTACACATAACTTTCTGATTAACTTTTATTAACTCTTTCTGGGAGGGAGATGGGGAAAAATAGCAATACTGCCACTGCGTTTTTACATTATAAATTTTATGGAGTTCATTTTTCGCTACAAATAACATAATATCTTTATTCTCTGGGTCAGTACGATTACAGTGATACTAAATACTTATAATTTTGTTTACGTTTTACTACTTTTTTTGCAATAAAACCCCTTTTATTACCAAAAAAACGATTTTGCATTGCCACTTCACAAGACCCATAACTTTTTTTAATTTTTTTTATATGGAATTGTGTGAGGGCTTGATTTTTGAAAGACGACTTGTATTTTTCATTGGTATGATTTTGGAGTAAATGTCGCTTTTTGATCGCTTGTTATTATGGTTTTTTTGGTGGAAACTAAGAATAAATTCGAAATTCTGTCTTTTTTTTTACGGTGTTCACCAAAGGGGATAATTTATGTAATATTTATGTAGTCGGTACGGACGCGGCAATACCAAACATATGGGGGATATTTTCTTTTTGCAATTTTTTTCATTGAAAAGTATCCCCTTGTTCCAGTCCCTGAAAAGCGTTTTCATTTAAATGGAAAAAAAGCATATTTTTTTATTTTATGGAATTTTTTTACTACTTAATAGTCCCACAAGGGTACTATAATAAACAGTATTTTGATTGCTTTTAAAATGTAATGCATTATCTCTATAATGCATTGCATTTCAATAGCAATGCTATTCAAACATTGACCAGCAGGCTGCGCCAGAGAGGCACAGTCTGCTGGAGGTAACGGAAGACAGGCTCGGGGCCTTGATCGGAAGCAAGGTAAGCTTCCCAACACATCAGCACCCCGCGATCGCATTTTTGGGGTGCTGATGGGGGACAGAGGGAGACCGCTCCCTCTGTCACCACTTTACATGCAGCGGGCGCCATTGCGCCCGGCATGTAAAGGGTTAAACAGCCCGGATCGACACTCCTGCCGGTCCGGGCTGTTAGAGCAGGGACCCTGCTCTCATGTGAGAGCCAGGTCCGCGCTCCCCGCTGCACGGGGGAACCGTGCAGCGCTTAGACTGGGCCGCCGTAAAAACGCGGCGGCCCAGCCTAAGGCCCCTTAGTGACCGCCGTAAAAACACGTATGGGTGGTCACTAAGGGGTTAAACGATCAAAATCTTATATGACCCAAAAATGGTACCAATAAAAATATCAACCTTTCCCGCCATGAGCCCCTACTCAAGAAAGCACAAAAATAAAAAATAAATGGCTTTCAGAGAATGGAGACACAAAAACATGATTTCTTTTTTTAAAAAAATGCTTTATAAAAGAAATATGCTTTATGCTTTTTATGTAAAAATTGAAAAAAAAATTGAGATATTTAGTATTGTCACATCTGTAACAACCTGCTCTAAAATAACACATGATCTATCCTGTTATGTGAATGCCATATAAAAAAATAAAAAATAATGGTGCCAGAACAGCAATTTTTTTTGTTACCTTGCTTCACAAAAAGCATAATTTTGAGTAGTCAAAAATTGTATGTACCCCAAAATAATACCAACAAAACTTTATCCCATAGTTTCCAAAATGGGGTCACTTTTAGGGAATTTCTACTGTAGGGGTGCATGAGGGCTTCTTCAGATGAGACATGGCAATTTAAAATTATCCCAGTGAAATTTCCCTCCAAAATCCATATGCTCCTCCTTCCCTTCTGCACCCTGCAGTGTGCCCATAGAGCAATTTATGACCACATATGGGGTGTTTCTGTAAGCTGCAGAATCAGGGTAATAAATATTGAATTTAGTTTTGCTGTTAACGTTCGCTGCCTTACAGGAAATAATGGCTTAAAATGGAAAATCTGCAAAAAGAAGTGACATTTAAAATGTCTCCTCTATTTTCCTTTAACTTTTGTGGAACACCTAAAGGGTTATCAAAGTTTGTAAAATCATATTTGAATAATTTGAGAGGTGTAGTTTCTAAAATGGGGTCATTTATGGGTGGGTTCTATCATGAAAGCCCCACAAAGTGACTTCATAACTGAATTGGTCCTTTAACCTCTTCAGGACACATGACGTACCGGTACGGCATGTTGTCCTGGTACTTAAGGACACATGACGTACCGGTACGTCATGTATAGTTCCGATTACCGCCGCCCGGCGGGCGGTGATTGGAACCCGGTGCCTGCTCAAATCATTGAGCAGGCACCTTGGCGAAATGCGCCGGGGGGTCCTGTGACCCCCCCATGTCGGCGATCGCAGGTCAATTCAGACCTGCGGTTTGCTGCTTTTCCGGGTTATTCGGGTCTCTGGGGAGGAACAGGATGGTGATCGGTGGTGTGATAATGCACCACCAATCACCATCCTGCAATCCTGAGAGGTGATGGTGACATCACCTCTCAGGATCGCCTCTGATTGGTAGGTGGGCGGGCGGCGGGAGGTTCAAATCCTAGCAGCGCTCCTCTCCTCCTACTTTTGTGTCCGGGAGCCGAGGAGAGGAGCGCTACCTGCACGTGTCGGATCTCAGCCAGCACCCCCCA
Organism: Bufo bufo; assembly: GCF_905171765.1. Taxonomy (NCBI): domain Eukaryota; kingdom Metazoa; phylum Chordata; class Amphibia; order Anura; family Bufonidae; genus Bufo; species Bufo bufo. The sequence goes on from NC_053392.1 coordinate 342,494,962, forward strand.
TCTGTGCCCAGCACCCGATCTGTGCCCCAACACCCCCCATCTGTTCAAAAAAGTACATAGGGAAAGGCTAGGGAAAGGTTGGGTTAGGCAGGGATAATAAAGGGAAAGTTAGTGGAAGTAAAAAAAAAAAGTTTCTGATTGCATCACCCTAAATCGGGTGTCTGGGGTGTGACCCTAGACCCCCCAAGGGGTGCTGCAGCTTGCCCCCCTCCCCCCCTCAACTTTTTTTTGGGCGCAAGCGTTTTTTGTTTTTTTTTGTGTGCGTACGCTGACTGTGGCCGGCACTCTTAGCGTCTGGCCACTGTTAACGCATCGCACACCCCACCGCTGATCAACTTCGGACGGTTCATCAGCGGTTTTTAATTTTTAATTTTTATTTTTTTCCCTTTTTTTAGTTAGTCTTTTTTTTCTGTTAGTTTTAGGGATAAGTACGCGAACACCCGTGCCCCCACACACACGCACACTAAATAAAGATTTACACGCACACACACACAGACACACACTCCCCTATGGCCCGCCGGATGTTCTCGGCCGAGGAGGCATACGCCCAGCTTGCCTCCGAGTCCGAGAGTCCCAGTGAGGACGAGGATGACCCCACTTTCCTGTTGTCATCCGCGTCCTCCTCATCATCTAGTGATGATGATGAGCCCCCAATGCGGTGAAGACGCCGCCAGGCAGAGCAAGGGGACCGCCATGATAGGGACCCTGTGACCCACCCTAGTACGAGCAGCTCTGGGGCTCGTACTAGTTTTCCAGCCAACCAGTTAAATCCACCGGAGCCCCCTGCCGGTGAACTTGTCTGGTGTACCCCAGAGCGTTATGAGCCCGTGATTCCTGATTTTGAAGGCCAACCAGGAATCCAGATTTCCACAGTGGGCTTCACTGAATATGACTTTTCTAGTCATTTTTTCAGTGACCAACTGGTAAATCTAATGGTGGAGCACACGAACCTGTACGCCCAACAGTTTGTTGCTCAACACTCGGGCTCCTTTTTGACTAGGCCCGGTGGCTGCACGCCGGTCAGTGCAGCCGAGATGAGGACATTTTAGGGCTTCGTGCTGCATATGGGCCTAGTCAAGAAACCTAGTGTCAGGCATTACTGGAGTGGGGACATCCTCTACCAGACCCCACTTTACAGTACGGCCATGACACGCTCCCGGTTTGAGGCCATCCAGAAATGCCTGCATTATGCAGATAATGCAGCATGTCCCCCCCAAGGTGATCCTGCCTATGACCGCCTGTACAAAATCAGGCCGGTCATCGATCACTTTGGGGCCAAATTTGTACAGGCCTATGTACCTGGAAGGGAGGTCGCGGTTGATGAGTCTCTCATTGCATTCAAGGGGAGGCTCATTTTCCACCAGTATGTTCCCTCAAAGTGGGCGAAGTATGGCGTGAAGCTGCACAAACTTTGTGAGAGTACCTCAGGGTACACTTACAAGTTTCGTGTGTACGAGGGGCGAGATTCCCGTATTCAACCCCCAGAATGTCCCCCCACTCTGGGTGTTAGCGGGAAACTTGTGTGGGACCTTATGCACCCACTGCTAGATAAGGGTTACCACCTGTACGTGGATAACTGTTATACTAGTATCCCCTTGTTCCAGTCCCTCGCCGATAGATCCACGTCCGCTTGTGGGACCATGTGGAAACATCAATGCGGCCTCCCTGCCCACCCCCTCCAGGTACCTGTCCCCAGGGGTGAGACCCGTGCCCTTACTACTAGAAACCTGTTGCTGGTCAGATATAAGGACAAGAGGGATGTCCTTGTACTGTCCACAATTCATGGTAACGGCATCACCCCTGTCCCTGTGCGAGGTACCGTGGCAAAGGTCCTCAAGCCGATTGTATCGTCGACTACAATCGGTATATGGGAGGAGTTGATCTCTCTGATCAAGTCCTCAAGCCACATAATGCCATGCGCAAAACCCGGGCATGGTACAAAAAAGTTGCGGTCAACTTGGTGCGGGTTGCCTTGTACAACTCTTTTGTGCTGTCCCGGAGCGCTGGCAACACAGGGACATTCCTTCAGTTCTAAGAGGCAGTCCTCAAGGCCCTGATCTTTTCGGACCGGGAAAGAGCAGGCCGGAGTACCTCGGGAACTGGAGGCGCCTGGATCGTCCCTGGCCAACACTTTCCAGGTGTGGTCCCCCATACTATAAAGAAAGGACGGACCCAAAAAAGGTGCAGAGTGTGTCACAGGAGGGGGATACGGAAGGACACCACTACTCAATGTGACACGTGCCCCGATCATCCAGGCCTCTACATTATTGGTTGCTTCAGGGAGTACCACACTTCCATGGAGTACTAAAATTTATATCCCAATTTTGCCACTGACAATCAGATAAAAAACTGGTTCTCAGACTTGAGACACTAAAACAAAACAAAAAATAATTCAAAAATATTATTTTGTAAAACTAAAATAAATTAAAAAAAGTAGACTTATTAGGTATCGCTGCGTCCGTAAGAATCTGCTATATAAAAACACCCCCCCAACCCCTCAGATGAACACGGTAAAAAAAAAACGGTGCAAAAAAAAAGGTATTTTTTTGTCACCTTACATCACAAAAATTGTAATAGCAAGCGATCAAACAGTCATATGCCCCCCAAAATAGTGCCAATAAAACCGTCCTCTCATCCCGCAAAAAATGAGCCCCTACATAAGATAATCGGCTAAAAACTAAAAAATAAATGACTCTTAGACTATGGAGATACTAAAATGTTTTTTTTCTTTATAAAAAGATAATATAGTGTAAAACATAAATAAATAAAAAGTAGACATATTAGGTATCTCCGTGTCCGTAAGAATCTGCTCTATAAAAGTACCCCCCCTAACCCCTCAGATGAACACGGTAAAAAATAAAAAAATAAAAACGGTGGCAAAAAAGAAATTTTTGGGCAAATTTTCCATGTTAATCTGTTTTTTTCCACTAACAAAGCAAGGGTTAACAGCCAAACAAAACTTAATATTTATTACCCTCATACTGCAGTTTACAGAAACACCCCATATGTGGTCGTAAACTGCTGTATGACCAAACAGCAGGGAGCAGAAGGAAAGGAACGCCGTATGGTTTCTGGAAGGCAGTTTTTGATGGCCTTTTATTTTGTCCCATTTGAAGCCCCCCTGATGCACCCCTAGAGTAAAAACTCCATAAAAGTGACCCCATCTAAGAAACTACACCCCTCAAGGTATTTAAAACTTATTTTACAAACGTCGTTAACCCTTTAGGTGTTCCACAAGAGTTATTGGCAAATGGAGATGAAATTTCAGAATTTATATTTCTGGTAACATTGCCTCACAAAAATGTAATATAGATAAACCAAAAATCATATGTACCCTAAAAATAGTCCCAACAAAACTGCCATCTTATCCTGTAGTTTCCAAAATGGGGTCACTTTTATGGAGTTTCTACTCTAGGGGTGCATCAGGGGGGCTTCAAATGGGACATGGTGTAAATAAACCAGTCCAGCAAAATCTGCCTTTAAAAAACCATATGGCGCACCTTTCCCTCTATGCCCTACTGTGTGCCCGTACAGTAGTTTACGGCCACATATGGGGTGTTTCTGCAAACTACAGATTCAGGGCAATAAATACAGCATTTTGTTTGGCTATTAACCCTTGCTTTGTTACTGGAAAAAATGGATCAAAATGAAGGGCGATGCGATCCCGGCCAGTGAGGGTGCCGGGCGCATGCGCTGAAGATAGCCGGGGACACTAGTAGCCGCCTAGCGAAGTGAATATTGATGAGCTGGGCGGCGCTTCAAACGGCAGTTGTGGCGAGGCTGGCTGGGCGCAAGCTGAAGTGAAACACCGCCCCTTGGGCAGATTGAACCCGATTCCAGCAGGTTATAAAACTTCACATTACTGTAGTTATAAGGTGGACAGGGGGGATACTTACATGATTCTTATACACTTTATAAGACCTGTACGGTCATATATATACCTTAATATGCTTTTTGGCCCTGTCAGTGTCCCTTTAAGGAGTTAAAAAGTGGGTTTTGAAAATTTCCTAAAAATTTCAAAAATTGCATCTAACATTGTATTCCATCTACCATCCCAAAACAATTAAAATGCGATAGTGGCGAAAAAAGATGGGAAGGCGCTCATAGGGTAATAGGTTCAATTAAAGATATGAAATCAAGACATCGAAATTTATGCTCACCTTCTGGTGTTGTGCATACGTAGGCACAACACTCGTGAGAACAAGGGGTCGGTGCAGCCGGTATCTTCTCAGTCCTCGTCGGTGGAGTAGCCTAAGCTCCAGAGGAGTGATATATATTGCAAACAGAAAAAGATTGATGGTGCACTGGTGTGGATAGATAAGGGGGTCTTTTATTGATGATAGACTAGGTCTATCATCAATAAAAGACCCCCTTATCTATCCACCGAGGTCGTGTTTTTGCGCCAGAAGGTATCAATTGGTGCACCACACCAGTGCACCATCAATCTTTTTCTGTTTGCAAAACAATTAAAATGACATTTACAAAATGATGCCAACATAAAGTAGACATATGGGAAATGTAAAGTAATGAAATGACACATATCAGTTTTCCAAAAAATGGCTTGGTCAGGAAGGTGAAATGTGGCCCAGGGTAGAAGGGGTTAATAACAGAAATCCGATTTTTATACAGCATATCTGAACTGTTCCATCGATAAATCTGTACTTTTGAAAGCAAATATAGCATTGCATGCATTTGCTATTAAAAGTAATGGTAACTCCAAAAGAATCCCTGATGGTGTGTTATAACACAGATGTGAACACATCCTTAAAGGAGTTTTCTAAGATTACTATGGCTCTTAACAGATGTGCTCATGTATTGGTTTACTTCATGTATATCTTTCCTATGTTTCTTTTCCAATTTGGACCCTACTGACCTGTTTTCACCATGTATACAAATCGCTCTGGTTTCTTTGCATCCTGTATGTAGCACTTCCTGTTGCTGAGTCCAACCAAACCCATGATACACTTCTCCTTTCTCTGCCACAGCTCCAGTACCATCCTAATGAGACCCAGCTAGTTTATAGCTCCTCCCACCATTTAAGTTATATAGACACTCCCCTATCACTGCCTTTAAAAAATGCCCAGCTAGTTTATAGCTCCTCTCACCCAGCTAGTTACATAGACACTTCCTTATCACTGCCCGTAACAATGCCCAGCTAGTTTATAGCTCCTCTCACCCAGCTAGTCACATAGACAATTCCTTATCACTGCCACTAACAAAGCCCAGCTAGTTTATAGCTCCTCTAACCCAGCTAGTTACATAGACACTCCCCCATCACTGCCCATAACAAAGCCCAGCTAGTTTATAGCTCCTCCCACCCAGCTAGTTACTCAGACTCTCCCCTATCACTGCCTCTAACAACACCCAGCTAGTTTAAAGCTCCTCCCACCCAGCTAGTTACATAAACACCCCTATCACTGCCCCTAACAATGCCCAGCTAGTTTATAGCTACTCCCACCAGCGAGTTGCATAGACACTCCCCTATCACTGCCCATAATAGTGTCCAGCTAGTTTATAGCTCCTCCCACCCAGCTAGTTACATAGACACTACCCTATCACTGCCCCTAACTACGCCCAGCTAGTTTATAGCTCCTCCCACCTAGCCCATTGCATAGACACTCCCCATCACTCCCCCTAAAAAATCCCTAGCTAATTTATAGTTCCTCCCACCCAGCTAGTTACATAGACACCCCCTATCACTGCCCCTAAGAACACTCAGCTAGTTTATAGCTCCTCTCACCCACCTAGTTTCATAGACACTGCCCAATCACTGCCTCTAACAATGCCCAGCTAGTTTATAGCTCCTCCCACCTTGCTAGTTATATAGACACTCCCCTATCACTGCCCCTAACAATGCCTAGCTAGTTTATAGCTCCTCCTATCCAGATAGTTACATAGACACTCCCCTATCACTGCCCCTAACAACACCCAGCTATTTGATTTCATCGCGTCCGTAGCAACCTGCTCTATAAAAATAGCACGTGATCTAACCTGTCAGATGAACATTGTAAAAAACTGAAAATAAAAACTGTGCAGGGCAGCCATTTTTTGGTTACCTTGCCTCACAAAAAAACATAGTATAGAGCGATTAAAAATCATATGTACCCTAAAATAGTACCAAAAAAACTGTCACCTTATCCCCTAGTTTCCAAAATGGGGTCACTTTTTGGGAGTTTCTACTGTAGGGTACATTAGGGGGGCTTCAAATGGGACATGGCTTCTAAAAACCAGTCCAGCAAAATCTGCCTTCCAAAAACCATATGGCGCTCCTTTCCTTCTGTGCCCTGCCGTGTGCCCTTACATCAGTTTACAACCACATATGGGGTGTTTTTTTAAACTGTAGAATCATGGTAATAAATATTGAGTTTTGTTTGGCTGTTCACCTTGATGCATTAAAGAAAAAAATGGATTAAAATGGAAAATCTGTCAAAAAAGTGAAATAAGTAATAAATATTTTTTGAAGTATCACTTTCTGTTTTGAAATTGAAATTTTGAAAATTGCTAATTATTCTGCATTTTTCGTAAATTTGGGATTTTTTTTACAAATAAAGGTGAAGTATATTGACTCATATATATGGCTGTCATGAAATACAACGTGTCACGAGAAAACAATCTCAGAATGGCTTGGATAAGTAAAAGTGTTCCAAAGATATTACAACATAAAGTGACACATGGCCTGGGCAAGAGGGTGAAAACTGGTCCGGGGTAGAAGGGGTTAATTAGAATATAATCTCACATAACTGCTCTTGTGTTGCTGATCCAGAGTTGCTCAAACATTATACCCATGAACAAGGGAGGCAGATATGTAAAGCCTACATCTGAAACCTATACCCAATAGATTCATCAATGTGCTGCTCTTCATTAAGAGATTATATTATCACAGCTCTAGCAGTTCACTGTAAGTTCGTTGGAACACTGCTGCTTGCCACTAAGAAGGTTGGAATAGGAAGAATCCTACAGAGTCACCCTCATAGAAATCTCTGGTGTCTTCATTATGATGAAAGGTCGCTCAGCTTCTTAACTGAGAGCGCTAACCACAAATCCTATTTTATCTGGAAAGCTGTACAGTTGCAAAATCATTCTAACATGCCAAACGGACAAAAGTCACAGACGGTATGGCGGTTATGTAATAATAAATACCAGAACATTACACAAATCCCATACAAATATTATACGTGCTTTTAGATAGATAAAAATGAAATAGATAAATAGATAGATAGATATGAACTAGATAGATAGATAGATAGATAGATAGATAGATAGATAGTAGATAGATAAATAGATAGATAGATAGATAGATAGATAGATAGATAGATAGATAGATAGATAGATAGACATTTAATCACTGAAGCCTTGTGCATTGACTGAACCAGAGACGTGTGCGTATTTGTGTGTTTGCTTTAGGAGCAAGTTTTTTCTGCATAATTTAAAATGGAACTGTTAATTCAATATACTATTCCAGTATTCCATTAATATTTTATAGAGCAGGAGGAGCTGAGCAGGTTTATATATAGATTTGTATGGAAAGATTCATTATAATAATTTGTGTATTTAACAGGACAAAACTATTAAAAATATTACATATTAACAGGCCATATGTGAATATTCTATGTCACTCCATATATTCTACTTCCTGTCCCGGCTATTTAACTTCCTCTATGTATGGTAGACAGCCAGGGTTTTTTTCCGAGACTTTTTAACTGATGACCTATCCTCTGGCGTCGTAGCTTCGATACCAAGCACAGCCGCTATACAATGTACGGTGCTGTGCTTGGTAAAACAGGTCAGAGATAGGTGATCTGTTATAAAATGTTGGAAAACCCTTTTAACTCTTTCAGTCAGACCATTACTGAGGCCAGAGAAAGCCCACTGTAGTGACTTAATTAGACGATCACAAATTACACTAATCACTAACACGCTCTTTTCCGGACATATTCATCTAGGCCTATTAAGAGAAGAATAGTGCTGTCATACTGTTATCCCACTTCTACACCTACTATTATTATGAGGATTAGTCTTTTGTTAACATTTTCCTCTCACTGCAGCAGTAAACTGACAATTTATTACCTATTTATATAGAGGTCTTATCACATGTGTTGACCACTACAGAAGGACTAATGACTAATGAAAATAAAAAATAAAAAACAGCTAATAATTCTGAAAAATATCCCTTTTTGAAGAGTGTCCATTTAAATCCCCCTTCCATTCACTTCAATAGGAGCAGTGCTTCAGTAACCAGTTCCATCCACTACACAAATGGACAAAGGTGTATATCTCCAGCACCTATTTCCAGCTCTGGAGCTACTCCTAAGGGTATGACCACATGGTCAGGTTTCTGCATTCAGTTTTAGAAGCCAAAACCAGAAGTGAATTCAAAACAGGGAAGTCATACCTGTTCTTCATACTTTCCCTCCTTTTATGATCCACTCCTGATTTTGGCTTCCAAACCTGCATGCAGAAAGCAGACCATGTGGCCGTACCCTAAATAGCTGATCTTCAGGGATGTGGGTTGTTGGACCCATGCCAATGTGATATGGCCTGTCCTAAGGATAGGCCAGCAATATAACATTCCTGAACAATGTTTTTAATCACATATTAACATTATGTAGTGGAAGCTGGACCAGTTCCATCCATTACACAATGGATGTGTAGCACCAGAGCCTATCTACAGTACATTGCCAGAGCAGCTCCCAAACAGCTGATCAGCAGTGACGTGGGGTGTCACACTCATGCTGATCTAATGTTGATGGCATGTGCTGTGGATAGGCCATGAATATAAAATTCCTGGAAAACTGCTTTAACATTTTCCAGTCGCAGAACACTTATTTAAACACTTGTCATCTGGGCCATTTGCCCCCTTCCTGACCAGGCCTAATTTTGCAAAACTGACATATCTCACTTTATGTGGTAATAACTTTGGAACGCCTTTACTTATCCAAGTCATTCAGAGATTGTTTTCTCGTGACACATTGTCCTTCATGACAATCATAAATTTGAGTCAAAATATTTCACCTTTATTTATGAAAAAATCCCAAATGTACCAAAAATTTAGAAAAATTTGCAATTTTCTAAATTTCAATTTCTCTGCTTTTAAAACAGAAAGTGATACCTCATAAAATATTTATTACTTAACATTCCCCATATGTCTACTTTATGTTGGCATCATTTTGGAAATGTCATTTTATTTTTTTAGGACGTTAGAAGGCTTAGAAGTTTAGAAGCAATTCTTCAAATTTTTAAGAAAATTGCCAAAACCCACTTTTTAAGGACCAGTTCAGGTCTGAAGTCACTTTGTGGGGCCTACATAGTGGATACCCCCATAAATGACCCCATTGTAGAAACTACACCCCTCAAGGTATTCAAAACCGATTTTACAAACTTTGTTAACCCTTTGAGCGTTCCACAATAATTAAAGGAAAATGGAGATCAAATTTTAAAATTTCACTTTTTGGGCAGATTTTCCATTTTAATCAATTTTTTCTTTAGCACATCGATGGTTAACAGCCAAACAAAACTCAATATTTATTACCCAGATTCTGCGGTTTACAGAAACACCTCACATGTGGTCATAAACTGCTGTATGGGCACACGGCAGGGCACAGAAGAAAAGGAACTCCACATGGTTTTTAGATGCCATGTCCCATTTGAAGCCCCCTAATGCACCCTTACAGTAGAAACTCCCACGAAGTGACCCCATTTTGGAAACTAGGGGATAAGGTGCCAGTTTTATTAGTCCTATTTTTGGGTACATATGATTTTTTGATCATTCATTATAACAATTTATGGGGCAAGGTGACCAAAAAATTGGTTGTTTTAGCACAGTTTCTATTTATTTATTTTTACAGCGTTCACCTGAGGGGTTCAGTCAAGTGACATTTTTATAGAGCAGATTGTTACGGACGTAGCGATACCTAATATGTATACTTTTTCTTATTTATTAAAGTTTTACACAATAATAGCATTTTTGAAACAAAAAAAATATGTTTTAATGTGTCCATGTTCTGAGAGCTATAGTTTTTTTATTTTTTGAGAGATTTTCTTATGTAGGGGCTCATTTTTTGCGGGATGAGGTTACGGTTTTATTGGTACCATTTTGTGGGACATACATGTTTTTGATCACTTGGTGTTGCACCTTTTGTGATGTAAGGTGACAAAAATTGTTTGTTTTGACACCGTTTTTTTTCTTTTTTTTACGGTGTTCACCTGAGGGGTTGGCTCATGTGATATTTTTTTAGAGCTGGTTTTTACGGACGCGGCAATACCTAATATGTATACTTTTTTTTTATTTGTTTCACTTTAACACAATAATAGCATTTTTGAAACAAAAAAAAATGATGTTTTAGTGTCTCCGTGTTCTAAGAGCTATATTTTTTTTTATTTTTTGAGAGATTTTCTTATGTAGGGGCTCATTTTTTGCGGGATGAGGTGACGGTTTTATTGGTACCATTTTGTGGGACATACGCGTTTTTGATCACTTGGTGTTGCACCTTTTGTGATGTAAGGTGACAAAAATTGCTTGTTTTGACACCGTTATTTTTTTTAATTTTTTTACAGTGTTCACCCGAGGGGTTAGGTCATGTGATATTTTTATAGAGCTGGTTTTTACGGACGCGGCAATACCAAATATGTTCTTTTTTATTTTATATTTTATATTTTTAACATTTTTTTTTTATTCCTTACTTGGGGAATTTTTTTTTTACATGTGAAACCTTTTTTTTATTTGATTTTTTCAACCCTTTATTTTTTTATTTTACACTTTTCGTCCCCCATAAGGTCATACAAGACCTCTGGGGGACATTTACTTCACTTTTTCTTTTTTTTTTTCACTGTTGATTTCTCCTGTAACTGGGGCTGTCATAGTAGCCCCAGTTACAGGAGAAATACACCCCCCAGAGAGGCTGTACAGCATAATTCTGCGCTGTACAGCCTCAGAGCAGGGCTGATCGAGGTCTGTGAAAGACCTCACACAGCTCCTGCACTCTCCGGTCACGGCGGTCACATGACTGCCAGGCCGGAACAGGAAGCGCATAGTGCTTCCTGCTCTGCATACACAGCGCTCGGTGAGCGCTGTGTATGCAGCGATCCAGAAGGCAGGGACACCTGGGCACTGTCCATGCCTTCTCTCTGGGTTGCCCTGCTGTCACTCTGACAGCGGGCAACCCGATCAGCAGCTGCACGATTAGCGTGCAGCTGCACTTTCTGAACGGACGTTCTGGAACGTCCGTTCAGAAATAGAGATCCACCTCCCGGACGTTTATAGTCTATGGGCGGACGGGAGGTGGTTAACACATAACAGATAAAGTTCTGCAAAGTAAATACAATCTTGCTCTTTACAATGCCAACTTGTGGCATTTTGATTCAAAAGTGTTAAAAACTGATTATTATTTTTTTGTAAAGTTTGACTATATATATATATACACTGCTCAAAAAAATAAAGGGAACATTTAAACAACACAATGTAACTCCAAGTCAATCACACTTCTGTGAAATCAAACTGTCCACTTAGGAAGAAACACTGAGTGACAATCAATTTCACATGCTGTTGTGCAAATGGGATAGACAACAGGTGGAAATTATAGGCAATTAGCAAGACACCCCCAATAAAGGAGTGGTTCTGCAGGTGGTGACCACCGACCACTTCTCAGTTCCTATGCTTCCTGGCAGATGTTTTGGTCACTTTTGAATGCTGGCGGTGCTTTCACTCTAGTGGTAGCATGAGACGGAGTCTACAACCCACACAAGTGGCTCAGGTAGTGCAGCTTATCCAGGATGGCACATCAATGCGAGCTGTGGCAAGAAGGTTTGCTGTGTCTGTCTGCGTAGTGTTCAGAGCATGGAGGCGCTACCAGGAGACAGGCCAGTACATCAGGAGACGTGGAAGAGGCCGTAGGAGGGCAATAACCCAGCAGCAGGACCGCTACCTCCGCCTTTGTGCAAGGAGGAACAGGAGGAGCACTGCCAGAGCCCTGCAAAATGACCTCCAGCAGGCCACAAATCTGCATGTGTCTGCTCAAACGGTCAGAAACAGACTCCATGAGGGTGATATGAGGGCCCGACGTCCACAGGTTGGGGTTGGGCTTACAGCCCAACACCGTGCAGGACGTTTGGCATTTGCCAGAGAACACCAAGATTGGCAAATTCGCCACTGGCGCCCTGTGCTCTTCACAGATGAAAGCAGGTTCACACTGAGCACATGTGACAGATGTGACAGAGTCTGGAGACGCCGTGGAGAACGTTCTGCTGCCTGCAACATCCTCCAGCATGACCGGTTTGGCATTGGGTCAGTAATGGTGTGGGGTGGCATTTCTTAGGAGGGCCGCACAGCCCTCCATGTGCTTGCCAGAGGTAGCCTGACTGCCATTAGGTACCGAGATGAGATCCTCTGACCCCTTGTGAGACCATATGCTGGTGCGGTTGGCCCTGGGTTCCTCCTAATGCAAGACAATGCTAGACCTCATGTGGCTGGAGTGTGTCAGCAGTTTCTGCAAGACGAAGGCATTGATGCTATGGACGGGCCCGCCCGTTCCCCAGACCTGAATCCAATTGAGCACATCTGGGACATCATGTCTCGCTCTATCCACCAATGTCACATTGCACAACAGACTGTCCAGGAGTTGGCAGATGCTTTAGTCCAGGTCTGGGAGGAGATCCCTCAGGAGACCGTCCGCCACCTCATCAGGAGCATGCACAGGCGTTGTAGGGAGGTCATACAGGCACGTGGAGGCCACACACACTACTGAGCCTCATTTTGACTTGTTTTAAGGACATTACATCATAGTCATATCAGCCTGTAGTGTGTTTTTCCACTTTAATTTTGAGTGTGACTCCAAATCCAGACCTCCATGGGTTAAAAAATTTGATTTCCATTTTTTTATTTTTGTGTGATTTTGTTGTCAGCACATTCAACTATGTAAAGAACAAAGTATTTCATAAGAATATTTTATTAATTCAGATCTAGGATGTGTTATTTTTGTGTTCCCTTAATTTTTTGGGCAGTGTATATATATATATATATATATATATATATATATATATGTATACAGTCCTGATCAAAAGTTTAAGACCACTTGAAAAATGGCAAAAAATCATATTTTACATTGTTGGATCTTAACAAGGTTCCAAGTAGAGCTTCAACATGCAACAAGAAGAAATGAGTGTGAGACAAACATTTTTTGAGCATTCAATTAATTGAAAATAACGATTAAACTGAAACAGGCTGTTTTTCAGCTGATCCAAATTTTAGGACCACATGCCTTTAAAAGGCCAAATCTGTGCAAAGATGTGGATTCATTGTCATTTTCTGTCAGGTAGTCACACGTTGTGATGGCAAAGGCAAAAAAACTCTCCCTTTTTGAACGTGGTTGGGTTGTTGAACTGCATAAGCAGGGTCTCTAACAGCGCGCCATCACTGCTGAGGTGGGACGCAGTAAGACAGTAATTTGGAATTTCTTAAATGATCCTGAGGGTTATGGAACAAAAAAGCCAAGTGGTAGACCCAAAAAAAATTCATCAGCACTGAGCTGGAGGATCCAATTGGCTGTCCGTCAAGACACTGGACGATCCTCGACCCAAATTAAGGCCCTTACTGGTGCTGACTGCAGCCCCATAACCATCAGACGGCATCTGAGACTGAAGGGCTTCAAAAACAAAAAACGTCTTCAAAGACCTCGTCTCCTTGAATGCCACAGAACTGCTCGTTTGGACTTTGCAAGAGAGCACCAAACATGGGACATTCAAAGGTGGAAGAAAGTTTTATTCTCTGATGAGAAAAAATGTAACCTTGATTGTCCTGATGGTTTCCAACGTTACTGGCATGACAAGCAGATCCCACCTGAGATGTTTTCTACACGCCACAGTGGAGGGGGCGTCATAATGGTCTGGGGTGCTTTTTCCTTCAGTGGAACAATAGAGCTTCGGGAAGTGCAGGGGCGTCAAACAGCCGCTGGCTATGTCCAGATGTTGCAGAGAGCATTCCTCATGACTGAGGGCCCTCGTCTGTGTGGTAACAACTGGGTTTTTCAACAGGACAACGCTACAGTACACAATGCCCGCAGGACAAGGGACTTCTTCCAGGATAATAAAATCACTCTTTTGGCCCATCCTGCGTGTTCCCCTGATCTAAATCCAATTGAGAATCTTTGGGATGGATGGCAAGGGAAGTTTACAAAAATGGACAACAGTTCCAGACAGTAGATGGCCTTTGTGCGGCCGTCTTCACCACTTGGAGAAATGTTCCCACTCACCTAATGGAAACGCTTGCATCAAGCATGCCGAAACAAATTTTTGAAGTGATAAACAATAACGGCGGAGCTACTCATTACTGAGTTCATGTTTGGAAGTTGGATTTCTGTTTTGGGGGGGTTTAGTTTTTTTTGGGAGGTGTGGTCCTAATCTTTTGATCAGCTGAAAAAAAGCCTGTTTCAGTTCATTCGTTGTATTCATTAAATTGAATGCTCAAAAAATGTTTTGTCTAACTCCCATTTCTTCTTGTTGCATGTTGAAGCTCTACTTGGAACCTTGTTAACCTCTAAAGGACATAGGGCGTACAGGTACGCCCTTGTGCCCTGGTACTTAAGGACACAGGGCGTACATGTACGCTCTGTGTATTTTCGATCACTGCCGTGCGGCTGGCAGTGATCGGAACCCGGTGCCTGCTCAAATCATTGAGCAGGCACCTAGGCTAAATGCGCGGGGGGGTCCCGTGACCCCCCATGTCGGCGATTGCGGCAAACCGCAGGTCAATTCAGACCTGCGGTTTGCTGCGATTTCTGCATTTTCTGATCCCCGCGGTCCCTGACCGCAGGGATCAGAAACTTTATATGCCTAAAATAACGTTTTATTCACCCCCCTGCACCCCCGAATGATTTTATGGTGGTGGGAGGTGCAGGGGGAGGGTTGCGGGCGGTGCGGGAGGCGGGCGGTGCGGGAGGCGGGATCGCGATCCCCCGCCCGCCTCCCCTTGTATAATCGTTGGCTTCTAGTGGGTATACCAGGGTGCCAGCACATTGCTGGCACCCTGGTATAAACGGCTGACATCTGCGATGCGATGTCAGCCGTTTAACCTTTTCCATACAGCGGTCCGTACGGACCGCTTTATGGAAAAGGTTAACATCGCAGGGAGCTCCCTCCCTCTCCCATCGGAGGGCTGCTGTGCCTTTGCAGCCCCCCGATGGGGAGGGAGAGAGCCCCCAGACAGCCCCCCGACAGATCCCCTCCTTACGCTTCCCCGTCTGCGCAGTTCTGACCAGTACTGAGCAGACGGGGAAGGTTCCCATGGCAACAGGACGCCGTCTCAGGCATCCTGCTGTCCATGGTGCTGAACAGATCTGTGCTAAAAGGCATAGATCTGTTCAGACAAAGTGTAAAATACAGTACAGTACAATATATATTGTACTGTACTGTATTATACAGACATCAGACCCACTGGATCTTCAAGAACCAAGTGGGTCTGGGTCAAAAAAAAAGTGAATAAAAGTGAAAAAAAAGTAAAAATCAAAAAACACATTTATCACTGATTAAAAATGAAAAAAATAAAATTCCCTACACATGTTTGGTATCGCCGCGTCCGTAACAACCTGATCTATAAAACGGTCATGTTACTTTACCCGAACGGTGAACGCCATAAAAATAAAAAATAAAAAACTATGATGAAATTGAAATTTTGCCCACCTTACTTCCCAAAAAAGGTAATAAAAGTGATAAAAAAAAGTCGCATGTACGCCAAAATTGGAACAATCAAACCGTCATCTCATCCCGCAAAAATCATACCCTACCCAAGATAATCGCCCAAAAACTGAAAAAACTATGGCTCTTAGACTATGGAAACACTAAAACATGATAAATAAAAAAAAAGTATACATATTAGGTATCGCCGCGTCCGTATCGACCGGCTCTATAAAAATATCACATGATCTAACCCCTCAGATGACCACCGTAAAAAAATAAAAATAAAAACGGTGTAAAAAAAGCCATTTTTTGTCATCTTACGTCACAAAAAGTGTAATAGCAAGCAATATAAAAGTCATATGCACCCCAAAATAGATGCCAATCAAACTGTCATCTCATCCCGCAAAAAATGAGACCCTACTTAAGATAATCGCCCAAAAACTGAAAAGACTATGGCTCTTAGACTATGGAGACACTAAAAAAAATTTTTTGTTTTAAAAATGAAATCATTGTGTAAAACTTACATAAATAAAAAAAAATTGTATACATATTAGGTATCGCCGCGTCCGTGACAACCTGCTCTATAAAATTACCACATGATCTAACCTGTCAGATGAATGTTGTAAATAACAAAAAAAAAAACGGTGCCAAAAAAGCTATTTCTTGTTACCTTGCCGCACAAAAAGTGTAATATAGAGCAACCAAAAATCATATGTACCCTAAACTAGTACCAACAAACTGCCAACCTATCCCGTAGTTTCTAAAATGGGGTCACTTTTTTGGAGTTTCTACTCTAGGGGTGCATCAGGGGGGCTTCAAATGGGACATGGTGTAAAAAAAAACAATCCAGCAAAACCTGCCTTCCAAAAACCGTATGGCATTCCTTTCCTTCTGCGCCCTGCCGTGAGCCCGTACAGCTGTTTACGACCACATATGGGGTGTTTCTGTAAACTACAGAATTAGGGCCATAAATAATGAGTTTTGTTTGGCTGTTAACCCTTGCTTTGTAACTGGAAAAAAAATATTAAAATGGAAAATCTGCCAAAAAAGTGAAATTTTGAAATTGTATCTCTATTTTCCATTAAATCTTGTGCAACACCTAAAGGGTTAACAAAGTTTATAAAATCAGTTTTGAATACCTTGAGGGGGTGTAGTTTCTTAGATGGGGTCACTTTTATGGAGTTTATAATCTAGGGGTGCATCAGGGGGGCTTCAAATGGGACATTGTGTCAAAAAAACAGTCCAGCAAAATCAGCCCTCCAAAAACCAAACGGCGCACCTTTCACTCTACGCCCCGCTGTGTGGCCGTACAGTAGTTTACGGCCACATATGGGGTGTTTCTGTAAAAGCAGAGTCAGGGCAATAAAGATACAGTCTTGTTTGGCTGTTAACCCTTGCTTTGTTAGTGGAAAAAATGGGTTAAAATGGAAAATTTGGCAAAAAAATGAAATTCTCAAATTTCATCTCCATTTGCCAATAACTCTTGTGCAACACCTAAAGGGTTAACGACGTATGTAAAATCAGTTTTGAATACCTTGAGGGGTGTAGTTTCTTAGATGGGGTCTCTTTTAGGGAGTTTCTCCTCTAGGGGTGCATCAGGGGGGCTTCAAATGGGACATGGTGTAAATAAACCAGTCCATAAAAATCAGCCTTCCAAAAACCAAACGGCGCACCTTTCACTCTACGCCCCGCTGTGTGGCCGTACAGTAGTTTACGGACACATATTGGGTGTTTCTGTAAACGGCAGAGTCAGGGCAATAAAGATACAGTCTTGTTTGGCTGTTAACCCTTGCTTTGTTAGTGGAAAAAATGGGTTAAAATGAAAAATTAGACAAAAAAATGAAATTCTCAAATTTCCTCCCCATTTGCCAATAACTCTTGTGCAACACCTAAAGGGTTAACAACGTATGCAAAATCTGTTTTAAATACCTTGAGGGGTGTAGTTTCTTAGATGGGGTCATTTTTGGGTGGTTTCTATTATGTAAGCCTTGCAAAGTGACTTGAGACCTGAACTGGTCCCTAAAAATTGAGTTTTTGTAAATTTCTGAAAAATTTCAAGATTTGCTTATAAACTTCTAAGCCTTATAACATCCCCAAAAAAAAAAATATCATTCCCAAAACAATTCAAACATGAAGTAGACATATGGGGAATGTAAAATCATCACAATTTTTGGGGGTATTACTATGTATTACAGTAGTAGAGAAACTGAAACTTTGAAATTTGCAAATATTTCCAAATTTTTGTTAAATTAGGTATTTTTTGGTTCAAAAAAAATAATTTTTTTGACTTCATTTTATCAGTGTCATGAAGTACAATATGTGACGAAAAAACAATCTCAGAACGGCCTGGATAAGTCAAAGCGTTTTAAAGTTATCAGCACTTAAAGGGACTCTGGTCAGATTTGCAAAAAATGGCCTGGTCCTAAGGTGTAAAAAGGCTGTGTCCTTAAGGGTTAAGATCCAGCCATGCTAAATATGATTTTTTGCCATTTTTCAAGGGGTCTTAAACTTTTGATCAGGACTGTATATAGTAAATACAGTACAGACCAAAAGTTTGGACACACCTTCTCATTCAAAGAGTTTTCTTTATTTTCATGACTATGAAGGCATCAAAACTATGAATTAACACATGTGGAATTATATACATAACAAACAAGTGTGAAACAACTGAAAATATGTCATATTCTAGGTTCTTCAAAGTAGCCACCTTTTGCTTTGATTACTGCTTTCAACACTCTTGGCATTCTCTTGATGAGCTTCAAGAGGTAGTCCCCTGAAATGGTCTTCCAACAGTCTTGAAGGAGTTCCCAGAGATGCTTAGCACTTGTTGGCCCTTTTACCTTCACTCTGTGGTCCTGCTCACCCCAAACCATCTCGATTGGGTTCAGGTCCAGTGACTGTGGAGGCCAGGTCATCTGGCGCAGCACCCCATCACTCTCCTTCATGGTCAAATAGCCCTTACTTTCAAAGTTTTCCCAATTTTTCGGCTCACTGACTGACCTTCATTTCTTAAAGTAATGATGGCCACTCGTTTTTCTTTACTTAGCTGCTTTTTTCTTGCCATAATACAAATTCTAACAGTCTATTCAGTAGGACTATCAGCTGTGTATCCACCTGACTTCTCCTCAACGCAACTGATGGTCCCAACCCCATTTATAAGGCAAGAAATCCCACTCATTAAACCTGACAGGGCACACCTGTGAAGTGAAAACCATTCCAGGGGACTACCTCTCGAAGCTCATCAAGAGAATGCCAAAAGTGTGCTAAGCAGTAATCAAAGCAAAAGGTGGCTACTTTGAAGAACCTAGAATATGACATATTTTCAGTTGTTTCACACTTGTTTGTTATGTATATAATTCCACATGTGTTAATTCATAGTTTTGATGCCTTCAGTGTGAATCTACAATTTTCATAGTCATGAAAATAAAGAAAACTCTTTAAATGAGAAGGTGTGTCCAAACTTTTGGTCTGTACTGTATATTTATTGTGGCAATGTGAATAGTGATGGGTGCAGTAAAGTGCCAGGGAAACATGAAAAAGGGGTGTTGTTTGCACCAGGAGCGTGTCACCAAGGGGCCCGGCCTTGGTGTTGTAAACGCCCTAGATATAGGTGGCCACTAAGTTAGTTGGTGGACACCAAGGTAGTTAGCTTAGCTGGCTCCAGCTAGTCCGGGGCGGGCTTTTACTGGGAACAGGCAATGTGCTGGGTGGGTGCCTGTTCCCCATGCTCCAGTCTGGGATTTTGGAATATGCCCATGTCCAGGGATGCTATTTAATCCTGTTGCTGGACTCGGGTGTGGCTCCCAGTCTGGGAAAGGAGCAGGCTTTGTCGAGGCCTGTGGGAGCCGGGACCCTCTAAACCTGTGTGTGGCGTAAGCACTGGTGATGTGTTTTGGGAAGCTGGGTGATAGACCCAGATCCCGATAGAGAGTGAAAGACTGTCTAGTCAGTAGCCAGACGGCTGAGGATTTATGTTTTCTATTTATATTTTGGTTGCTGTTTTGTGCTGATGTGCTTGAAAATAAAGCATTGTTTGGACTTCAATCTGGTGTCTGTAGCGAAGTCTGTGAGAATGACCCCCCGGATAAGAGACGATCCCTTACAATTGGTATCGGATGCGGGCAATGACCATGCTGAAAGGACACAACACAAAGTGGTTGTTAGGGGCAACGACATCACAGAAAAGAGCAGGTGCTGGCGAAAAACCGCTTGTGTCGTTTCTGGATTTTTTATCTGTTTTGCAAAGAAAACTGTTCAGGATTTAAAGGTTAATCACAGTTTGAACACAATCCTGTTCAGGGGAATCTGTTAACAGAATGAGGAGGTATATATATAAACAATTTCACAGAACTACCACCATTCTAAAATATAACCTTTATTGTTATTATATAAAAGTAATTACACCCTTTTATAAATACAAAAAATGAACAAATAACAAAAATGAATATGGAATAAGACAATTATAGGTCTGGTAGTAAATTCCCACTAAGGTTATATGGTAAGGGTTGGAGTGGGTAAATGAGGACCTGTTGGGATAAATATCCCTAGTTCTGGCCCTGATGTAGGATTCCCTACCTGAATACGGAATAGCCGCCCTGATAAGGGCGATCCCGTTTCTCGTGCCTCCTGATGACCCTGAAAGGACCCTAATAGGGGAGGAGAGAGACTACCCTAATTAATTAATGACCTATACTAAAATACAGAAAAAAAAAATAACAATTTAGAACAATATAAGTACCCAACAATAGTGAAGGTGAATATCCAGGTGAATATCAAAAAAGAAAAAGTAGAGAAATGAAGATGTTCAAAAGCGTCCCTACGCGTTTCGCCTGGTTGTCGTCAGGCTCATCAGGGGACAAGATTGATCATGGAAAAACCCGACACCCGAGTACCTAATGTACTATTATATACACTTTAGTTCATTTATTTTTGATAGTTAATTTTGATATTTAATAAAATCATAATAGAAAACCACTGGCTCAAATAAGTATAAATACTCTATCAGCCTAATAGCTGGTTAGGCTGATAGAGTATTTATACTTATTTGAGCCAGTGGTTTTCTATTATGATTTTATTAAATATCAAAATTAACTATCAAAAATAAATGAACTAAAGTGTATATAATAGTACATTAGGTACTCGGGTGTCGGGTTTTTCCATGATCAATCTTGTCCCCTGATGAGCCTGACGACAACCAGGCGAAACGCGTAGGGACGCTTTTGAACATCTTCATTTCTCTACTTTTTCTTTTTTGATATTCACCTGGATATTCACCTTCACTATTGTTGGGTACTTATATTGTTCTAAATTGTTATTTTTTTTTCTGTATTTTAGTATAGGTCATTAATTAATTAGGGTAGTCTCTCTCCTCCCCTATTAGGGTCCTTTCAGGGTCATCAGGAGGCACGAGAAACGGGATCGCCCTTATCAGGGCGGCTATTCCGTATTCAGGTAGGGAATCCTACATCAGGGCCAGGATTTAAAGGGCCAGAAGCTGAGTAAATGGCTGCGGCTGGGTGGAGCCCATGGGAGAGATCCTGCGATATGGTGATTGGGGGACTCCCGACGTGGGTTAAGCTAGCCTCCTGCCAACAAGTGTCTCGGGTAAGGCCCGAAGTTCTGGAATTTCTGGAGATGGGGCCAAAGACAGATACTAAGGTGGCCCTGGCCTTTGTAATGGACTGTGGCTCTGTACAATGGGAGCTCGTGATATGTGAGACCCTGAGGGAGGAATTCAGACTTTCCTTTGTTTTGGCAGCTATGGAGCGGAGAGAATGCCAAAAGTTCTGCGGCTGGAGTTCCAGAGACCAAGATATATGCCATTGCCAAGGACAACTGTCGGGCAGACAAGAAGATGGAGAGCAGTGTGGTACTCCGGAGTGTATATGTTCCCTGTCAGTGTGTACCGAGTCCTGGAGAGTATGTGCGTAAAAATGGTAATGACATTGCTAGGAGTAACTCCTACCTGAAGAAAGTGACAGCTTTACCGGTGTCGTCAGTTACCAGAAGTTACTGCGGAATAGCGAATCTCAAGGATCCCATGCTAGCCCGCGTAAGAGGAAGCAGGATTGCGAAATCGGAAGTCGCTGCGGCTATTGTGGAGTCTGCATGCGATCCTGGGCGGGCGGTTCCCAGGATCCAGGAAAAAGATAATGAACTCGGTAGAGAGGTACCTGGTGCGCCCTCATCTTCCAAGGCGACTGCACCTGTGACGACATTGGGTAAGACTCAGCGTTCCAGTTATTACTTGTATAGCAGACAAAGTGATAGTGAGCGGGGCTCTGGAGGTTGGGCATGTTGCTGACCAGTGCCCTAATGCTTCAGAAGCCCTGTGTTGTGGTATTAGCCGGCAGCAGTTGCTCTCTGCCGAGGCAGTCTGTGTAAAAACACCAGGACTAGAGACTGCTACACAAATGTGTGACCTTTTGGAGGAGGGCAGTCCAGTCCAGGCGTTGTTTGACGCAAAGAGCCAGGTGATCCTGGTACCTGCCAGCCGCGTGGCTGGGAACTATGTGTGGGACATTTATGCAGAAAGTGACATAACTCCTGCAAACCCTGAAACTGTCCCTTTAAATGAGAGCGTGACGGAGATACCCATTAAACTCGGTGGTGTGAGTGAAATGACCTTTGGAAACAAGGGTGCAGATAAGATGCAAAGTGAAAGTGTCAAGTTACTTGAACAATGACAATGTGGACTTTTGCAAAAGATGTGAACTTGATGTTAAGGAGCTCGTACATGAGGTGAAGTGGGGCCGTGGTTTCCTTTTGGTATGGGGACTGTGGGGAAACACTCCTGCAGCTAGTGGTGAAACTCCTGCAGAAGTGATTTCTGGCCCTTCAAATAAAGTGACCATTAGAAACAATGGTGCTGATAAAATGCAAAATGAAAATGTGACGTCTTGTGAAATAGGTGATGATGATGACATGCCTTTTCCGTTGCAGGATGTGGTTGGGGAAATAGCGCCCCCTGGAGGAAAAATTATAAAAAAGGCAGAAGGGTTGATAAATATTGTGAGCACAGAGCAATCCTACTCTGGTGAACATGCAAGAAAGGGTGGCAGTCCTAGAGGGTGTACCAGAGGTGGATATGCAGTCTCCACAGTGTTCTATGATCAATAAAGTAATGTCCCAGGTAGGGATTAACTCGTCAGTGCCCCTAGAGGTCAGCGTTAACAATGACACGAGCGGCATAGGGACGTATGTGCTGTGACCATTAGCAACTCCGAGAGGGGAGCTACCAGGTCGAAGTCTTGCGAAGTTGAGGTGGTTACTAGTAGCGACCAGATGACGGTTTTATTTGACATGACGAGAGTTAAGTGGGAAGACTTCAGCCTAATGTCTGAGATCCATACCCAAGCCGTGGTAAAATGACCTGACATGTCGGTACAGCTGCAAGCAGGAGGATGATTCATTCTTCTCTATACAGTCCCTAGATCTCATAAAGAAAAGACTAGCTGTCTTCACAGAATCACCGAAGAAGGCTGCAGGGGGGTCAAAGGAGGAGACCCTGAAAGAAATGAGTGAGAAGAAAGGATCTGGAGATGGTGACGCTGCGGTGACGACTGAGGCAGAGAAAACGGAAGATCTTTCTGCTGAACACATAGATGGGGATGATGTGGATGCAGAGGCCAAGAGACTCATTGCAGTGGGTAGCCAGGACCTGGTCCCGAAAAACGTTGCCTCCGTCTGCAAAGCAGTCTAAGTAGCCAGCAGCCTGCTGGGGAAGGAATACGAGGAGTTGGACGACCAGCATGCAGATCCTGTCTACTACTGTGGGTTGGCTCTCCTGAATTCTTCCCGTAAGAAGAACAGTGTCCTAAGTGAGCCTCTGGAGAAAATGCCAGAAGACGACGAGTTTGGTGAAGATCCCGATGTCCCCAGGACCTCCAACCTTGATGAGAAAGAGGAGGAGGAGTTAAGAAGGCAAGGATATGATGCCATGTCCGTGGAGGATGAGAAGTCTAATAAAGTGAATGGAGGCTCCAAAGAAACATAGGTCGAAGATGCTAAGGCCGAGGTCTTGAAGTGGAAGAAATCCTCGGATGTTCCAGAGACCAAGGATAAGGCTGAAGAGGGGACTGCCAAAGTGGGGAGAGCCACTGAAGAAGCAGAAGTCCTTGAAACTGAGGCCAAATCTGAAGAAACCACTGCTGAAAAAGAAGCGAGCGGGGGCAAGCGTGCTCCGCTGAAGGAGCACCGCAAAGCCAAGGAGAAAGGGTCTGAACACGACCATGAATGGGAGCAACTATGGGAACAGTCCAGTCAAGAGCTGCAGCAGTACAAGAAAAGACCTGAGCATAAGAGCAAGAATCAAAGAGTGCGAGAGCATGTTATTGTCACTCAAAAAACAGTAGAAAAAGAGTGTCTGGCTGTTAGTTGGGCACAGAAGGCCTTTAGACAGTTTCTACTAGGTAGGGAGACAGTGTTTATGACAAGCCGAGCTCTTCTTGCCTGGGTCTGGCAGAATAAAGGGAAGCCTGTGATGCTGGCCACATTTTCCAGGGGGAATGTTGAGCTGGAAGATGGCAGGTTAATGCAGATGCCCTATCACGAGCATCCGTTTGGTACATGTGTTCACCCCCACAGGGTTGAACAGAGAGAGGGGATATGTGGCAATGTGAATAGTGATGGGTACAGTAAAGTCCCGGGAATCATGAAAAAGGGGGTGTTTGCACCAGGAGCGTGTCACCAAGGGGATCGACCTTGGTGGAGTAAAGGCCCTAGCTATAGGTTGCCACTAAGTTAGTAGGTGGACACCAAGGTAGTTAGCTTAGCTGGCTCCAGCTAGTCCATGGCGGGCTTTTACTGGGAACAGGCAATGTGCTGGGTGGGTGCCTGTTCCCCATGCTCCAGTCCGGGATTTTTGAATATGCCCATGTCCAGGGATGCTATTTAATCCTGTTGCTGGACTTGGGTGTGGCTCCCAGTCTGGGAAAGGAGCTGGCTGTGTCGAGGCCTGTGGGAGCCGGGACCCTCTAACCCTGTGTGTGGCTTAAGCACTGGTGATGTGTTTTGTGAGCTGGGTGGTAGACCCAGATCCCGATAGAGAGGGAAAGACTGTCTAGTAAGTGGCCAGACGGCTGAGGATTTATGTTTTTAATTTATGTTTTAGTTGCTGTTTTGTGCTGATGTGCTTGAAAATAAAGCATCGTTTGGACTTCAATCTGGTGTCCGTAGCGAAGTCTGTCAGAATGACCCCCGGAAAAGAGACGCTCCCTTACTATAATATATATATATATAACCAATTTTTTTATTTATTTTATAAATGACCCTAGAATACTTCTTTCCACTTGTTGTAAGCAAAGAATATCAAAACAGATACTGTTTAAGTATTCTATACAACTTTTAAATCAGCAAGGGTGCTTTCACACATAGGGTCAGATTTGTCATTAACTCAAGTCAAAATAACGGAGTGAAAAAGTTGCTAATTTTGGCGCAGTCGCTAAAACTGTACAAAAATTTGCAACTTTTATTGGCTCTGTGCTATGCTCGCCAGTTTTCTGAAAGTGGGCATGTTTTCTTATGTAAATTAATCTTTAGACAGATTTACTATTGCGACAATTTAAAAAGTCGCAAAAAATTGTGCAATTTCACTCCATTGAGGACCATGCTTATCTTATGCGACTTTTTAATAGAACATGCGACTTTTCGTAAAGACGTGCGACTTTTGTAAAGACGCTTACTGAAGGATAAACTGCTACCGTCAAACCACATTTATCACAGTATTAAAGGACCATTAATAAATCTGACTTAGCCAAAAGTGATTTTGGACATATGTAAAAGTGGAGTAAGATGTAAATGTAATGATAAATCTGGCCTATAGTCTATTTTGGTGTCTTTTTATGACTTTTGTAGGCTTGTTGGTCTGTTTTTTTTTCTGTTATTTAGACAAAGAAGCCACCTCCAAATTTTTGTCATGCTTTGAGTGTGACTTTTTGTCTGTTTGTGGTGTTTGTGTCCGATAGACATCAATGTTTTTTGCCCTGCTTTTGTGTTCTTTTATGTTTTTAAATTACCTTTTTTAAAGAGGAGGATATATATTTTCCTGTAAAAAAAAATGCATGGCACAATTTGTGAAAATTCAGCACAAGGCTAGCATTTCCGAATGCATTTTTTTATTTTATTTTTGCAAACCAAAAAAATTTAGTGTGGCAGCAACTTTGTTCTATGTAGCAATGGCAGCATGAACAAGGCTTACAAGAATACTAAATTTGACTGAGTCATTGCCCAACTTCCAGTGTTTTTCAAATCCAAAAGTAGTGAATCCTTGTCCTATTCTCTTGTGCTGACAATGAAGAAAATCCATATACCATCTTATTTATTTGTTCACTTAACATGTACATAGGCTGTAGTTAGGAAAATAATGCAGCCTATACCATATTTTATTAATACTACACAATTTGTACTATATTTAATTTTACTGCCTCAAGAAAAAGTTGCTAGAGGTTTCAACCAGATGAAAATTTCAACTGGGACAGATGTACATGATCTATCAATATGACTGAGACAGAAAAAGGGCTGCAATGCAAAGTACTATTAACCAGTCCTAATAAAAGGAAGGTAAAGTATAGTTTACTGCAGCACATTCTGGAGTGTGATTTATTTGTCCTTCTCCAATCCAATGCTTGAGTACAAGCAGCACCAAGCTGTGGCACTAATTTCTAATTTGATAAAAGCTGCAAATCCAAAAAAGTTGGGACACTGTGTAAAATGTAAATAAAGGTAATACAACAGAATGCAATGATTTTCAAATCCCATAGACTCATATTTTATTCACAGTAGATCAAAGAACACATATCAGAAAGTGAGACATTCCACCATTTTATGAAAAGAAAATTAACTCATTTAGAACTTGATGGTAGCAACACATCTCAAAAAAGGTGGGACATGGCCATGTCTACCATTGTGTATCATCCCCCTTTAATAACTGTAAAGGTCTGGGAAGTGAGGAAACCAATTGCTGGAGTTTTTGGAGTGGAATGTTGTACCATTTTTGTCTGATGTAGGATTCTAGCTGCTCTAATCTTTGACGGATACTGTGTTTCATTATGCACCAAATGTTTTCTGTTAAAAGGTCTGGACCAGTTCAGCACCTGGACTTTTCTTCTGTGAAGCCATGCTGTTGGGATAGATGCAGTATATGGTTTAGCATTGTCTTTCTGAAATATGCAAGGCCTTCCTTGAAAGTGACATTGTCTGGACAGGTACACGTGTTGTTCTATATACTGTTCAGCATTAATAGTGCCTTTCCAGATATGTAAACTGCTTGTGCTATAGGCACTAATGCACCCCATACCATCAGAGATGCAGGGTTTTGAACTGTGAGCTGATAACAAGCTAGATGGCCCCTCTCCTCATGAGTCCACAGGACGCAGTGTCCATGATTTCCAAACAGAACAAAAAGAATTTAAAATTTTGATTCATTTGACCACGGAACAATTTTTCATTTTGCCTCAATCTATTTTAAGCCCATAAGGACCCATGACGTACATGTACGTTATATCTGGTCGGGACTTAAGGACCAGTGACGTACATGTACTGCATGGTGATTGGGAGGGTGCAGGAGCTGCTCCCACCCGATCAGCAGCAGGGGTCCGGCAGTCATTGACAGCCGGACCCCTACTGTATGCGCCGGCATCGGTGAAAACACTGATGCCAGCGCATGAACCCTCGCACTGCCACGGTCAGCGCTGACTGCGGCATGTGCAATGTATGGGGAGGGAGGTGATGTGACGGGGACCTGATGGCAGGGAAGGCAGTCTGATGCCTTGCTTAGGCATTGTGGCTGCCTTCCATGACAGCCTGTGAGATCCAGACCCCTGGATCTCACAGGCAGGAAGCTGTAGGTGTATTACAATGTGTAATACACTTACAGCCAATGCATTACAATACAGAAGTATTGTAATGCTTTGGAAAGGGGAACAGGCTCCCAAAAGTTGAAGTCCCAGAGTGGGACAAAAAATAAAGTGAAAAAAGAAGTTAAAAAAATAAAGTTTTAGAAAAAAAATTAAAAGTTTCAAGTTTATTTTGGGAAAAGTGTCCTTTTCCCAAAATAAAGTAAAAAAAAGTTGAAAAAAATAGGGAAAAAAAGAAAAGTAGACATATTAGGTATTAGTGATGGACGAATATCGGCCCGGACGATTTGCGAACCGCGCGTTCGCGGCGGGCCCCGTTCGCTTTAATGGCATGCCAACCTGGAAAACCTTCAGGTCATATTTGCAGCCAGCAAACACTTACTAGAAGTACATAAATTGTCCCGCAACATGTACAGTGATATACCAGAGGGGGATCATTGGCAAAAATTCCCACATAAAATATGTATTTTAATCAGGGGCCATTTTTATGCGTCTTAAGGGAAACACTCAAAAATGTGGTCAGGGATGAGGACTGTGTTTCCCAAGAATCATTTTCTACTGGTAAATACAGGGCACAGTATAATACACTAGAATCTATATAATATAAAGATTATAGCCCTACCCCCGAATAATAATACAGTTAGGTGGTCATTTATTAAATAGAAATATGTCTATGTTAGGCTAATTAGCCAATAGGCATTCACCAGAAAGCAAAGAACTTTGGATTCTGTGGCTTGAGGTACAATAGGCGGTCACAGCATGAAAAAATTAATGTAGGCTAGTACAAATACATATCAAATACATATGTTTAAAATAACTAAAAATATTAAATTGGATCAAAAACATAGCTAACGAAATCCCCCCTCTTGAATAAACCCCAAATGATAATAGGTGAAATTCAATTACACGTGGTCATCACGGGTGTTGAATTCCTCTGAGATCTATGCCTCATTCATTTTTAGAAATCTGAGGTAGTCCACACTGTCTTGAGCTAGGCGAGTGCACTTATAGGTCACGATCCCCCCTGCTGCGCTGAATGTCCTTTCGGACAGGACACTTGACGAGGGGCAAGCCAAGAGGTCCATGGAAAATTGTGCCAGCTCTGGCCACAGGTCAAGCATGCACACCCAGTAGTCAAGGTGTTCCTCGCTTTTCAGAGCGTCCACATCGGCCGTTAACCCGATGTAGTCGGACACCTGTCGGTCTAGGCATTCCCTGAGGCTGGATCCGGAAGGCGACTGTCGATGGGTTGGTTGCAAGAATGATCTCATGTCCAAAGTGACCAACACATCTTCAAACCAGCCTTTTTTTGCAGGCGAGAAAGGATTGGTACCCGCACCTGTTTTGCTACAGGTGGAAATACCTCTGCCAGCGCCCGCAACAGCAGAATGCAGCATCTCTCGCAGCAAGGCCTGGAAATGCTGCATTCTGCCAGCCCTCTGTGATGTTGGTAACATGTCTGCCATTTAGTGTTTGTAACTGGGGTCTAAGTAAGTATAGGTCCTTGACCTTTATGCTTTTATACGGGGTCCCTCTTCAAACACTGGAGCATGAAGGCCCCCATTTGCACTAAATTGGATGCATTGGAGCGTCCTGGCTCATCACCCAGAAGAATGTCGACCTCGGTCTGCTCCCCAGAGTCATGGACAACACCAGGGATCCACGAAAAGTTTAAAGCCTGCTCTTATTGCTCCTCCTCCTCCTCCTCCACCCCCAACCGCCATCCTCCTCTGACTCCTCTTCAGACTCCTGCTGACTTGTCTCAGATGGAGTAGCCCCCCCTGGGAATTCATTCAGCATTGCAACTTCCTCATCTTCCAGCTCCTGCTCCTCGACGGCTTGATCAATGACAAGACGCAATGCACGCTCCAGAAAGAAGGTGTAAGGTACAATGTCACTGATGGCGCCCTTGCTGCAACTGACCAGTTTGGTGATCTCATCAAAAGGCCGCAGAAGTCTGCATGCGTCGCGCATGAGCAGCCACTGGCACGGTGATAAAAAACAAGCTCCCCAGAACCTGTCCTGCCACAGAGTTCGTACAGGTAGTCGTTAATGGCACGTTTCTGCTGGAGCAGCCTATCAAGCCTATACAAGGTGGAGTTAAAGGGGTATTCTCATTTTCCCTTTTCATACTTACCTTCCTTGAGCGCAACGTTTACTTCCTGGATTCTTCTCCCGGCCGGGCCGCGCTTGCGCAGAAGACTGAAGATTTTCTCCCGGCCGGGCCGCGCAATGTCCTGAACGCGCACGCCGCCGCAGATGCGCCATGGTGACTTATTCCTGGCCTGTATAGTACAGAGCCGGGGTGCGCGTTCGCGGCTCTGTACTATACTGGCCAGGAAGAAGTCATCATGGCACATGCGCGGCGGCGTGCGCGTTCAGAACATTGCGCGGCCCGGCCGGGAGATAATCTCCAGTCTTCTGCGCAAGCGCGGCCCGGCAGGATTCGACAGGAGAGGTGGCCGTAACCAGGGGAGACGAAAGACAACATCAGGTAAGAGGGGACTTATTTTCTAAAAAAGGGTGGGAATTGGTTAATAACATGTATTTAGAAAAATGATCACTGTCAAATCATTAACAGATTTAACAGTGATCATTAAGATGAGAATACCCCTTTAAGCACGTTGGGAATTCACAAATCAGACATCTGACGGGTAAGTGGTGTCGCCGCTGAACGTCAGCAAGGCGAGCCATGGCCATGTAAGATCTTCTAAAATGGCCAGAGATTTTCCTGGCGTGTCACAAGACGTCCTGGTCCCCGGGGTATTTGGTAACGAAACGCTGCATGTTGCAAGTTCAGGACGTGTGCCATACATGGCACGTGTCTCATTTTGCCCTGTTTCAGCGAGCTCAGCAGATTGGTACCGTTGTCGCACACCACTTTACCAACTGTCAAATTGAGCGGGGTTAGCCACTGATCGGCCTGTGACCGCAGAGCTGAAAGGAGTGGAGGACCGGTGTGTCTTTTGGCTTCCAGGCACAACACCTGGAGCACAGCATGGCAACGTCTCACCTGGCACGTCGAATAGGTTCTGGGGAGCTTGGGAGGTGCATCGGAAAAGGCGGTAGCAGTGGAAAAGGAGGAGTCAGCCAAGGAGGAGACAGAGAATGGAGGAGGAGGAGGAGAAGAAGAGGCAGGCCTGCATGCAATCCGTGGCGGTAACACCAAATCCACAAGGGTGAGATGGGTTACATGCTTGGCGGCCGTCAGAAGGTTCACCCAGTGGACAGTAAAAGTTATGTACCTTCCCTGCCTGTGTTTTCTAGACCACGTGTCTGTGTTCAGATGTATCTTGGCACAGACACTGTGTGCCAAAGATATATTAACTTGCTGCTGAACGTGGCCATATAGTTCAGGGATGCCATTCTGAGAAAAATATTTCTTTCCGGGGACCTTCCATTGCGGTGTGCCAATGGCCACAAATTTTCTAAAGGCCTCCGAGTCCACCAGTTTATATGGCAGTTGGTGAGGTAGCATTTCCGACAAGCCATCGCTCAGCCATTGGGCAAATGGGTTATCGGGCGCCATCAACTTTTTACACTCGACAATTCGGGCCATGGAAGCCTGCCTTTTGCCAGATGAACGTGGGGATGGCACGGTCGCAGGTTGAGTGGAGGACAAATGAGAGGAGAAGGAGAAGAGTCAGGATGTGGAGCGCCGGGAGTGTGGCTTTGTGGGTTCTGACGGCATTGCTCCCACTGGGCTTGGTGATCCGAGGCCAGGTGCCTTCTTAAGGCGGTCGTCCCTAGGTAAGTGTTGGGATTACCGCGACTTATGCGTTGACAGCACAGGCTGCAGATGCCAACACTATTGTCAGCATGACACGTTAAAAAAAGCGCACACTGGGAGCCATGTGCCGGAGTCCTGAGAGCGCAAGATGTGACCGTGCATGGTGGATGGCTCACTCCAGATACATTTGCAGTCTGCTTTTTGCCTCCTGTGCACTGCCTGCTTCTCCTCCTTCTCCTCCCTATCTGCTGCTCTGTCTCTCCCTCTGAACTCCCCTCCTCTTCCTCTCTTGTGGGCACCCACGTGACATCCATCGACACGTCATCATCTTAACCTTCACCACCACTGACATTAGAGATTTTGGAGTAGGCAGCAACAGCAAGGGACCACCCTCCTTGGGCTGATCTGGGTACTGTCGTCAGACTGCTGGGTGGCGTCCGTTGCTACCTCCTCTTCCTCATTCGATGCCAAGAATGGCTGCGCATCGGTAAGGTCTGGGAATGGATGGGAAAATAATTCATCCGACTCGAGTGGAGGGTCTATGGTGGTGGTGGTGGTGGTGTCTTTGGGAGTGCACACAGCAGAGAGTGAGGAGGGTGCAGATACAGAGGATGAGAAGGGTGCAGACCCTCTGCCTAAGTCCGTAGAGAAGAGTAGTTTTTGTGGAAGAAGGTATATTGCAGCCCTCAATCAGTATTTGGTGGAAAAAGGTATATAGCAATAGCACCCCTCAATCAGCATTTTGTGGAAAAAGGTATATGGCACCCTCAATCAGTATTTGGCGGAAACAGGTATAAAACACTCCTCAATCAGTATTTGGCGGAAACAGGTATATGGCACCCCTCAATCAGTATTTTGTGGAAGCAGGTGTATCGTAGCCCTCAATCAGTATTTGGTGGAAGAAGGTATTTAGCAATAGCACCCCTCAATCAGTATTTTGTGGATGAAGGTATATAGCACCCCTCAATCAGTATTTAGCGGAAACAGGTATATAGCACCCCTCAATCAGTATTTGGCGGAAACAGGTATATAGCACCCCTCAATCAGGATTTTGTGGAAGAAGGTATATGGCACCCCTCAATCAGTATTTGGAGGAAACAGGTATATGGCACCCCTCAATCAGTATTTTGCAAAAGCAGGAGAATCGCAGCCCTCAATCAGTATTTGGTGGAAGATGGTATATAGCAATAGCACCCCTCAATCAGTTTTTTGTGGAAGAAAGTATATGCACCCCTCAATCAGTATTTGGCGGAAACAGGTATATAGCTCCCCTCAATCAGTATTTGGCGGAAGCAGGTATATAGCACCACTCAATCAGGATTTTGTGGAAACAGGTATATCGCAGCCCTCAAGCAGTTTTTTTGGGGGGCAGCAGGTATATCACACCCATTGCAATTAGTTACTCCAATAGCGTTTGTCCTTCTATCTTGCTGTGGTATCGCAGCAGAACCGCACACAAGGCCGTGATCAAGGTCCGAGTGGACCGAAACGTTGGCCATTTGCAACTATAAAAGATCCTATTTGGGATGGACAATAAATAAATGAATTAACCTTGAAATATATTGAGTGCCGTGGTCTCTATATACATATTCTGACTGACCTCTTCCACTGAGCACCGACAACCACCAATAAGGAGTGCCATCCACTATAATCATTATATTTTGAACCGCACACAATGGCTGCACAATACAAATACACTATAATATAATTTCTATTTTAGAAAGTACATTATAAGTATATCACACCCCTCTATATCACACATATAGATAGCACACCTATACCAGTCCTTAAAAGGACTTTTGTGGCCCTATAAGCTAGCATTTGGTGTCCCTAACTGTCCCTACTCCAAACTCCATACAACCTCTCCCTACACTGGCAAAACACATAATGTAAAATGGCTGCCAGATCGGGTTCTGTTATAGGCTTGGGGGTATGTCCATGTGCTGAAATGTCTCAATTGGCTGTCCTGTCCCACCTGATGGATGTGTCATGGGTCAAAGTTCGGTGCTATGCAAAAAAATATGGCACGTGTGAATATTGACATGTTTGGCAAATCGCGAACGAGCAGAGTTCGCCGCAAAACGACCGCCGGGCAAACCCCAAGGTCATGTCTATTATGTATCGCCCAAAAAATTCAAAAAACTGTGGCTCTCAGACTATGGAGACACTAAAACATTATTTGTTTTGTTTCAAAAATGCTTTTATTGTGTTAAATGTAATAAAAATTAAAAAGTAGACATATTAGGTATCACCGCGTCCGTAAAAACCTGATCTATAAAAATACCACATGACCTAACCCGTCAGATAAACACCGTAAAAAAAAAAAAAAAAAAACGGTGTCAAAAAAGCCATTTTTTGTCACCTTACATCACAAAAAGTGTAATAACAAGCGATCAAAAAGTCATGTGCACCCAAAAATAGTGCCAATCAAGCCGTCATCTCATCCTGAAAAAAGACAATCTAAGACAATCGCCCAAAAAATAAAAAATAAACTATTGCTCTCAGACTATGGAGACACAAAAACTTTTTTTTATTTTTTTTAAATGATATTATTGTGTAAAACTTAAATAAATAAAAGAAACTATACATATTACGTATTTACAAGTCCGTAACGACCTGCTATATAAAAATATCACATGACCTAACCCCTCAGATGAAAAAAATAAAAACTGTGTCAAAAAAGCAAATTTTTTTTCACCTTACATCTCAAAAAGTGTAATAAAAAGTGATCAAAAAGTCATAAGCACCCCAATATCATACCAATCAAACCATTATCTCCTCCCACAAAAAATGAGCCCCTACCTAAGACAATTGCATAAAAGATAATAAAAACTATGGCTCTCAGAATATGGAGACACTAAAACATGGTTACGACTAAGAGCACACCTGTGTTCGAAACGAGTCAACCATGCTAGGGTGAAGGATTGTGTCCATGTGAGTTACATGCTACAAGGAAGAAAGAAAGAAAGAAAGAAAGAAAGAAAGGCAACTGAGTTATTTCAAGTGCTGGAACCATCTTTTCTTCTTATAAAACATTCGGGGCTTGGGCCCCTGATGTTTTGTCCCAGGCCCCGAAAGTCCTGCCTGCCAGATAGATCCAACTGTATTGCCATCCTCAGGACAGCAATACAATTAAATCTAATGCCCTGCAAAAGCTGAAGGACCTGTGATGACATCACAGTCCATGTGATCAGTTCCTAATGCAGTAGCTGAAAGGGACCTGCCATGATGTCACCATCATGTGACCAGTGCAGGAGAGGACGGCTCAGCAGTGAAGAGAAGTCTTGGGAAGAAGCTGTGCTGAGGTCTGCTACATGAGGAGAGGTAAGTGAAGGGAGAGGCAGAGCAATGCTGGGAGGTGTAGTTATTTAATTGGGACTGTATGTTACGGCTGAAGGGAGGGAAGTTATTAATATGGGACAGTGGGGTGGAGTGATGTTATTTACATGGGACTGAAAGTTGAGGGGTAATGTTATTTACATGGAACTGCATGTTGGAGGTGGGCCGACTTAGAGAATTGGGACATTTGGTTGACTTAGAGAATTGGGCCATATGCATTGGTGCTTGGGCCCCGGATATTTTGAGACCACACAAACGCCCCAGGTTTTAACAGACAATGATTTCTGCAGTGATTTCCTGTATAAAATCATGCCTGTTTTTAATACAGTGCAGCTGAGGGCCGGCAGATCACAAGCCTCCAATGTTGACCATTGATCTTGTGCCTGGCAGCATAAGCAAGTGAAAAGGTTAATGCAAACATCTCTGGTATCCCTGATTTTGCTTTTAAATACCAGAATCTGTGGTTGGGATTTAAGTTTCCTATACTTCTTGAGGTCCCTCATACCACCAGGCGTACCCGGCCCCGTGTTGCTACACCACAGGTTGCGCAGGATCCGCTTCAAGGGCAGCAGAGTGGGGCTGGCGCTGTCGGATTACGTGGTGAGGCATACACCAGCAGCGCAGCCCATCCTGGACCTAGTACCAGCACTGCCGTACAACATGGTGAAGTGGCGAGCACCAGAAGGGCAGTTGAAGCTGGGACGGTGGCACGTGCATTAGTTCCCCCGTTGCAGCCACCGCACAGACAGGCCCGTAGAGCCCCTAGAGTCCCTGAGGTGCTGGCAAACCCTGATTGGCAGCCCCCAACTTCAGCCGCACCTGTAGTTCCCCCTTTCACCGCCCAGTCTGGAGTTCGGGTTGAGACAGCTCAGATCGGTTCGGCACTGGGGGTTTTTGAGCTGTTCTTGACTGCGGAGCTCTTGGACTTAGTTGTGGCAGAAACAAACCGATATGCCACTCAATTTATAGCGCCAACCCGGGAAGCTATTATGCCCAGTCTTTCCGGTGGAAACCCGTCCAAGTTTCCGAATTTTAAAATTTTCTGGGCCTTCTCCTCAACATGGGCTTAACCAAAAAGCATGAATTGCGGTCATATTGGTCCACAAACCCAATTCATCACATGCCTATATGTTCTCTGCTGCCATGTCCAGGACACGATTTGAGGCCATCCTGCGTTTCCTGCACTTTAGCGACAACAGCACCTCTCGTCCAAGAGGCCACCCAGCTTTTGACCGGCTCCACAAAATTCGGCCCCTCATAGACCACTTCAACACCAAATTTGCAGATTTGTATACCCCTGAGCAAAACATCTGCGTAGACGAGTCCCTTATACATTTTACCGGGCGCCTTGGCTTCAAACAATACATCCCAAGCAAGCGCGCCCGGTATGGGGTCAAATTGCATAAGCTCTGTGAAAGGGCCACAGGCTATCCCCACAAATTTCGGATTTATGAGGGTAAAGATCAGACCCTGGAGCCAGTCGGTTGCTCTGACTACCTGTGGAGCAGTGGGAAGACAGTCTGAGACTTGGTGTCACCCTTATTTGGCAAGGGGTACCATCTTTATGTGGACAATTTCTACACAAGTGTGCCCCTCTTCAGGCATTTGTTCCTAGAACAGATTGGCTGCTGTGGCACCGCGCGACCTAGTCACCGGGGCTTCCCCCAACGGCTCGTTACCACCCATCTTGCAAGGGGGGAGAGGGCTGCCTTGTGTAACCAAGAACTGCTCGCGGTGAAATAGAGAGACAAGTGTGACATTTACATGCTCTCCTCCATTCACGCAGACACGACAATCCAAATTGAACGAGCAACCAGTGTCATTGAAAAGCCCCTCTGTGCCCACGACTATAATTCGCTCATGGGAGGGGTGGACTTCAATGACCAGATGTTGGCTTCTTATCTACTTTCCCGTAGGACCAGACGCTGGTATAAGAAGGTGTCTGTATATTTAATTCAATTGGCTGTATATAATAGTTTTGTTCTCTACAGTAAGGCTGGGAGAACAAGATCCTTCCTCAAATTTCAGGAAGAGATCATTGAGAACCTCCTGTATCCAGGAGGTTCCGTGGCCCCATCCACCAGAGTAGTGAGCCGTCTACACGAGCGACATTTCCCCAGTGTCGTTGCTGGTACCTCAAACCGACCGCCACTCCGAAAAAAATGTTGTGTCTGTAGCAGGAGTGGAATAAGGCGTGACACCCGCTATTTCTGTCCTGACTGCCCTGACCACCCTGCCCTATGCTTAGGGGAGTGTTTCCGGAAGTACCACACACAGGTACACTTAGCATAGGGATTCCGTTTCACAGGACAGGCACACAGGGCTATTAGGGCCCTATCACTCACAGCTGCTGCAAACCTCTCCTTTCACCTGGGACAAAGTGCATAATGTACTTCGCCACATCTTTGGGTGATTTGCGCTTTGCACATTGTCCCATGGGGAAGGAGAGATTTGTTCTATAAAGGTAAAAAAAAATAAAAAAATCACCAGTAAGCAAAAAGGATAACGTTCTGTTCAAAAAGTTAAATAAAGTTTATATGTTCCGTTC
Source organism: Bufo bufo (assembly GCF_905171765.1). Taxonomy (NCBI): domain Eukaryota; kingdom Metazoa; phylum Chordata; class Amphibia; order Anura; family Bufonidae; genus Bufo; species Bufo bufo. Next base: position 342,532,100 of record NC_053392.1, read on the forward strand.
AAATGTTATTATAAAGTTAATAAATTTATTGCGTTGCGGCTAGGTTTTTTCTTTTTTGTTTTGTTTTTTTTACCTTCTAGGAGGACCAACCGATGAACTAGCCGCAGCACTGATGTGCATTCTGACAGAAGCATTGTGCTGCTGTCAGATTACACAAAAGTCGGTGTATGTGGCGCTGCAAGAAATCGGGTTTGCCAGGGCATACGGCTAAGTGGGTTTGGATGTTGGGCGGAGCTCCTATGTCCTGGCAGATGCCTTTTCCCTCCTTTTTTTTTTTTGCCAGAGATTTTTTCATCCACATTGATCAATGCGAATGAAGAAATCTGTGCCGTTCATTTTTTCTTTCAGCCCAGAGGCTGAACGGAAAAAAATATATCATTACCCGTATGCTCAATATAAGGAGAATAGCAGAAACTCCTAATGCTGGCCATACATGTAATGATTGCGGAGACCCTCAAATGCCAGGGCAGTACAAACACCCCACAAATGACCACATTTTGGAAAGAAGACACCCCAAGGTATTCGCTGAGGGGCATATTGAGTCCTTGAAAAAATCAATTTCCGCTAACTTGTGCAAAAAAAAAAATATTCTATTAAATCGCCATGCCCCTCATTGAATACCTTGGGGTGTCTTCTTTCTAAAATGGGGTCACATGTGGGGTATTTATACTGTCCTGGCATTTTAGGGGCCCTAAAGCGTGAGAAGAAGTCTGGGATCCAAATGTCTAAAAATGCCCTCCTAAAAGGAATTTGGGCCCCTTTGCGCATCTAGGCTGCAAAGAAGTGTCACACATGTGGTATCGCCGTACTCAGGAGAAGTTGGGTAATGTGTTTTGTGGTGTCATTTTACATATACCCATGCTGGGTGAGATAAATATCTCGGGCAAATGCCAACTTTGTATAAAAAAATGGGAAAAGTTGTCTTTTGCCGAGATATTTCTCTCAGCCAGCATGGGTATATGTAAAAAGACACCCCAAAACACATTGCCAAACTTCTCCTGAGTACGGCGATACCACGTGTGACACTTTTTTGCAGCCTATGTGGGCAAAGGGGCCCACATTCCAAAGAGCACCTTTAGGATTTAACAGGGCATTTTTTACACATTTTGATTTCAAACTACTTCTCATGCATTAGGGCCCTAAAATGCCAGGGCAGTATAACTATCCCACAAGTGATCCCATTTTGGAAAGAAGACACCCCAAGGTATTCCGTGAGGGGCATGGCGAGTTCCTAGATTTTTTTATTTTTTGTCACAAGTTAGCGGAAAATGATTTTTTTATTTTTTAAATTTTTCTTACAAAGTCTCATATTCCACTAACTTGTGACAAAAAATAAAAACTTCCATGAACTCACTATGCCCATCACGAAATACCTTGGGGTGTCTTCTTTCCAAAATGGGGTCACTTGTGGGGTAGTTATACTGCCCAGGCATTTTAGGGACCCTAATGCGTGAGAAGTAGTTTGAAATCAAAATGTGTAAAAAATGCCCTGTGAAATCCTAAAGGTGCTCTTTGGAATGTGGGCCCCTTTGCCCACCTAGGCTGCAAAAAAGTGTCACACATGTGGTATCGCCGTACTCAGGAGAAGTTTGGCAATGTGTTTTGGGGTGTCATTTTACATATACCCGTGCTGGGTGAGATAAATATCTCGGTCAAATGCCAACTTTGTATAAAAAAATGGGAAAAGTTGTCATTTGCCGAGATATTAAAGAGCACCTTTAGGATTTCACAGGGCATTTTTTTTTACACATTTTGATTTCAAACTACTTCTCACGCATTAGGGCCCCTAAAATGCCAGGGAAGTATAACTACCGCACAAGTGACCCAATTTTGGAAAGAAGACACCCCCAGGTATTTCGTGATGGGCATAGTGAGTTCATGGAAGTTTTTAATTTTGTCACAAGTTAGTGGAATATGAGACTTTGTAAGGAAAAAAAAAATCATCATTTTCCGCTAACTTGTGTCAAAAAATAAAAAGTTATATGAACTCACTATGCCCATCAGCGAATACCTTAGGGTGTCTACTTTCCGAAATGGGGTCATTTGTGGGTTTTTTCTACTGTCTGGGCATTGTAGAACGTCAGGAAACATGACAGGTGCTCAGAAAGTCAGAGCTGCTTCAAAAAGCGGAAATTCACATTTTTGTACCATAGTTTGTAAAAGCTATAACTTTTACCCAAACATTTTTTTTAATCAAAAACATGTAGAACAATAAATTAAGAGAAAAATTTAAATAGAAATGTAGTTTTATTTGAAAAACTGAAAGTGAAAAATGTCATTTTTTGCAAAAAAATCTTTAAATTTCGATTAATAACAAACAAAGTAAAAATGTCAGCAGCAATGAAATACCACCAAATTAAAGCTCTATTAGTGAGAAGAAAAGGAGGTAAAATTCATTTGGGTGGTAAGTTGCATGACCGAGCAATAAACCGTGAAAGTAGTGTAGTGCAGAATTGTAAAAAGTGGTCTGGTCATTAAGCGTGTTTAAGCTAGGGGAGCTGAGGTGGTTAAACAAAATAAAAGGACACAGCCCTATGGGACAGGTATATTGCGGACATGCTAGCGGCGATGTAGCCATGCATGTCAGCAGCTCTATAACCGAAAACGAGGTGACAGAATCCCTTTAACTCCACATCAGAAAAATCTGTACTAGCCCAGGTTATAACTGCCACGGTTGACCTCTACTTTTTTTAAAAGTGAAAGCTTTTGGAAATCAGTTGCAAACAAGTGTTGAAGAAGCATGACATGGAGAGAACTTAATAAATAGTAACATTTTGTATTTCAGTTGCTCCTAAATGTTTACTGTCATTAATTAAGAGCATTTTAATTTACATCCATAGACTGAAAAGCTGTGCATGTTCATCCAGACTAGGCAATGCTAGTAAGCTAACTACTCAGAGCATCACCTAGACTGGTTAGAAATTACTTTTACCTGTCAAGTAAGTTTTATTTAAAAAAATCAAGCAGATATCTAGTGTAAATTGTAGGAATTCATTATTATTTAAATATGTTTTGTGTTAATAAGGTTTCATTATTGTATAATGGAAAGTTTGGCAAGTTTTAATGTATTTTGTGTTTCAGTTCCTCGCCTCTTTTAACTATCAGTGATCGGAAACATTCTTGCTGACATTCAGGAGTGCCCCCTCCCCCGTATACAGTGGGCATTCACTGCAGTTTTCTGTAGAAGGTATACATTGGGGAATACATCTGGCAGAAGCGGAAAATGATTTGTAGACATAGCCTTTTATATATATATATATATATATATATATAGTGGGGTTTTGCTCTGGTAGACAGGCTAGCGGACGCAGTATAGAGGCAATCACAAAGTCTTTAACTTAAACAGTTTGGTGTTTATTCACACATAAGGAAAAACAAAATGACCGTTCACAGTCTTGCTGTTTGTTTACACCATGCAATGTCCATAGAACAAAATCTTCACCTGGTTAGCAGTTTTCCATCCGCAGTCCAGAGCAGGCTTTATGGGTCTGTTTCCCGACATGCGGCTCTCAGCCCTTTAGCAAGGCACAAATTCACAGGTCCCAAAACACAGAGACCCCCCAGCTTCTCTGTCAGATGGAGGAAAAACCACACCCAGCTGGGGCCAAAAAAGATCCGGCCTGGAGCGTGGGGAGAAGCCACCCACCCGGCACTTTGGGTACTCCCAGTAAGAGCCCGCCCGGATCGGCTTTACAGCCATACTAACAGAAAAGAGTGTCAGTCAGCACTAGCTGCTGCTGACACTTAAAACTACCGGCTCTTACCTCACCGAGGCAAGGAATCTTGGTGACACATACCTTCCATCAATGACGGCCCCTTGCACCTTCCTTATATATATATATACTAGCAGAAGGACCCGGCTTCGCACGGGTATATTTCATCTATTTCATTTTATGTTTCTGTGTGTTGTAAAAAGATATCAACAGTATCCCCCATAACAGTGACCTCTACAGTACCCGCCCCTTTAACAATGACCTCCACGGTGCCTGCCCCTTTAACATTGACCTTCACAGTGGCCGCCCCTTTAACATTGACCTCCACAGTGCCTGCCCCTTTAACAGTGACCTCCACAGTGCCCGCCCCTTTAACAGTGACCGCCCCTTTAGCATTGACCACCCCTTTAACAGTGACCTCCACAGTGCCCACCCCTTTGACAGTGACCACCCCTTTAGCATTGACCACCCCTTCAACAGTGACCTATTTAGTGGCTGCCCCTTTAACAGTGACCTTCACAGTGCCCGCTTCTTTAACAGTGACTTTCACAGTGCCCGCCCCTTTAACAGTGACTTTAACAGTGACCGTCCCTTTAACAGTGACTTTCACAGTGACCACCCCTTTAACAGTGACTTTTACAGTGACCACCCCTTTAACAGTGACTTTCACTGTGACCTCCCCTTTAACAGTGGCTGCTACTTTAACAGTAACTTTCACAGTGACCGCCCCTTTAGCAGTGACTTTCACAGTAACCGCCCCTTTAACAGTGACTTTTACAGTGACCGTCCCTTTAACAGTGACTTTCACAGTGACCTCCCCTTTAACAATGACTGCTCCTTTAACAGTGACTTTCACAGTGACCGCCCCTTTAACAGTGACTTTCACAGTAACCGCCCCTTTAACAGTGACTTTTACAGTGACCGCCCCTTTAACAGTGACTTTCACAGTAACCGCCCCTTTAACAGTGACTTTTACAGTGACCGTCCCTTTAACAGTGACTTTCACAGTGACCTCCCCTTTAACAATGACTGCTCCTTTAACAGTGACTTTCACAGTAACCGCCCCTTTAACAGTGACTTTCACAGTGACCGCCACTTTAACTGTGACTTTCACTGTGACCTCCCCTTTAACAGTGACTTTCACTGTGACCGCTCCTTTAGCAGTGACTTTCACTGTGACCGCCCCTTTAACAGTGACTTTCACTTTGACTTTCACAGTGACCGCCCCTTTAACAGTGACTTTCACAGTAACCGCCACTTTTAACAGTGACTTTCACAGTGACCGCCTCTTTAACTGTGACTTTCACTGTGACGGCTCCTTTAACTGTGACTTTCACTGTGACGGCTCCTTTAACTGACTTTCACAGTGACCGCCCCTTTAGCTGTGACTTTCACAGTGACCGCCCCTTTAACTGTGACTTTCACTGTGATTGCCCGTTTAATTGTGACTTTCACTGTGACCGCCCTGTCATGGTTTGACTCTCTCTGTGACAATGGCCACACCCATCTGCCTCCCAGCCAAGCTCTTGAACTAATCTCCTCTTACCTCATTTGCATAGCCAATCAGAGGGGGTTTTACAATTTACCAATTGAAAGAGGTGTTCCAACTGTCATTATAAATATATGTGATGCATTCAATAAAGATTTGTCAGTTTGAACTCACATACAGGCTGACTGGTGTTAGTTCTGTGAGAATTAAAACGACACGAGCGGTCGTTTGAGGCCGGATCATCAACAGCGGAGCCAGCAGATATTGTGGTCACATCAGGGAGTGCCGTGAGAGCAGAATAGAGCGAGGAGGGGCTCGTTACATTGGTAGCAGCGGTGGGATTGGCTCTCCAGTTACTGGGACACTCCAAATCACAACTCGGAATGACCAGCTACGCAGCCTGCAGGAGAGACACGCTGAAAGATTTACTTGAGAGCCAAGGAGGGATCGCTGGGACAAAGAACAAGGCCACCTTGATCAGTGAGTTAGCTGAGATGGATCAGAGGGATGGTGATGCTGGACCTCAGTCCGTGGAAGCCTTGTTTCAGCAACGAGTTAGAGAACGGTTGGCATTATATGGTGCCAACCCATCCAAGACCGCCATACAGAATGCCATCAGAGACATCCAGCTGCAGGATGAGCGGCAAGAGAAAGAACTAGAGCGACAAGAGAGAGAATTGGAGCGACAACATGAGTGGAGAATGGCGGAAATACGGCGATCAGAGACAGCACCTAGAGATACAGCACCTGTCCGTAAGTTGCCCTTTCGCGCATTCAAATTATTTAAGGAAGGAGGAGGAAATAGAAGAGTTCCTCCAGGACTTTGAGAGACTGTGCCAGATACATAAAGTGCCGTCCCAAGATCGGGTCGCCTTACTGGCGAGTAACCTAACTGGCAAAGCTGCGGATGCGTATCGGGCCATGGAGGATGAGGACGCCATGGATTATGACCGGGTAAAAGAAGCCCTGCTAGCCCGATTTGCCATTACCTCTGAAGCCAGCCGGATTAAGTTTTGAGAATCCCGGAAACAAGGCAACCTAACCTACGTGGAGTGGGCACATCGTCTGCAGCGGAACCTCAAGGGCTGGTTCCAGGGAAGCCATGCTCATACCATAGAGGACATCACCCAGCTAGTTCTCTTAGAGCAGTTCTTTGACCACACCCCTCCGATAGTACGAGATTGGGTGCGAGATAAGCGGCCACAGACGGTACAGCAAGCAGCTACTTTGGCCGATTAATATCTGGACTCTCTGAGATCCATTGGAGGCCAGCGCTATCCACTACCGCGGCCCAGTGTACCGACCTCGAGCCCAACTCCAGTATCTCAGTGGGCTGCCTCTAGACCCTTAGCCCAATCAAAATCTTCTACCGGGCCTAAGTGCTATACATGTAATCAAACGGGTCATCTGCAGCGTTATTGCCCTAACCGATCCCCGAGGTACAAAGAGACTGCCCAGTTATCCAGGTCGGCGAATTATTGCCTCCAGAACGAGGCCAACCTGCTAGATGTTCAGGAAGAGTTTGGTGAGCTGTTCGAGGTGGATCCCGTCCAGGCCGCAGCTGAAGATAATCGGCAGCACCATCGTCAGGCGGTATGGGTTAATGGGCAGCCGGCCCAGGGACTTCGTGATTCCGGGGCTACGATTACCCTTATTCAGCCTCACATGGTTCCTCAGTTGGCCCGAACTGGCCAAACTGTGGCAGTCAGGGTAGCAGGGGGCAAGGTGCTGCGTTTATCCACCGCCAGAGTTCACCTGGATTGGGGCTCAGGGAAGCGACAAGTGAGAGTAGGGATGCTCCGTGAGTTACCCGCAGAAGTACTTTTGGGGAACGACTTGGGGCATTTGACTTCTTCATTTGCACCAGAGACCGCCATGGCCGTGACCACCCGACAACAAAGCCACCTACAAGGCAACTCCACTCCTATGGGGACCCAGGTAAGACCAAATCCTCCCACGTTACCCCGACTTGACAACCCCATGTCCTGGGATTCTCTTTCCGACGTTAGGCAAGAAACCCGGAAAGACCCTACTTTAGCGTGCTATCGGGACAGGGCGGGCAAGGATCCAGGGGGGTTAGGGGAAGACAGAATAGAGTGGGAGGGATGGCTTCTTTATCGTTACACTGAAGGGGTGGGCAACGGGAAACGCGAGGGCCCCCACAAACAGCTAGTCGTACCCCAGAAGTACAGACAGGAGCTATTGAGGCTGGCTCATGACATCCCCTTGGCCGGACATTTAGGGATAGCTAAGACCCGGAGTCGGTTGTCTCGTGCTTTCTTCTGGCCTAGGTTACATGCAGAGGTACGAGAATACTGCCGGACCTGTGAGACTTGCCAGAGAGTAGGAAAGGCGGGGGATCATCCAAAAGCCTCTCTGCACCCCATGCCGATAATTAGGGAACCCTTTAGCCTGATAGCAGTAGACATTATTGGCCCACTGGCCTGCCCCAGTGCTACTGGGAAGAAGTATATTCTTACAGTGGTGGATTACGCCACCCGCTACCCGGAAGCTATTCCCCTATCCAATATCCAGGCTGACACGGTAGTTGATGCCTTACTGCGGGTGTTTACTAGGGTAGGATTTCCCCAGGAGATATTGTCTGATCAAGGAAATCAGTTCACCACTGAGCTGACCCAGCAGCTCTGGCGCCTCTGTGGTATTAAAACCCTCCAGAGTGCACCCTACCACCCCCAAACGAACGGGCTGTGCGAGAGATTTAACGGGACCCTAAAACAGCTACTTCGGGCCTTCGTGGAGAGTAGGAAGGATTGGGAAAAATATCTTCCCCACCTACTGTTCGCATACAGGGAGGTACCTCAAGAGTCCACAGGGTGTTCACCATTTGAGCTGTTGTATGGGTGAAGGGTTAGAGGACCCTTAGACTTAGTGAGGGCCCAGTGGGAAGGGGGAGAGGATCCTGAAGGCCTCCCCATCCTTAGGTACGTCTTGGAACTCAGGGATCGACTGCGGGTACTTACCGAGCTAGTCCATGAGAATATGCAATCAGCCCAGAGTCAGCAGAAGGTTTGGTATGATCGATCTGCTCGCACTTTTTGTGTCGGACAGAAGGTCCTAGTACTAAAACCCTTGAAGCAAAATAAATTACAGGCCTCCTGGCAGGGCCCCTATCAGGTGGTAAAACAGCTGTGCGACACCACTTACGTGGTCGCCAGCTGTGCAGTCACAAGAATTAAGAGGACATTCCACATCAATATGATGAAGGCCTATCACGAGAGGGCTGAGGCAGTAGCCGCCATATGCGCTCCTGCTACCGGGGACTCTGAATACCTGCCGATGTTGGAGCTTCCTGCAATCAGTAATCATTCTGGGGGTGTCACGGATGGTGTACAGGAAACAAGACAATACCATATAAACAATGTCTCTCTGGATCCACAACCAAGGAACAAAGGGAGACCCCTGCAATAGACCTGCTGCTCTCCCTCACTGCTCAGCCTATGCGAACACCCCAAAGGTGGATGGCCGCATATCCACGTTCCTCAGCTATCTATTACCTGAAGACCATACAATAGTGAAGGGACACGACCACCGGCTCCCTACACTGACACGGAGGGAGTCAGGGTCACCTGGATCCAGAAAAGACAAAATCATAAATACATAAACAGCACTTATCTTGCAGACGACTGACGACTGAGGACTGGGAACTGGGAACTGGGAACTGGAAACAGCATGCACACACACTCCAGGAAGTTGTATCAGCCGCACACTACTGCATTATGGGGAGGAACTTAAAGGGTAGCAATCAGTCCAACTGCATGACAGCTGAGATAGACTAACGAGATGAGAAACTAAACCAAAACAAAGAAATTCAAGGAGGAGGATCTTCTCAACTGTCTGGCTGTGACGGTACCCCTCCCTCTAGGAGTGGACTCCGGACACTCAGAGCCCACCTTCTCAGGATGGGACCTATGGAAAGTCCTGATGAGACGAGAGGCCTTAATGTCCGTCACTGGGACCCACATCCTCTCCTCAGGACCATAACCCTCCCAATGAACGAGGTACTGGAGGGAACCGCGGACAAGACGAGAATCCACAATCCTAGAGACCTGAAATTCAAGATTTCCATCAACCATAATCGGAGGAGGAGGCAAAGGCGAGGGTACAATAGGTTGAACATAAGGTTTCAATAAGGACTTATGAAAAACATTATGGATCTTCCAAGTCTGAGGAAGATCAAGACGGTAGGCAACAGGATTGATGACAGACAGGATCTTGTAAGGCCCAATAAACCTAGGACCCAACTTCCAGGAGGGAACCTTCAATTTGATATTCTTGGTAGACAACCACACCAGATCACCAACATTCAGGTCCGGACCAGGCACACGTCTCTTATCCGCCACACGCTTATATCTCTCACTCATGCTCTTTAGATTATCCTGAATCTTTTGCCAAATAGATGACAAAGACGAGGAGAATCTGTCCTCATCAGGCAAACCAGAAGAGCCCTCTCCCGAGAAAGTCCCAAACTGCGGATGGAACCCATATGCACCAAAAAATGGTGACTTATCAGAGGACTCCTGACGACGGTTATTTAAAGCAAACTCAGCAAGGGACAAAAAAGAACACCAATCCTCCAGATTCTCCGCCACAAAACAGCGCAGATATGTCTCCAGATTCTGATTGACGCGCTCTGTCTGGCCATTCGACTGCGGATGGAAAGCAGAAGAGAATGACAACCGAACCCCCAAGCGAGAACAGAAAGCCTTCCAGAATCTGGAAACAAACTGCGTGCCCCTATAAGAGACTATGTCTGAAGGAATCCCATGCAATTTGACAATGTGGTCAATAAATGCCTGCGCCAGCGTCTTAGCATTGGGCAAACCAGGAAAAGGGATAAAATGCACCATTTTGCTAAAACGGTCCACCACCACCAGAATCACAGACTTCCCCGAGGAACGAGGCAAGTCCGTTATGAAGTCCATGGACAGATGTGTCCAAGGACAGGAAGGAATGGGCAAAGGAAGGAGAGGACCTGATGGCCGTGAATGAGGGACCTTGGCACGAGCGCAAGTCTCGCAAGCTGCCACAAAACCCTCAACCGACTTACGAAGCGCAGGCCACCAGAATCTCCGAGCGATGAGATCCAGTGTGGCTCTTGCCCCTGGGTGCCCAGCAAGGACCGTGTCGTGGTGTTCTTTAAAAATCTTGTGTCTCAAAGCGAGAGGCACAAACAACCTCCCAGGAGGACAAAGATCAGGAGCTTCTGACTGGGCTGCCTGCACCTCTGCCTCCAATTCAGGAAAAAGAGCAGAGACCACCACACCTTCAGCCAAAATGGGACCCGGGTCTTCAAAATTCCCACCTCCCGGAAAACAACGTGACAGGGCATCTGCCTTCACATTCTTAACCCCAGGGCGGAACGTAACAACAAAATTAAACCTTGAAAAGAACAAAGACCATCTGGCCTGTCTCGGGTTCAGACGCTTGGCTGACTCCAAGTAGGCCAGATTTTTATGGTCAGTAAACACGGTAATAGGGTGTCTGGCTCCCTCTAGCCAATGGCGCCATTCCTCAAAAGCCAACTTGATGGCCAACAATTCCCTATCTCCCACATCATAATTTCTCTCTGCGGAGGAGAGTTTCTTTGAGAAAAAGGCACACGGTTGCCATTTGGCAGGAGAGGAACCCTGAGACAAGACCGCACCCACCCCTACCTCAGAAGCATCAACCTCAACTATGAAGGGTAACGAAATATCAGGTTGTACTAGGATGGGAGCGGAAGCAAAACTCTCCTTGATATTAGATAAAGAGAGGTGACGCACTGGATCTGGAGCAGATTATGGTAGAGGTGCTCTCAGTAAAAAGGAATCACCCTTCCTTTGATAAAATGTGCAAATGAAAAAAGATACTGGGCACTCTCTAGAATACAAGGAACCTCACAATTTATTATCAATAAGACATATAAACATATAGACAGTTCATTTATTACCATTAAAACACCATAACATAAAATCCATATAAATATACTAAAATATGGATATAAAACTAGATTCCTAATAGTCTAAAAATATATATAGGAATAAGATCGCCTCTGATTGTTCGGGGATAAAAAGTCTTTGTAAATAAATGTTCCTCCAACTTTGAGTTTGGATATACTGTAGAAATATTCTTTAGGGTATTGATAGCCCAAATATAACTTCTCCTCCACAAATGAAATGAAATCTCAGTTTTTCAATACAGTGATTTAGTTGTGCGGCGTCCCGCTATTACTCACTGTTCAGTTGAAATGCTTTATTCCGCTGCTATGCCGGTACTTTGAGTTCAGGGATATCACATATGAGTTTCGTTCCCCTCTCTGTCTCGTAGGCGCAGCTCTAAAAGTAGAAGAGCCGGCGCTCGATGGATATTGCAGGCTCCTTTTTCTGCGCCTTTTTCCTTGATATTAGAAAAGGCCTTACGCGCCTCTACCGACCAGGAAGAAAAATCTACCCCCTTTCTGGTCATATCAGTGAGTGGTTTAACAACAGAGGAATAATTCAAAATAAATTTCCTGTAATAATTGGCAAAGCCCAAAAAACGCATCAGCGCCTTCTGATTCTCAGGAAGCTCCCACTCAAGCACAGCGCGGACCTTCTCGGGGTCCATGCGAAAACCAGAAGCGGAGACAAGAAACCCCAGAAATTGGATTTCTGGAACCGCAAACACACATTTTTCCAGTTTCGCGTATAATTTATTCTCCCGCAGGATGAGCAAGACCTGACGTAAGTGTTCCTTATGAGTCTTGAAATCAGGAGAAAAAATCAAAATGTCATCCAAATACACTAATACAAATTTTCCCATTAAATGATAAAAAATGCTGTTGACGAAATGCTGAAAAACGGCTGGGGCATTCATCAAACCAAAAGGCATAACCAAATTCTCAAAATGGCCCTCAGGGGTATTGAAAGCCGTCTTCCATTCGTCTCCTTCTCTGACCCTAACCAGGTTGTATGCCCCTCTTAGGTCTAATTTGGAAAAGACTTTAGCCCCAACAACCTGGTTAAACAGGTCCGGGATCAGAGGAAGCGGATAAGGATCACTAATAGTGATACTGATCAGCTCCCTGAAATCCAGACAAGGTCTTAAAGAACCATCTTTTTTCTTAACAAAGAAAAAAACAGCGGCAACAGGTGACTTCGAGGGTCGTATGTGTCCTTTTCTCAGACTCTCAGAGATATAAGCCCGCATAGCGACCCTCTCAGGTTGGGAGAGATTGTATAAACGAGATTTAGGCAGCTTGGCGCCTGGGATGAGATTAATAGGGCAATCATACTCCCTGTGTGGAGGTAAACCCTGAACTCCACTCTCAGAGAAGACATCCAAAAATTCAGAGAGGAAAGGTGGTACAGTCTTAGTAGAAACCTCAGAAACAGATGTTATGAGGCAATTCTCTCTGCAAAAGTTACTCCAACCATTTATTTGCCTCGCATGCCAATCAATGGTGGGGTTATGTTTAGTGAGCCAGGGTAGCCCCAACACTAGAGGAGTAGGCAAACCGCTAAGGACGAAACATGACACATCCTCAACATGAGCATCACTCACAATTAAACGGATATTGTGAACTATGCCCTTTAATGATTTCTGAGAAAGTGGAGCTGAATCAATAGCAAAAACAGGAATATCCTTTCCCCAAGTGCATACCTGGAAACCATGAGTTATTGCAAATTGATTATCAATGAGGTTGACAGCTGCTCCACTATCTACAAAAATCTCACAAAAAATGCTCTTGCTCTCTAGCGCCCCCCTAGCAGGCAGGACAAAACGGGAACTACAAGCAAACAGAAAACCTTCAATTTCCGCCTCAACCCTGCCAATAGTAACAGACGGAACATTTTTAAAAGATTTCTTCCTTTTTGTCTCTTTATTACTCCCAGAAAACTGCCTGAATCTCCTAGAGGGACAAACATTTGCCAGATGATTTATACCTCCACAACAAAAACAAACCCTCCCCTGCGGGCTGAATCTTCTATTGTCAGAGGCAATCAACCCCAGCTGCATGGACTCCTGCTCAGAAGGGGCTGACAGCGACTGAGACCCCTGTGCACAGAATGAGACCGCTGCACTGTCCCAGGACTGAGTATGACAGGAAGGAGAGATCTCTCCTCTCTCTCTAAGACGCCTGTCAATACGAACAGCCTGAGACATAGCAGAATCCAAGGAGGTAGGTCTTTCATGAAAGGCAAATGCATCTTTCAATCCCTCTGAAAGACCATAGCAAAATTGACTTCGGAGTGCAGCATCATTCCAACCCGTATCTGCTGCCCATCTCCGAAATTCTGAACAGTATATCTCTGCGGATTGTTTACCCTGGCATAACAGACGTAGTCTAGACTCAGCCAGAGCAATACGATCCGGATCATCATATATCTGACCCAGGGCTAAAAAGAATTCATCCACTGAACGAAGGGGCCGTGCCCCCTCCGGCAGTGAAAGGGCCCAGGACGGAGCGTTACCCCTGAGCAGCAATATAATGATCCCCACCCTCCGTTCTTCATCACCAGAAGAATGGGGAAGAAGGCGAAAATGGAGTTTGCAAGCCTCTCTAAAACGCACAAAATTCTCACTACCCCCGGAGAACGTATCCGGGAGCGAGATCTTAGGCTCAGCACAAACTCCATGAACGCAAGCTGAACCGGTCACTTGAAACTGAGAAAAAGTCTTACGGAGATCAGCTACCTCCAAAGAAAGACCCTGAAAGCGTTCAGCCAAAAGTGAAACCGGATCCATACTTGAGACGGTTTTGGCGGCTGATAATGTCACGGATGGTGTACAGAAAACAAGACAATACCATATAAACAATGTCTCTCTGGATCCACAACCAAGGAACAAAGGGAGACCCCTGCAATAGACCTGCCGCTCTCCCTCACTGCTCAGCCTATGCGAACACCCCAAAGGTGGATGGCCGCATATCCACGTTCCTCGGCTATCTATTACCTGAAGACCCTACAATAGTGAAGGGACACGACCACCGGCTCCCTACACTGACACGGAGGGAGTCAGGGTCACCTGGATCCAGAAAAGACAAAATCATAAATACATAAACAGCACTTATCTTGCAGACGACTGACGACTGAGGACTGGGAACTGGGAACTGGGAACAGCATGCACACACACTCCAGGAAGTTTTATCAGCCGCACACTACTGCTTTATGGGGAGGAACTTAAAGGGTAGCAATCAGTCCAACTGCATGACAGCTGAGATAGACTAACGAGATGAGAAACTAAACCAAAACAAAGAAATTCAAGGAGGAGGATCTGAGAAGCTCCTGTGAGCGCTTCTCAGCTGTCTGGCTGTGACAGGGGGGGTGGAAGATGTTCAGTTAGGAGATGGGTTAGGACCCCAGGAACAAGAACAGGTCAGGGAATTACTCCAGGACCGGAAAGAGATGTTCTCAACCCTCCCTGGATACACTCACTTGGCAGTGCACAAGGTGGAGACCCTCGGGCAGAAGCCCCTGAAACAATCAGCCTATAGGATTCTTGGAGCTGTGCAAGAAGGGATGAGAGCAGAGATTAGGGAGATGCTTAAGTTAGGGGTGATCGAACCATCAGCAAGCCCCTGGGCTTCCCCTGTAGTATTAGTCCCAAAACGGGATGGCACAACCCGATTTTGTGTGGACTATAGGCGACTGAATGACTGTACTGTGACAGATGCCTACCCCATGCCCCGAGTGGACGAATTGTTGGACAAAAGAGCTCAGGGACATTATCTGACGACTATTGACCTGTGTAAGGGTTACTGGCAGATTCCCCTGGAGGCGGCCGCCATTCCAAAGTCAGCCTTCATCACCCCGTTTGGCCTTTACCAGTTCCGGGTAATGCCATTCGGGATGAAAAATGCTCCGGCTACCTTCCAACGAATGATAGATCAACTCCTCGGTGGTCTGCAGGATTTTGCATGCGCATATCTTGATGACATCGCAATCTATAGCCAGACATGGGAGGAGCATCTCAGACACCTGGGCATAGTGCTAGACAGAATCAGAGTTGCAGGCCTGACCATGAAGCCAGACAAGTGTAATATCGGGATGTCTGAGGTACAATATTTGGGACAGAGAGTGGGATGTGGGAAGCAGAGGCCGGAGCCTGCAAAAATCGAGGCCATCCTAAACTGGCCGGTTCCCAGAACCAAGGCCCAGGTACTTGCATTTTTAGGGACAGCCGGGTACTACAGAAAGTTTGTACCTCAATATAGTGACATAGCCAAACCACTGACAAACCTGACCAAAAAGAATCTCCCTAGACAGGTCCTGTGGTCCCCGGAGTGCGAAACAGCATTTCAACAGTTGAAAACCACCCTAACACAAGCTCCCATACTGACGGCACCCGATCCTAACAAACGCTTTTTCGTACATACAGACGCCTCCATGTTCGGACTGGGAGCCGTACTAAGTCAAGTTGGCGACGATGGGAAGGAGCACCCGGTGGCGTATCTCAGCCGCAAGTTGTTACCCCGTGAAGTTGGATATGCTGCCGTGGAAAAAGAATGTTTGGCTTTAGTCTGGGCTTTAAAGAAATTGCAGCCCTACGTCTATGGACGCTCTTTTACCGTCATGATGGACCACAATCCCTTGATATGGCTAAACCGGGTGGCGGGAGAGAATGGCCGATTACTAAGGTGGAGCCTGGCTTTGCAACCCTACAATTTCACCATACAATATCGGCCAGGGTCTCAAAACGGGAATGCGGATGGATTGTCACGGCAAACGGACCTGGAATCTTAAGACTACTTTTCCAACATCCTCGAGTTGACCCAGTGAGGGTCCCACTGTGGCTGTTGGACTGTTTCCCGGGAGGGGGGGTAATGTCATGGCTTGACTCTCTCTGTGGCAATGGCCACACCCATCTGCCTCCCAGCCAAGCTCTTGAAATAATCTCTGCTTACCTCATTTGCATAGCCAATCAGAGGGGGTTTTACAATTTACCAATTGAAAGAGGTGTTCCAACTGTCATTATAAATATATGTGATGGATTCAATAAAGATTTGTCAGTTTGAACTCACATACAGCCTGACTGGTGTTAGTTCTGTGAGAATTAAAACGACACGAGCGGTCGTTTGAGGCCGGATCATCAACAGCGGAGCCAGCAGATATTGTGGTCACATCAGGGAGTGCCGTGAGAGCAGAATAGAGCGAGGAGGGGCTCGTTACACGCCCCTTTAACTGTGACTTTCACAGTGACCGCCTCTTTAACTGTGACCGCTCCTTTAACTGCGACTTTTACAGTGACCGCCCCTTTAGCTGTGACTTTCACAGTGAAAGCCCCTTTAACTGTGACTTTCACTGTGACCGCCCCTTTAACAGTGACTTTCACAGTGACCGCCCCTTTAACAGTGACTTTCACTGTGACCGCCCCTTTAACAGTGACTTTCACTGTGACCGCCCCTTTAACAGTGACTTTCACAGTAACCGCCCCTTTTAACAGTGACTTTCACAGTGACCGCCCCTTTAACTGTGACTTTCACAGTGACCACCCCTTTAACTGTGACTTTCACAGTGACCGCCCCTTTAACTGTGACTTTCACTGTGACCGCCCCTTTAAGCAGTAAAGAAATATGGCTGGGTTGTTATGGAAACCTGCAGTAAAACTATGTTTATGGCAGTTCTGTTTTGAAGAGAAAGACTTGCAGGCTTGTATTTGGGGGGGGGGGTCATTTTTGGGGAATATCTCAGGAACGGTACGTCCTAGAGAGCTGAGACTAAAACCTTCCCGGACACCTGATGTACCTGTGTGCCAAATTTGGTGAAGATCGGTCCAGTCGTTTGGTCGCGCATAAAGAACGTCTAGACAGAAAGACAGACAGATAGACAGACAGAAACTAATTTTTATATATATAAGATATATATATATATATACCGTATTTTTCGCTTTATAAGATGCACTTTTTTCTCCCCAAAAGAGGGGGGAAAATGACAGTGCGTCTTATAAAACGATGGTTGACTTTTTTTTACAGGGCTGACACGGATGTATCGCCGGCCGCTATGCTGCACAGTGTGGCCGGCGATACATCAGTCACAGTGCGGGGAGGGAGGAGGGGCTGGCAACTCACAGCGGGGCCCGGTGCAGTCACTGTAGTACACCGGGCCCCGCGCACAGAAGTCTCTTTGTATGTAAAATCTTTCATTAGTCCTTTATACCATAAATCGCTCTCCTTTTGATAAACTTTACTAGCCTAATCGCCTGCATCAGTACTCACTATGAATGTAGCGTGCAGTCCGGCCGGCGTGTGACTGACGTCACGCTCCTCCCACTTCATTAATGAAGCAGGAGCAGGATAAAGTCATGCGCCGGAGGGACCGCACGTTACATTCATAGTGAGTACTGATGCAGGCGACTAGGCTAGTAAAGTTTATCAAAAGGAGAGCGATTTATGGTATAAAGGATTAATGAAAGATTTTACATACAAAGAGACTTCTGTGCTCGGGGCCCGGTGTACTACAGTGACTGCACCGGGCCCCGCTGTGAGTTGCCAGCCCCTCCTCCCTCCCCGAACTGTGACTGATGTATCGCCGGCCACACTGTGCAGCATAGCGGCCGGCGATATATCAGTGTCAGCTAGTTTATCAAAAGGAGAGCGATTGATTCAGGATTAAATAAATATTTTACATACAAAGAATAAAGTACTGTAATGCTGTGAAACATAGGGCAATGAGGGGGGCCAGCATAAGATGCTATATGTGTGTCACCCACACATATAGCATCTTATGCTGGCCCCCCTCATGGCCCTATGTTTCACAGCACACATCCCCCATAACAGTGCATCATCCATAGATCCCCCCCCTATAACAGTGCATCATCCACAGATTCCCCCCCCCATAACAGTGCATCATCCATAGATCTCCCCCATAACAGTACATCATCCACAGATCCCCCCCATAACAGTGCATCATCCATAGATCCCCCCCATAACAGTGCATCATCCATAGATCCCCCCATAACAGAGCATCATCCATAGATCCCCCCATAACAGTGTGTCATCCACAGATTCTCCATAACAGTGCGTCATCCACAGAGCCCCATAACAGTGTCATCCCCAGACCATTAGTTCAAAATCCACCAAAAGCACACCTTTTGGTTCAAAATATTTTTTTTCTTATTTTCCTCCTCAAAAACCTAGGTGCGTCTTATAATCAGGTGCGTCTTATAAAGCGAAAAATACGGGATATACAGTATATATATATATATATATATATATATACACAGTATATATATATATATATATATATACATGTATCTCAGTAGGTTGAATAGCAATAAAAGTGAATTTCCCTGGTACTAATTAATTTACAAGACCATTTCTAGATTTCTCATTTCAGAATAAATATGTTTACTCATATTAACAGGAGGCACAAGTAAAATCTGCGGCTATTGTTTGATATATAGATTCATTTTGAATGTAACTCTAGGTAACATATTTACAGGAAAGTACATATAATAATATATATATTCATATTATTCTCAGATGCTGCCTTAAAGGGGTTGTCCCACGAAAAATATTCGACAGTTTTTAGACCGACACCTGAATCTGAATACTTTTGTAATTGCATGCAAATAAAAATGTTGTATAGCCACTGAGTTATTCAGTAAAATGTATCTGTATAGCGCGACTTAATTTCTTATTTATTTGACCTGCTCACTGAGATGGCCGCACATGCTCAGTTTCATCTTTCAACTGCCTCCTGAGTTGTCATAGGGAGAGAACAGACACGCCCCCTTAGCTGCAGTACAAAAAGACACGCCCCTTGAGTTGTCAGCTTGATATAAATTTTGCAGAGCAAAGAATGGGGAGATCTCTGGCTCCATGTGAGGTACAGGGCTGGTTCAAGCTTTGTTAGAAAGAGACTGTCATGTACTATATGATGTCTGATTTTCATTTTTTTTTTACATTATTCATGAGATAACCCCTTTAAATGAATGTCCAGCAGGGAAAAGTTTTGAGCAAAGGACTAAGAGTGGGTTAAAAAAAATAATAACCAATATTCCCCTCACCATTCCCCTGCTGATCCCATTCAGACACTAACCAGGTTCCTGCTGGTCTCTACTTCCTAGTCCTGTCTCAGTGCATATGAAATTCCAGGAAATGTCTATCCAGCCTAGTCATCCACCAGGCATAAACCTGAAATCTGGCAACTTTCACTGTGGTCACCGACTCCTAGGCTGACACTTCTTGATCTGTAGAGATAACTTCTCAGTAGATATCACAATACCATCAAGATTATAGTGAAAGATAACACCTAAAGATAATCGCTGCCCCAAAAATTATGTACAGAAAAAAACATAATGTAAGCTACAATTAGATCAGTATTTGGTTTTAATTAGTAAAAAAAAATCTAGACAATACATTCACTTGTTTACTGAAATATGAACAAATATACAGGTATTTGTCAGTTTATGGTGTTCTTCATATAGGGATGAGCGACTCGACTTCGGATAAAACATCCAAAGTCGATTCGCATAATACTTCATATTAATACTGTATGGAGAGAGCGCTCCATACAGTATTAGAATGTATTGGCTCCGATGACCCGAAGTTGTTACTTCGGGAAGTCTCGCGAGACTTCGGGTAATAACTTCATAGATCAATTTATACTGTAAAAAAAACATTTCCCAAACTCTGAAATTAATTTCTGAAGTTATTATGCAAAGTCTCATCTGAGCCAATACATTAAAATACTGTACAGAGCGCTCGCTCCGTACAGTATTCAAACAAAGTATTATGCGAACCGACTTCGGATGTTTCATCTGAAGTCGATTCGCGCATCCCTAATGGGAAAGTTTTAGATAATACATTTTGACCTCAATAAGAGGAACAGTGGAAACCCATATGTTATTAAAGAGGTTGTACAATGCAAACATATTGATGACCATTATTATAAGATGGGGGTCTGACTGTGGACACCCACATTGATCATCTGTTTGAAGGGATAGCAGCACTTGTGTGAGCGATGCTTCTGCTTCAAAATCCCGCTTGTAGAGGCTGCAAAGTGTAAGCACAGCTGCTCTTCCTATTCAAGTGAATGGGATGAGCAGTCGTAATTACACTGCACCACCGATGCAAAGGAGATGGCCTACAGGTAATTTTGAAGCTGAAGCAGTGTCGGACCCCCGCTAATCTGATATTGATGACCTATCCTAAGGATACTGTAGGTCATCAATATCTTTAAACTGCACAACCCCTTTACAGGTTGTGTATCCATTATCTGTACAACATATGTCTTGAATACCCTAATACCATATGTGCATGAGCTCTAAAAAGTTGCCAATACTTGTAGGGATCGGTAGCACATAATCGCTGCATGTCACTCTGCCATTATTACATTTATCCTGTAAATGATGTTATATACAGTAGATATCAGGGGTGACTGAAAACCTAGTTTTGTCTGATTTATTGTACTCTGTATTTACTCTGACTTAGATCTCTTTGTACCTCTGTCTTCATGCTCTGTAAGCTGCTGAATGGCTGTTCCCAATTGCTAATCAGCTGCTCCTATATAGCTGTGCTGCTGATCTCACTTCTTTGCCAATTGATCTCTGTTGGTCTACAGAGTTTGATCTTGCTAGGCCACTACAGAACCTGCCAGGTCCTCTGGTCTGCTTGACCCTGTAAAAAAGTTATACCAATATTTGTCTGCCTGAGTACGAACTTCTGCCTGTCTCCTAGACTCTGATTCTCTGTCGCCTGACCTGACCCTTACCTATCTACATTGCTGACCCTGAGCCGCCAGCCCTGATCTCTGGACTGTATATTCAGATTTGCACATACTCTGCTTACCCTGACCTTGGCCTATTTTCTGACTACAAGTAAAGCCTGATCCCTTTCTGTTCTGCACCAGTGTCTCTGACTCTTGTGGGTAAGCAGGCAACTACACCAGGGCTATTACAAGAGGTAGCAACCTGCTGCCTCCTCTGCAGCGAAGCCCAGATGCCTGGGGTTAAAGGTTGAAAACCAGGAGACCACCATGACAAACCCCTCAGGATTAGCCCAAAGTCAAACCATTTAGTTGGTAGAGTGGGTCTGCACCCATTGTCTGCTACAATAAGGCTTAAAAAGCATCAGAAAAAAGAGTACCAAATGACACTAAATTAAAAAGGCCACCAAAATGCCCCTGAAAACTCCATTAGAAAACACTTAAAAATAAATTTTAAAAACTACTGGCATTTTAAAACACTATAAAATAAAACTGTTTAAAGGAGCCTTTAGTATGGTTTCACAAACAAGATTTTTCTGAAAAAGTGACATGCTTTCTGCATTGTTTTTCATGGCAATTTTAACACCGCTTTTGTTTTGCATCAGTTTGTACGCCACCAGAGAAGTAGAGTACAACTATAGCTTTTTTTCACAAATCTAGCTAAAACTGTAGCCCAGACCACAAAACATCTGGGCACCCCTTAATAAATGCAAAGCAATGGCCATGGTGCAATCCACACAAAAAAAATGGAGTGAATGCCTATTTCACCAACAAAACAGGTAAAATCACTTTTCTGGCACAGAACATTTGATACATTGCCCCCTAACTTTACACTGTCTTACTAAAGACAGAATTAGTAAATCTATCGCACTAGGTAAAATATATTAATGTATGTGCATCTGAACACTTTTTATGCCAAATTAATGAAGTGCATGCATGAGAATTTGAACCCATTTGTGATATGCTGGACACGACTCAACTTTAGAAAAGTCTACTTTTTGTATAGTCCAATATTGCACCACTTTTTCGTGCAGTCTTAGACAGATTTGGGCACATCCTGTGGTAAAAAGCTATATCAGCTTCAGGTTTAAAATGCAATGTAATATTCTTATTGTATAAAGCCCTGTAGTGCACTCTGTCGCATATAGACTTCCTGTAGTGAATTATATCACATCTACTCCTCAGACTGCCTTACAAAACAATACACTTACAAAATCACAGCTTGTTTTGACAATATGTCCCCCCTGCAGCCAATCACTGGCCTTTTCGGTGTACTGCTGAAGCCAGTGATTGGCTGCAGTGGTGACATGTTGATGGGATGTCAACATAGCAGTCAGGTAAACAGAGCCCTGCTGGAAGAACCAGAGCATCGGAGCTCTTGGGCAAGTAACAATCTATTCTTTATTGCAGGTGGATCACGTGTTGTTCAGTTTCCTCCTGAAATCGGACAACCTCGTTAATGCATTTTTTCAAAATGCAGCATGCTCTTGGTGTGCATTTTTCCCATAGGATTCTTTATAAGACTTGAAAAATGCCAAGAAGAGTGCATGTACAAAATTACACTAACTAAAAAAAAATGACACTAAAATGGTATAAAAATGCTTGTTACATATAAAAAAGATGGTATTTCTATGCATAAAAAAAATACTGAAAATAAGACTGTGTGAAGAAGGCCTAAGATGTTAATGTTTTAACAATTAAATGCTTGAATGCAATGATGACTGAGGATTGTTTGCCATATGATGGTTCATTAGATAAATGGTTGTTATAAAGAATGCGCGCTCAGACCACAAGAATACATTTCCCACATATAAATTAGCTTTGAGTAGAAATCTCCCTGGTATATTCATAGTGAAAAAATAGTATTCTCTGTGCCTTAATTAACATATTTGATTAACTTGCTCTTGGAAAAAAATGTTTTATGGAGCTGGAAGAGGTAATTACTTCTCATATCATTCCTTAAGGAAATATATGTACAACTCATTGCTGTCAGTAGTTCAGTATTAAAGTACAAGTGGCTGTGGAGAACTTTTAATGTGACTTGAACTGATCTTAGATGTCAGTTCTTAGCCATATAAAATGATATATATGTGAATTATTAAATAATATAGAACTTTGAGAAGGCCATTCACATCTAGATCCCATTGGATTTCGTAATTATCATAGAGTGTCCTAAAACCTGTCTCTACTGTAGCATTTTGAGAATTGCTATTGATGTTGGAGACACTGGCTTTACATGTGTGTAGTCTATTAACTGCAGCAGATCTACATATATTTAAGTCCTCATAGACACAAGAGTATTACCACTCCACACAACCTCCAAGTTGTATGAAGCTGTAATAAAGCACCCATAACTTCTATGACCCCTTACTATAGCAGAAGACTTACAGAAGCATATAGGAAGAATGTCTCATGATGGAACTTTTTGATAGTAGTTGTGCTTTGAGATGCACCAATTTATCCAAAGTCTAGAAATACTACTTAGGTTTTTCTGCACCACTCCCCATACTGGAGTAGTGACCTTTTTTTGTGAAATTTTAAAAAAGTTGCAATGATAAATCTGGCGTAAAACGAATTAACATACATAACCATGCATGCTTATTAACTCATATTTTAAAAGACAGGATGGTGGCATAAAACTGCAAAAATTATGAAATTTTGGCACAAAAAGAGACTTTCACCAAAACTTGGAACTTTTCTATGCCAGTTTGGGATACTGGTTTGATACATTCCCACCAGATCTTTTTTGTTTGAATTCCAAAAGAAATAAAAGTAGTGCCTTTTTCCATCAGATGGTGTACTGTGCTTCTCGAGAACAATTTTTTGGGGGTACTATCTCTCCTTGTGGAGAGAGCACCTTAATTGGAGTGAGGAGACTTATAGGCCATACATTTTCCTCTGGAATTCTGTGAAGAAGGGATGCAAATAAGCTCTTATCAAGCTTCTAATGCCACCAGATGTAAGGCAGCTATCCTATAAGTCAGTGTTTGACCCTTTAAATAGGCCCTGAGACATCACTCGGATATTGAATAAGCCAGAACCTCATCTGCAGACAGCTGTTTTGGGGTGATTGCACATCCTCAGTGCAGAGCAGAGAGTACTGGCTTAACTAGCTAAGAAGCCTAAGTCCGGATTTGGGGGGTAGTATCTCTCTGATGATGAGGGGCAATCACCCCAAAACAGTTGTCTGCAGATGAGGTGCTGGCTTATTTAGAGGCAGAACTTGTTAAGAGCTAATTTGCATCCCTTTCTTTCCAGAATTCCAGAGGAGCATGTATGGCCTATAAGTCTCCTCATGCCGACTAAGACGCTCTTTCCGCAAAGAGAGAAAGTACCCCCCAAATCCTGACTTAGGCCTCCCACCTAGTTAAGCCAAAACTCTATCTGCTCTGCACTGATGAGGTGCAATCACTCTGAAATAGCTGCCTGCAGATGAGGTGCTGACTTATTTAATATCCAAGTCGTGTCTCAAGACCTATTTAAAGGCTCAAACATTGACTTATAGGATAGCTCTGATGGCATTAGAGGCAGAGCTTTTTAAGAGCTCATTTGCATCCCTTTCTTCTAGAAAACAATAACTACATAATGCAGCACCAAAAGGAACGCCATACAGTGGCACATGGAATCTCTTACTCTCTTTAGTACAAAGGGCCTCCTCGGACCGCAGTAAAGTGTCAAGTTCCACAGGGTTCAGCTTATCTGAAGAAAGATTCTTGTGACGCATATGTAATCAATTTAGGGACAACTAAGGCTGAGTTCACACTTCAATTACTGTGAGCCAAACCCAGGTGTGAGTCAAAATCACAGAACAGGTACAAATCAAATCATTATAACTGATCTCTGAGTAGGCTTCACTACTGGGTTTGGCTCACAATAACTGATAGAAATAACTGACCAAATAGCTGAAGTGTGAACTCAGCCTAACACTGTATTTGGATACATTGGATCATTTGACTGTATTCCTAAGATGTCTTTCTTAGCATCTCCTGGGCTAATATACATCAGTATGCCTTATTTCCACTGTATCAAAAAGAATAGCCTGCTGTGCACTGGAAAGGAAACATAATTGACAGAATTTGCCTTATAAATATGGAGCATACATAATCAAGTTAGGCTCTATAATATACATTTAATTTGCATTTGTATTTGCATATTCCTGATTTATATATCATGTCCATAGTGTTATTCTGCTGAGCTGACATACATCAGTATGCAAAAAAGACATATAACAAGATATATTTCCAGCAGTGACACATGAACAATGTATAGAAGTTTATACATTGGAAAATACATGCCCTGGAACTGCCAAAAGTACAAAGAGAAACTGATAAGGGGCATGAACTCATGGGACAGGGGCATATTATTGCCACTTTACAAACCTTTGCTAAGGCTTCATATGGAATATGCAGTTCACCTCTGGGCACCAGTTCATGGAAAGGATGCTCTGGAGCTGGAAAAAGTACAAAGAAGAGCAACTAAGCTGAAAAGGGGCATGGAGGGTCTTAGTTTAAAAGAATTATAAAGATTAAAAGAATTACATGTAAAATCCCCACAAAGGACAAACGGGCACTGCCTCCGTTTGGAGAAGAAAAAAATTCAGTCTCCAGAAGCGACAAGGGTTCTTCACCATAAGAACTATAAATCTGTGGAATAGTCTACCTCAGAGCGTGGTAACGACAGGAACAGTGGACAGTTTTTAAAAAGGTTTTAATTAATTCTTAGCATTAAATAACATTAATGCTTATATACAAGTGTAGAAGTCTGGTTTCTCACTCACCTTTCTTTAATTCACATCCCTGCCAGTCCATTGGTTGAACCTAATTTTCTTAGGTCTTTTTTCAACCATACTGACTATGTAACTATGTCAAAATGACACAAACACATTGAGAATGAAGCATAATACGTGACCTATAACATGTGTCAAAACAATGTAATAGTGACATTAATGAAGAGTTGTGAGACATTTGTAGAATATGATTGATTTTTGGAGCTTTGGCACTTTGTTATTGATTTGATCAATAGCTCATGACCGCAACTTAATTCTAAAATGCTTCAAGACTCATGATAACATGACACAAAGCTCTATACCACAAAAACAGCTCAAATTACTATATCAACTATTTGTCTCACAGTAATTTGCATACAATTTCACTATTTAATATAAAACACAATACATTATTATACATATATATACCTACATATATAACTAAAAAGCACAATTCATATAATCTATTTTAGAAAACCAGGTCCCTTTAAATGCGGAGCTAACGCATATACCAAAAAATGTGAAGATAAAAATAATAAAAAACACGGTTTCAGTAAGGAGCGATGCAACCAAACTATCACAATCCAAGGCTGGTCGGAGGTAAAGCAGCGCAGAATTACAATAAGATCGTGAGTAATACACACAGCAAGTACTGTGTAAACCAACTGTGGACTAATGATTATATGCTATACATGTGCAATATAAGCGAGCTGATTGAGAACCAGCATTGAACATGTAATAATATAACAGATTGTGAGAAAGCTCTGCAAGTCCATAACTACACTGAACAAAAATATAAACACAACACTTTCGGTTTTGCTCCCATTTTGCATGAGCTGAACTCAAAGATCTGAAACATTTTCTACATACACAAAAGACCCATTACACTCAAATATTGTTCCAAAATCGGTCTAAATCTGTGTTAGTGAGCACTTCTCCATTGCCGAGATAATCCATCCCACCTCACAGGTGTGGCATATCAAGGTGCTGATTAGACAGCATAAATATTGCACAGGTGTTCCTTAGACTGCCCACAATAAAAGGTCACTCTGCTGAAATGTGCACAGTTTTGCCTTACTGGGGGGGGATCATAAAACCAGTCAGAATCTGGTGTGCCACCATTTGCCTCACGCAGTGCAACAAATCTCCGTCGCATAGAGTTGATCAGGTTGTTGATTGTGGCCTGTGGAATGTTGGTCCACTCCTCTTCAATAGCTGTGCAAAGTTGCAGAATATTGGCAGGAACTGGAACACGCTGTCGTATGCGCCGATCCAGAGCATCCCAAACATGCTCAATGGGTGACATGTCCGGTGAGTATGCTGGCCATGCAATAACTGGGATGTTTTCAGCTTCCAGGGATTATGTAGAGATCCTTGCAATATGGGGCCGTGCATTATCATGCTGAAACATGAGGTGATGGTTGTGGATGAATGGCACAACAATGTGCCTCAGGATCTCGTCACGGTATCTCTGTGCATTAAAAATGCCATCAATAAAATGCACCTGGGACTCATCCGTGAACAGAACGCCTCTCCAACGTGCCAGACTCCATCGAATGTGAGCATTTGCCCACTAAAGTCGGTTACGACGACGAGCTACAGTCAGGTCCAGACCCCGATAAGGACGACGAGCATGCAGATGAGCTTCCCTGAGACGGTTTCTGACAGTTTGTGCAGAAATTCTTTGGTTATGCAAACTGATTGTTGCTGCAGCTGTCCGGGTGGCTGGTCTCAGACGATCATGGAGATGGAGGTGAACATGCTGGATGTGGAGATCCTGGGCTGATGTGGTTACAAGTGGTCTGCGGTTGTGAGGCTGGTTGGATGTACTGCCAAATCCTCTGAAACGCCTTTAGAGACGACTTATGGTAGAGAAATGAACATTCATTGCACAGGCAACAGCTCTGGTAGACATTCCTGCAGTCAGCATGCAAATTGCACGCTCCCTCAAACGTTGCGACATCTGTGGCATTGTTCTGTGTGATCAAACTGCATATTTCAGAGTGGTCTTTTATCTCGGAAAAGGAGAAGTGCTCACTAACAAAGATTTAGACAGATTTGTGAACAATATTTGAGAGTAATCGGTCTTTTGTGTATGTAGAAAATGTTTCAGATCTTTGAGCTCAGCTCAAGCAAAATTGGAGCAAAACCGAAAGTGTTGTGTTTATAATATTGTTCAGTGTAATTAACCCCTTCCCGACCCATGACGTACTACTACGTCATGGGAACCACTGCGTTCCCGCAATTTGACGTAATAGTACGTCTTGGTGATCGCGTGGGCACCTGAGCGTGATCACTGCAGGGGCCCGGAAGTCCCTAGTAGCCGGGTCCCTGCTGTATCCGCTGGCATCGTTGTAAAAGCCGATGCCGGAAGATTAACCCCTTCTATGCCGCGGTCTGCGCTGACCGCGACATAAAAGGGGTTTGTGTTGGGTGAGTGAGTGCATCGAGTGATGCTGTGGCGGGGACTCGATGCGGGGACTCAATGCATGACAAGGCAGCCCGATGCCTTCTACGGGTGCTGAGGAGATTCAGCATCAGGCTGGGTCTCCTAGGCAACCTGTTTGTGTACTACTCACTGTAGTACACGAACAGGCAATGCATTACAATACAGATGCATTGTAATGCATTGCAGAGGGGATCAGACCCCCAGAAGTGAACATCAGAAATAAAGTAAAGAAATATTTTTTTTTAAGTGTTTTTAATAAAATTAATAAAGTAATAAAATTAATAAAGTAAAAAAAGAAAAAAAAACTCCACTTTCCCCTTATATCCTAATAAAAAACAGAAAAAAACAACAACACACATATTAGGTATCACCGCGTCCATAATAACCGGCTCTATAAATATATCACATGATCCACCCTGTCCGATAAAGACCATGAAAAATTTAAATAAAAACGGTGCAAAAAAAGCAATTTTTGTCACCTTACATCACAAAAAGTGCAACACCAAGCGATCAAAAAGGCGTATGTTCCACAAAATGGTATCAATAAAACCGTCACCTCATCCCGCAAAAAATGAGCTCCTACCTAAGATAATCGCCCAAAAAATTAAAAAAACTGTAGCTCTAAGAACATGGAGACAGTAAAACATTTTTCTGCCCCCCAATCAGACCATCACCTCATCCCGCAAAAAAATTAGACCCTACCTAAGAGAATCAGTCAAAAAATAAAAAAGCTATCACTCTCAGACAATTGAGACACTAAAATATGATTATTTTTTGCTTCAAAACTGCTATTATTGTGCTAAAGTGAAATAAATAAAAAAAATATACATATTAGGTATCTCCGCGTCCGTAATAACCAGCTCTATAAAAATATCACATGACCTAACCCCTCAGATGAACACATGAACACCGTAAAAATAAAATAAAAACAGAGTGTGTAAAAAAAAAAAGCTATTTTTGTCACCTTACATCACAAAAATTGCAACACCAAGCGAACAAAACGACATATACCCCCAAAATAGTACCAATCAAACCGTAACCTCATCCTGCAAAAAATGAGTTCTTACCTAAGACAATTGGTCAAAAAATAAAAAAAGCTATGGCTCTCAGACTATGGATACACTAAAATATCATTATTTCGGTTTCAAAAATGCTATTATTGTGTAAAACTTTAATAAATAAGAAAAAGTAGACATATTAGGTATTGCCACGTCCGTAACAATCTGCTCTATAAAAAAGTTACATGACCTAATCCCTCAGGTAAACGCTGTAAAAATAAATAAATAAAAACTGCGTCAAAACAAAAAAAATTTGGTCCCCTTGCCCCATAAATTGTAATAATGAATGATCAAAAAATCATATGTACCCAAAAATGGTACCAATAAAAACATCAACTCTTCCTGCAAAAAACGAGCCCCTGCACATGACAATCGCAGAAAAATAAAAAAATAGGGCGTTCAGAAAATGGAGATACAAAAACCTAATTTTTGTTTTCATAAAATGCTTTATTAAGTAAAACTGAAACAAACATCATAGAAAGTAGACATATTTGATATCATTGCGTCCATAACAACCTGCTCTATAAAAATAGTGCATGATCTAACCCATCAGATGAATGTTGTTAAAAATACAAAAACGGTGCCAAAACATCTATTTTTTGGTTACCTTGCCTCACAAAAAAGTAATATAGCGCAATTAAAAATTAGTAACCCTAAAATAGTACTGTAGGGGTGCATCACGGGGGCTTCAAATGGGGCATGGCATCTAAAAACCAGTTCAGCTAAATCTGCCTTCCAAAAACCATATGGCGTCCCTTTCCTACTGTGCACTGCCGTGTGCCAGTACAGCAGGTTACGATCACATGTGGGGTGTTTCTATAAACCGCTGAATCAGGGTAATAAATATTGAGTTTTATTTGGCTGTTAATCCTTGCTTTGCTACTGGAAAAAATGGCTTAAAATGTAAAATATGCCAAAAAATTTAAATTCTGAAATTTAATCTCCATTTTCCATTAATTCTTGTGGAACACCTAAAGGGTTAACAACATTTGTAAAATCAGTTTTGTATACCTTGAGGCGTGTCGTTTCTAAAATGGGGTCATTTTTGGGTGGTTTCTATTATGTAAGACTCACAAAGTGACTTCAGACCTGAACTGGTCCTTAAAAAGTGGGTTTTGGAAATTTTCCCAAAAATTTCAAGATTTGCTTCCAAATTTCTAAGCCTTCTAATGTCCCCAAAAATAAAATGTCATTTTCAAAATCATCCAAACATGAAGTAGACATATGGGAAATGTAAAGTAATAACTATTATATGAGGTAACACAAAAGAGGTTGGTCAGCACACCCCAATGCGCAGTTGCACGCTGCTTTGACTGGGAACATAAAACAACACAACATATAATGCAATAGCTCACTGCAAACCAAATAAAGTGCAAAAACATATTATAATGCTTATGCTATGCTAATAAAGTACAGATGCTTGGCAAATACATTTTGTACAAAATTATTTGAGCCCATCTGCCGCACGTCAAGGCGATCTCTGTAAGACGGGAACCTAACACTAAGTTCTACCTGTTAAGTGCCATGACAGCGACCATGAAATTCAGGGGGTGTAGATTCCACATGCATGCTGGGTCCCCTTTTGATTTTTATAATTTTTACGCCAAAATGGCCTCCATTGAATACAGGGGATGCAAGTACCAACATGCATGCCGAGTCCACTGCCCACTCTATACCTCTCCTGGTGTCAGGGTCTTCCAGTGAGTGGGAAGGAGCAGGCTATTATATGAGGTATCACTATCTATTATAAAAGTAGAGAAATTTAGGAAGTTTTCACAAATAAAGGTGAAATATATTGACTCAAGTTTATGACTATCATGAAGTACAATGTGTCACAAAAAAAACAATCTCAGAATGGCTTGGAAAAGTAAAAGTGTTACAAAGCTATTACCACATAAAGCGACACATGTCAGATTAGCAAAAAATGGCCTGAGCAGGAAGGTGTCACCGCCAGCTCTCTGAGAAGCTCTGGCAGACGTTCTTCTGTACCTCTTGCATGATGTTCTTTGTTTTGGTTTCACTTTGTCATCTCTTTTCATTCTGTCATCTATTTGCACTGATTGTCTCCCTTTATATTCCCTCCCATACGGCCTCAGTTTGCGGTTTGTACTACTTCCTGGATTGTGTTCACTGCTAGAGGCTGCAACTGCTGGTTCCTCAGATAAGTCTATTTCCTTTATTTGTGTTTCCATGCTGGCTTGATTCTAGGTGACCCTGACTCCCTCCGTATTAAGTGCAGGGAGCCGGTGGTCGTGTCCGCTCACTATTATAGGGTTTTCAGGTGTCACACAATCTAGGTATGAGGGCATGCAATCATCTATCATAAAGATCTTTGCATGGGCATAGCAGTCAGCTCTAGGGGTTTTATAGGGCTCACCCATATGTTCCTTAGTTTGGGATCAAGTCAGTCGGATGTTTATTTATAACTTCCAGTTTTCTGCAACACCATCCGTGACAGAAGGTGAAAACAGGCCCGGAGTTGAAGGGGTGACGAGAACTGTGTGAATGCAATCAAATAACAACTAATAACTAGAGTTCAGCGAACCCAAACTGTAAAGTTCAGGTTCGTACCGAACTTTAGGGTTTTCGGTATCCAGACCCGAACATTTACGTAAAAGTTCAGGTTCGGGTTCGGTGTTCAGCGATTTTTATGGCGCTTTTTGAAAGGCTGCAAAGCAGCCAATCAACAAGCGTCATACTACTTGCCCCAAAAGGCCATCACAGCCATGCCTACTATTGGCATGGCTGTGATTGGCCAACTGCAGCATGTGACCCAGCCTCTATTTAAGCTGGAGTCACGTAGTGCCGCCCGTCACTCTGCTCGGATTAGTGTAGGGAGAGGCTGCAGCTGCTGCGAGAGAGAGATCAGGGAGAAATCTTATCAAGAATTGGTTTATGTACTCAGCGACCTACAGAAAAAGTGTTTTGTGGGTGCAGTGCACAATTTT
Source organism: Bufo bufo (assembly GCF_905171765.1). NCBI lineage: Eukaryota > Metazoa > Chordata > Amphibia > Anura > Bufonidae > Bufo > Bufo bufo. The sequence continues at coordinate 342,564,211 of NC_053392.1, forward strand.
TTTAAGCCTGCCCTGAGCCAACTACTGCTGAAAACGAACTTTTTTTCTTCAGTTAGTCAATATTAATACATGATCGGCAGCCATTTTATGCAACGATAGTGCACCAGCATAAGCTAGCTGCAAGTCCAGAAATACAGCTTTGGCATAATGGGGTGAAAAAACCCTCTAATATACTGCACATCTGGGATTAAACAAGCATAAGTGACTGTCACATTTAGGACAGAAATACAGCTTTTTGGTTAGGGTGAAAAAAGCCTCTAATATACTGCACATCTGGGATTACATGTGCATAAGTCACTGTCACATTTAGGACAGAAATACAGCTTTTTGGTTAGGGTGAAAAAAGCCTCTAATATACTGCACATCTGTGATTACACATGCATAAGTCACTGTCACATTTAGGCCATAAATACGGCTTTGGCATACTGGGGTGAAAAAACCCTCTAATATACTGCACATCTGTGATTACACGTGCATAAGTCACTGTCACATTTAGGCCATAAATACGGCTTTGGCATACTGGGATGAAAAAACCCTCTAATATACTGCACATCTGGGATTAGACGTGCATAAGTGACTGTCATATTTAGGACAGAAATACAGCTTTTTGGTTACTGGGGTGAAAAAAGCCTCTAATATACTGCACATCTGTGATTACACGTGCATAAGTCACTGTCATATTTAGGACAGAAATACAGCTTTTTGGTTACTGGGGTGCAAAAACCCTCTAATATACTGCACATCTGTGATTACACGTGCATAAGTCACTGTCACATTTAGGACAGAAATACTGCTTTTTTGTTACTGGGGTGAAAAAACCCTCTAATATACTGCACATCTGTGATTACACGTGCATAAGTTACTGTCACATTTAGGACAGAAATACAGCTTTTTGGTTAGGGTGAAAAAAGCCTCTAATATACTGCACATCTGGGATTACACATGCATAAGTCACTGTCACATTTAGGACAGAAATACAGCTTTTTGGTTACTGGGGTGAAAAAATACTCTAATATACTGCACATCTGTGATTGCACGTGCATAAGTCACTGTCACACTTTGGACAGAAATACAGCTTTTTGGTTACTGGGGTGAAAAAACCCTCTAATATACTGCACATCTGGGATTACACGTGCATAAGTCACTGTCACATTTAGGCCATAAATACGGCTTTGGCATATTGGGGTGAAAAAAGCCTCTAATATACTGCACATCTGTGATTACACGTGCATAAGTCACTTTCACATTTAGGACAGAAATACAGCTTTTTGGTTACTGGGGTGAAAAAAGCCTCTAATATACTGCACATCTGGGATTACACGTGCATAAGTCACTGTCACATTTAGGACAGAAATACAGCTTTTTGGTTAGGGTGAAAAAAAACTCTAATATACTGCACATCTATGATTACACATGCATAAATCACTGTCACATTTAGGACAGAAATACAGCTTTTTGGTTACTGGGGTGAAAAAAGCCTCTAATATACTGCACATCTGTGATTACACGTGCATAAGTCACTGTCACATTTAGGTCATAAGTATGGCTTTGGCATACTGGGGTGAAAAAAGCCTCTAATATACTGCACATCTGGGATTACACGTGCATAAGTCACTGTCACATTTAGGACAGAAATACAGCTTTTTGGTTAGGGTGAAAAAACCCTCTAATATACTGCACATCTGTGATTACACGTGCATAAGTCACTGTCACATTTAGGCCATAAGTACCGGCTTTGGCATACTGGGGTGAAAAAAGCCTCTAATATACTGCACATCTGGGATTACACGTGCATAAGTCACTGTCACATTTAGGCCATAAATAAGGCTTTGGCATACTGGGGTGAAAAAACCCTCTGATATACTGCACATCTGGGATAAGACGTGCATAAGTGAGTGTCACATTTAGGCCACAAATACCGCTGTTATATAGAGTTAAAAAAATAATATTTTAGTGCAATACCCTACATCAGGATTTATATTGGCGGTTAATTATTTTTTACATACTTAACCACTTTTTATACTTAACCACTTTTTACTTAACCACTGTTTTATACTTAACCAATTTTTACCTTGCTTTGTGAACGCTAACTAAGGCTCCACCAACACCACTATCATGGTCATGGTGGTGGTGTTGGTGGAGCCTCTGGTGCAGGGAGAGGACGTGGACATTCTGCCACAGCTACACATCCTACTGAACCTACTACCTCAGTTCCCAGTTGCCGCCAGAATCTACAGCGATATTTGGTCGGGCCTAATGCCGTTCTAAGGATGGTAAGGCCTGAGCAAGTACAGGCGCTAGTCAATTGGGTGGCCGACAGTGGATCCAGCACGTTCACATTATCTCCCACCCAGTCTTCTGCAGAAAGCGCACAGGTGGCGCCTGAAACCCATGCCCATCAGTCTGTCACATCACCCCCGTGCATATTGGGTTACCTGTCTGAGCCTCAAGTCATGCAGCAGTCTCTTATGCTGTTTGAAGACTCTGCTGGCAGGGATTCCCAAGGGCATCCACCTAGCCCTTCCCCAGGGGTGGAAGACATAGAATGCACTGACACACAACCACTTATGTTTTCTCATGAGGACATGGGAATACCACCTCAGCACGTCTCTGATGATGACGAAACACAGGTGCCAACTTCTGAGTCTTTCTGCAGTGTGCAGACCGAAAAGGAGGTCAAGGTGGAAGACTGGGTGGAAGACGATGCAGGGAATGATGAGGTCCTAGACCCCACATGGAATGAAGGTCGTGCCACTGACTTTCAGAGTTCGGAGGAAGAGGCAGTGGTGAGACCGAGCCAACAGCGTAGCAAAAGCGGGAGCAGGGTGCAAAAGCAGAGAAGCCGTCGCCAAAACAGTTCGCCTGCTACTGGCCACCGTCACCAGGGACCGAGCACACCAAAGGCAGCTTCAAGGAGTTCCCTGGCATGGCACTTCTTCACACAATGTGCTAACGACAAGACCCGAGTGGTTTGCACGCTGTGCCATCAGAGCCTGAAGCGAGGCATTAACGTTCTGAACCTTAGCACAACCTGCATGACCAGGCATCTACATGCGAGACACGGGCTGCAGTAAAGTAAGCACCTTCAAAACCAAGAAAGGGCTCAGGCCCCTCCTGCTCCCTCTTCTGCTGCTGCCTCGGCCTCTTCCTCCACCTCTGGAGGAACGTTGGCACCTGTCGCCCAGCAAACAGAGGATGTGCCACCAACAACACCACCTTCGTCACCAAGCATCTCCACCATGTCACATGGAAGCGTTCAGCTCTCCATCTCACAAACCTTTGAGAGAAAGCGTAAATTCCCACCTAGCCACCCTCGATCCCTTGCCCTGAATGCCAGCATTTCTAAACTGCTGGCCTTTGAAATGCTGTCATTCAGGCTGGTGGAGACAGAAAGCTTCAAACAGCTCATGTCGCTTGCTGTCCCACAGTAAGTCGTTCCCAGCCGCCACTACTTCTCCAGGAGAGCCGTGCCCTCCCTGCACAACCAAGTATCGGATAAAATCAAGTGTGCACTGCGCAACGCCATCTGTGGCAAGGTCCACCTAACCACAGATACGTGGACCAGTAAGCACGGCCAGGGACGCTATATCTGACTAACTGCACACTGGGTAAATGTAGTGGCGGCTGGGCCCCAGGCGGAGAGCTGTTTGGCGCACATCCTTCCGCCGCCAAGGATCGCAGGGCATCATTCTTTGCCTCCTGTTGCCTCCTCTTCCTACTCTGCTTCCTCCTCCTCTTCTACCACCTCCTCATCCGGTCAGCGACAGACCTTCACCACCAACTTCAGCACAGCCAGGGGTAAACGTCAGCAGGCCATTCTGAAACTGATGTGTTTTGGGGACAGGCCCCACACCGCGCAGGAGTTGTGGCGGGGTATAGAACAACAGACCGACAAGTGGTTGCTGCCAGTGGGCCTCAAGCCCGGCCTTGTGGTGTGCGATAATGGGCGAAATCTCGTTGCAGCTCTGGGACTAGCCGGTTTGACGCACATCCCTTGCCTGGCGCATGTGCTGAATTTGGTGGTGCTGAAATTCATTCACAACTACCCCGACATGTCTGAGCTGCTGCATAAAGTGCGGGCCGTCTGTGCACGCTTCCAGCGTTCTCATCCTGCCGCCGCTCGGCTGTCTGCTCTACAGTGTAACTTCGGCCTTCCCGTTCACCGCCTCATATGCGACGTGTCCACCAGGTGGAACTCCACCTTGCACATGCTGGAGAGACTGTGCGAGCAGCAGCAGGCCATAGTGGAGTTTCAGCTGCAGCACGCACGGGTGAGTCGCACTGCGGAACAGCACCACTTCACCACCAATGACTGTTTCGAGTACTCCACCAACATGGCCAGTGGCGATGAAGCCGTTATCAGCGTTGCAATACTACTTCTATGTCTCCTTGAGAAAACACTTAGGGCGATGATGGAAGAGGATGTGGCCCAGGACGAGGAGGAGGAAAAGGGGTCATCTCTAACACTTTCAGGCCAGTATTTTACAAGTGGCTCAGAAAGAGGATTTTTGCAACAGCAGAGGCCAGGTACAAACTTGGCCAGCCAGGGCCCACTACTGGAGGACGAGGAGGAGGAGGATGAGGAGGAGGATGGGGATGAAGCATGTTCACAGTGGGGTGGTATCCAACGCAGCTCGGGCCCATCACTGGTGCGTGGCTGGGGGGATATGGAGGACGCAGACGATACGCCTCCCACAGAGGACAGCTTGTCCTTACCTCTGGGCAGCCTGGCACACATGAGCGACTACATGCTGCAGTGCCTGCGCAATGACTGCAGAGTTGCCCACATTTTAACGTGTGCTGACTACTGGGTGGCCACCCTGCTGGATCCCAGTTACAAAGACTATGTGCCGTCCTTAATTCCCTCACTGGAACGTGATCGGAAGATGCGCGACTACAGGTGCAAGCTCTTAGACGTGCTCCTGAGAGCATTCCCGACTGACGCCGGGGGACAAGTGGAAGCACAAGGCGAAGGCAGGGGAGGAGGAAGAGGTCGCCAACGCAGCTGTGTCAGCACCAGCACCTCAGAAGGCAGGGTTAGCATGACCGACATGTGGAAAACCTTTGTTACCTTGCCGCAACAATTGGCCCCAACTGCTGATATGGAGCGTGTTAGCAGGAGGCAGCATTTGAACAACATGGTGGAACAGTACCTGTGCACACGACTACACGTACTGACTGATGGTTCTGCCCCATTCAACTTCTGGGTCTCCAAATTGTCCACATGGCCAGAGCTTGCCCTGTATGCCTTGGAGGTGCTGGCCTGCCCTGCAGCCAGTGTACTCTCTGAATGTGTATTTAGCACGGCAGGAGGCATCATTACAGACAGACGCAGTCGCCTGTCCACGTGGACAAGCTCACGTTCATTAAAATGAACCAGGCTTGGATCCCACAAGATTTGTCTGTACCTTGTGCAAAATAGACATTTATACCACCATCAAACATACATTCTTGTACTCAAGTCAAGTGCAATGATTCTTTGTTTTCTTTTTTTTTTATTTGTCCCAATATTTTGGGGGCTACCTACCCCAATAAAAAATAAAAATAAAACATTGTTGGCTACCTGTTCCTCCTCCATTGCTGCCTCCACCTACAACACCACATTCACCGCCTCCTCAACCTCCGACTCTATATCCACCTCCTTCTCTGAGTTGCAGGTCAATAATTTGTAATTTTTAGCTATTTTATTTCATTTTAAGTTATTTCCCTATCCACATTTGTTTGCAGAGCAGTTGCCATGCTCGTAAGCACATTTTACTGCCTTTTACATCCCTTTAGCCTTTTCAAGGACTATTTTAGAGCCATTTTAATTTAAAAAAGTGCCAATTTTAGTGCCCTAAATTGAAAAAATTCTTATTTTCAATTGTCGGGTGACATTTTACCATTTTTGGCGTATACAAACCCCTGCTGTGCCTGGGGAAAAAAGTGGCCAAAGGAGGAAATAGGCGCTCATAGGGTGAGTAGGTTCAGAACAAGCCTCCAAATACAGGAAGAGTGGTACTGCTCACCTGTTATTGTTGCACCTAATGTTCGGTGCAACTGTACTGGAGGCGAGTAGGAGTGGTTTAAGTGTTGCTGGTTGGTGCTGCCGATTACATCCGTGTTCACCTTTGGCGGGGGCCAGGCTGCCGTCTGGGTCAGTGTATGAGGTATGTATCCACTGGACTCTGGGGTCGAGTGGAGGGTGCACCATAGGCGCAAAACGCAACCAGAGTTTATTTCAAACCAATACGTTTTTTTATTTTTGTTATCGTGACAATGCGTTTCGGGGTTCTGTTGACCCCTTTTTCAAGTCGGTGAAAATGCTGCTGATGGAAAGTGCGCTGCTCCCAGCTTCTGGCACGTGCGTTGTCCAGATGCTGTGTGAAGCATCTGGACGCCGCACGTGGCAGAAGCTGGGAGCAGCGCACTTTCCATCAGCAGTATTTTCACCGACTTGAAAAAGGGGTCCACAGAACCCTGAAACGCGTTGTCACGATAACAAAAATAAAAAAAAATATTGGTTTGAAACAAACTCTGGTTGCGTTTTGTGCCTATGATCCACCCTCCACTCGACCTGCTGTGCCTGGGTGACAGGGGCCTAAATATCTCAAAATCCTCTGTTGTATTGCTGGGTGACATGAACCCCCTTTTGCCGTGAATGAACCCCTGTTCTGCATTGCTGACAGGGGCCTAAATCTCTCAAAATCCTCTGTTGTATTGCTGGGTGACATGAACCCCCTTTGCCGTGAATGAACCCCTGCTCTGCATTGCTGACAGGGGCCTAAATCTCTCAAAATCCTCTGTTGTATTGCTGGGTGACATGAACCCCCTTTTGCCGTGAATGAACCCCTGCTCTGCATTGCTGACAGGGGCCTAAATCTCTCAAAATCCTCTGTTGTATTGCTGGGTGACATGAACCCCCTTTTGCCGTGAATGTGCCCCTGCTCTGCATTGCTGACAGGGGCCTAAATCTTTCAAAATCCTCTGTTCTATTGCTGGGCGACATGAACCCCCTTTTGCCGTGAATGAACCCCTGCTCTGCATTGCTGACAGGGGCCTAAATCTCTCAAAATCCTCTGTTCTATTGCTGGGCGACATGAACCCCCTTGTTCCGTGAATTAACCCCCGCTCTGCATTGCTGACAAGGGCCTAAATCTCTTAAAATCCTCTGTTCTATTGCTGGGTGACATGAACCCCCTTTGCCGTGAATGAACCCCTGCTCTGCATTGCTGACAGGGGCCTAAATCTCTCAAAATCCTCTGTTGTATTGCTGGGTGACATGAACCCCCTTTTGCCGTGAATGAACCCCTGCTCTGCATTGCTGACAGGTGCCTAAATCTCTCAAAATCCTCTGTTGTATTGCTGGGTGACATGAACCCCCTTTTGCCGTGAATAAACCCTTGCTCTGAATTTCTGACAGGGGCCTAAATCTCTCAAAATCCTCTGTTCTATTGCTGGGTGACATGAACCCCCTTTTGCCGTGAATGAACCCCTTCTCTGCATTGCTGACAGGGGCCTAAATCTCAAAAAATCCTCTGTTCTATTGCTGGGTGACATGAACCCCCTTTTGCCGTGAATGAACCCCTTCTCTGCATTGCTGACAGGGAACTAAATTTAGTGAAAACATCTGTTACTGATCGGAAGATGCGCGACTACAAGCGCACGCTGAAGATAGCATTCCCACATGACAGCGGGGGCACAGTGGAAGCACAAGGCGAAGGCAGAGGAGGAGGAAGAGGTCGGCAACGCAGCTGGGGCACCACCAGCACCTGAGAAGGCAGGGTTAGCATGGCCAAAATGTGGAAAAGCTTTGTCAGCCTTGGAGGTGCTGACCTGCCCTGCAGCCAGTGTATAGTGTGAACGTGTGTTTAGTACGGCAGAGAGCATTATCACAGGCCACAGCCAATGTGGACAAGTTTACATTTATTACAATGAACCAGGCATGGATCCCACAGGACTTGTCTGTACCTTGTGCAGAATAGACATTTATACCAGCCTCAACCATCCATTCTTGTACTCAAGTGCACTTATTCTTAGTTTTATTTTGTTATATGTCCCAATAAAAAATAAAAATAACACAAATCAGTGTTGGCTACCTATTCCTCCTTCACCGCCGCTTCCACCTACACCGACACGTCAACCTACACCGCCACATACCCATCCACTGCCTCCTCAACCTCCTACTCCTAGATCCAGATTGTTATTTTTAATTTTTCTGTATTTTATGTTATTTTAAGTCATTTCACTATCCACATTTGTTTGCAGAACAGTTGTCATGCTCTTAAGCACATTTTGATGCCTTTTGCAGCCCTCTAGCCCTTTCCAGGACTATTTTAGAGCCATTTTAGTGCCCAAAATTTCAGGTCCTCATTGACTTCAATGGGGTTCGGGTTCGGCGTCATGTTCGGGTCCCGAAAACTAACTTTTTTTAAAAGTTTGGCCGAACCTGCCGAACCCGAACATCCAGGTGTCCGCTCAACTCTACTAATAACATTAACTACACGTCCAGGGTGAAGAAACAAATAAGGAAACCGTGTTTTTTATTATTTTTATCTTCACATTTTTTGGTATATGCGTGAGCTCCGCATTTAAAGGGACCTGGTTTAAAAAATGGGTGATATGAATTGTTCTTTTTAGTTATATATGTAGGTATATTTTAATGTATTGTGTTTTATATTAAATACTGGAATTGTGTGCAAATTACTGTGAGCCAGCCATTTTTATAGTACTTTGGTTACAGTAATTCTGAGGGATGGTCAGTGGGCTGGGCTCCAGGACAACTGGTGAGCTTCCTCTACCATATTGGCAAATTTGTAAAATTAAATCAACTATTTCATGTATAAATATGGTACAAATTTGTTGCACCAAAGTTAATGAAAAGACACTTAAAATCAAATTGTAATTTTATACGCTGACATATGTATTTGTGTGTAGTCATTTTTGATGGAATGCAGAGAAATCCACCATAAGAATACTGTGACAAAACTGAACATGAAAAATACAGAGTAAACAAATAAGTAAGGTCAGACAATTTGAGAGTTCAGTGGATTTTACCCCAGTACCTCCAAAGGTTTGCAATGATTTATTGATAAATTAGTCCTAAAGTAGTTCCTAATACCTGAATGCCTCTGTTGTTTATATCAGTGGTGACAACCTTTTATCAGACATTGCATGGGCACCACTTAAGGTCCCTTTACATGGATGGATGGCCAGGCCAGTTGTTGATAAGGAGCATTCTTTGGAATGCTTGTTCATGATAATTGCCCCGTATACAGGTGTCGCCTATCACCTGATGAACAAGCAAATGCTTGTTCATGGAGAGAAAGCATCATTAATACAGTAGCCTTTTTTTAAAATTTCTAGGCAACAGATCGTTCTGTGTAAACAACATTCTACTGCCCAAAAGCAATAAAACAGTATGAGAACAAATTGGAGCAGTGAATGCTTGCCTTGATATAGTGTTCACAATCAGGCAATTATTGGGGACAAACAGTTCATTCCCCATAAGTTCCTGCACAGTCAACTCATGTAAAGGATCCTTTAGACTATTTTAAACAATTTCCATTTTATAGGCACTATTATATATATGACCAATTAGTCTTGAGGGGAAAAAAGCAAATAACTAATCTGTATGTGTAGCTGGATCTTTTTTCAGCCCATATTTTCCCCCACTTGAGCTGGCACTGATGCCTTCAGGCAATAGAGACACAGCTCAGAATGTATATTCTTAAAGGTAACTAGCAGTACCTGATAAGTCATTAGATGGTGAGATGCTTGCCTCATTTGCACCGTTGCAGTATCCAGTCCCTCAGTCACAAATGCATCACAAAACCATAGAAACAAATGCAATCAGACAACATCAGTTATTGAAACTTGGCATGCTCAGGCAATCACTTCAAGTCTTCCAATATCTCTTGCCATTTTATCTAAACTAGCTCTGACCTCTCCTATAACTCTCCTTCTAACTACAGTTCCTGGTTCACTTTTGTCGTTTGGTTAGTCAATACTTCCTGCTATCAACTCTTGGTTTCATCCTCTGGTTTTCATCATAGGCTTCCCATGACTTTGATTCTGGTTCCTGTCAAACTCTTTCCACTGACCCCTGGCTATGTTTACATGACTCTGCTCTATCTACAGACGTTTATGTGACTCCTAGCATTTTTTGTAATTGGTCACTGTGTCCAATTAGTGCTATGAACAGTAAGAGATATATTTTAGCTTTGTGTAACTAATAGGATAATTATGTGTGATTACAATTGTCTGAAACAATGATCTACTCCTGGAACTTCAGAAATTTTTCCTAGACCTGGTCAAACACGAAACATATTTTATCACTTACAACTGGATATCATATAATGATCTGATAAACCAACATTTATCTAATGTTCTCTCAGATTTATCTAATGAACTGAACATTTACCTAATGACTGTTTTTATAACATAGATAAAAAGGTAGTAGGGCACACCTGCATTCAAATACACATAGGAGAGTTTTGTAGACAATAAATTTAATTTATTTAAACCAAAAAAGATATATAGTGATACATAAAATATTATTAAACATAAATTTGCCTGCTATATAGACTTATAATTACTGTAAAAATAAAATAAAATTGAAAAAATCTGTAAAATGCAACACTAAAATATTAAATCATATGGACGATCCTAGGGAAGAGGTGTCTTATTAGAGTCTCAGATTTTTGTTCCTTCCTATTGCTCTGTATGTCCGTATTGTGTTATTTGTCCAGCGGACCTGATATCCAAGCTGTTTAGACACAGTCCGTAGTAATCAGGATTTAAATAACATGGTTCACAAATTAGCTTCAATGTGATCGGAGTGAGGACTTTGCAACCACTGAGGAAGGAGTCCAGTTAACTCCGAAACGCGTCTGGTAGGATAACCCCATGAAACCAAATATACATTAAAGCGCTTCAAGTCGACCAGAAGTAGTGGGATTGATATCGAAAATCTGGTAGAAAAAAATTGAAATCAACAGCCGCAGTGACATCTGACCTGCTCGCTTGATTGAGCACCTGTGTAGGAACCAAACTATACAAAACCACTGAGACGGCACTCCTACAATTGATTACCGCAGATCCCTGAATCTACCTCCTGGAAGCTACATCGCAGCCTGTAAGCGTACTATATGTGGGACGCCACGTTAACCGTAGCACAGCCGTCACAAACCTACAGAACTGTAAGTAAAACTAGTGCCGAATGAGTGTATACACAGGCAGAGCGATTTGATACAGTGCTAATTTGTAGCAAAAGAAATTTGAGTGACCAAACTACAAGTCCTCACTCCGATCACATTGAAGCTAATTTGTGAACCTTGTTATTTAAATCCTGATTACTATGGACTGTGTCTAAACAGCTTGGATATCAGGTCTGCTGGACAAATAACACAATACGGACATACAGAGCAATAGGAAGGAACAAAAATCTGAGACTCTAATAAGACACCTCTTCCCTAGGATCGTCCATATGATTTTATATTTTAGTGTTGCATTTTACTGATTCTTGCAATTTTATTTTATTTTTACAGTAATTATAAGTCTATATAGCAGGCAAATTTATGTTTAATAATATTTTATGTATCACTATATATCTTTTTTGGTTTAAATAAATTACATTTATTGTCTACAAAACTCTCCTATGTGTATTTGAATGCAGGTGTGCCCTACTACCTTTTTATCTATATATTCCTTTTGAAGATTGGGTGTAATCTTCCTTGTAGGAGCACCCACTCCAATTTTTGTCTAGGAGGTGAGCCTTTTCTAAATATATCTTGTTTTTATAACATGTTGGTATCAATGATATTTGATATTTTGGTTGCTGAAAACATGTACATGGAATGGCAGTGAAGCACTGCCCAGTGAAATTAAATGGGGAACCATGATGCCACAGTAAAAAAAAAATCCAAACCTGCTGGACTTTTTGCAGTACTGGTTTAGCTCTGTTGGTAACATGTGAGTTGCAACACGATCCTGTTATTGCCTATTAATTACTATTTAGGCAGTGTCATGGGCAATGTGTGTACCCGTCAATTCAGCCCTAGCCTGTGCAAGGTGTGTACTGGCAGTATTCAGCCATATTTAGCCCTAGCCTGAATCTTCTAATTAGAGAAATTACCGGTATGTATTTCCCAAGGCCAACTTTATTGATCAGATTTCTTTGAATGTCACTGGATCACATTATCTAAACTCACATAATTGAATAACTCTATCAATAAACTCCTATTTACAAATATAATTGTAGGCCCCTTTCCATTGCATGGAACTGGCCCCACTTAACCTTACTCTACCATGTTTTTTTGTTTTTCCATAGACCAAAGTTGAAAATAGTACCCAGTATTTTTTTAGAATCTGATCTGAGGGGGTTCCAAGTCGCTATCATGAAGTCATGTGGCCACATTGCTGACTAGTGATTGGTCCAATAGAATCTTAATTATACTGCCACCAGCTACATTAAGGACCCTGCCATATTTCACCTTAAGGACCAGGCCATTTTTTGCAAAGCTGACATGTCTCACTTTATGTGGTGATAACTTTAAAACGCTTTTACTTATCCAGGCCATTCTGAGAATGTTTTCTCGTCACATATTGTACTTCATGACAGTGGTAAAATTGAGTAAAAAATTTCATTTTTATTTATAAAAAACTACCATATTTACATTTTGAAAAATCTGCAAATTTCCAAATTTCAATTTCTCTACATTTATAATAGATAGTAATACCTCAAAAAATAGTTATTACTTTACATTCCCCATATGTATACTTCTTGTTTGGATCATTTTGTGAATGCCATTTTATTTTTTTGGGAACATTAGAAGGCTTAGAAGTTTAGAAGCAAATCTTGAAATTTTTCAGAAAATTTCCAACACCCACTTTTTAAGGACCAGTTCAGGTCTAAAGTCACTTTGTGACATAATAGAAACCACCCAAAAATTACCCCATTTTAGAAACTGCACCCCTCAAGGTATTCAAAACAGATTTTACAAACTTTGTTAACCCATTAGGTGTTCCACAAGAATTAATGGAAAATAGAGATTAAATTTCAGAACTTCTTTGGCAGATATTCCATTTGAATCCATTTTTTCCAGTAATAAAACAAGTGTTATCAGCCAAACAAAACTCAATTTTTATTGCCCTGATTCTGTAGTTTACAGAAACACCCCATATGTGGTCATAAACTGCTGTACAGGCATATGGCAGGGCGCAGTAGGAAAAAAACGCCATATGGTTTTTGGAGGGCAGATTTCACAGTGATAATTTTAAGTTGCCATGTCACATTTGAAGACCCCCTAATGCCCCCCTAGAGTAGAAACTCCAAAAAGTGACCCCATTTTGGAAAATACAACCCTCAAGGTATTCAAAACTGATTTTACAAACTTTGGTTACCCTTTAGGTGTTTCACAAGAATTAAAGGAAAATGTAGATGAAATTTCAGAATTTCACTCTTTTGGAAGATTTTCCATTTGAATCCATTTTTTCCAGTAACAAAACAAGTGTTAACAGCCAAACAAAACTAAATTTTTATTGCCCTGATTCTGTAGTTTACAGAAATACCCCATATGTGGTCAGAAACTGCTGTACGGGCATACGGCAGGGCGCAATAGGAAAAAAACGCCATATGGTTTTTGGAGGGTAGATTTCACTGGGAAAATTTTAAGTTGCCATGTCACATTTGAAGACTTCCTGATGCACCCCTAGAGTAGAAACTCCAAAAAAGTTACCCCATTTTAGAAAATACAACTCTCAAAGTATTCAAAATTGATTTTACTAACTTTGGTAACCCTTTAGGTGCTCCACAAGAATTAAAGGAAAATGTAGATGAAATTTACAAATTTCACTTTTTTGGCAGATTTTCCATTTTAATCAATTTTTTACACTAACAAAGGAAGGGTTAACAGCCAAACAAAACTCAATATTTATTGCGCTGATTCTATAGTTTACAGAAACACCCCCTGTGTTGTCGTAAATTGCTGTACGGGCATATGGCAAGGCACAGAAGGAAAGGAACACCATATGGTTTTTGGAAGGCAGATTTTGCTGGACTGGTTTTTTGACACCATGTCCCATTTAAAGCCCCCCTGATGCACCCCTAGAGTAGAAACTCCAAAAAAGTGACCCCATTTTGGGTGGCAGTTTTGTTGTTACTATTTTAGGGTATATATGATTTTTGGTTGCTCTATATTACACTTTTTGTGAGGCAAGGAAACAAAAATAGCTGTTTTTGGCGTTCAGCTGACTGGTTAGATCATGTGCTATTTTTTAGAGAAGGTTGTTATGGAAGCGACAATACCAAATATGATTTTTTTTGTTTGTTTGTTTCAGTTTTACATAATAAAGCATTTTTGAAAAAAATAATTTTTTTGTGTCTCCACATTCTGAAAGCCGCAGTTTTTGTTTTTTTGTTTGTTTTTTTTTGGGGGGGGGGGGGGGGGCGATTGTCTTATGTGGGGGCTAATTTTTTCAGTATGAGATGATGGTTTGATTGGTACTATTTTAGGGTGCATATGACATTTTGATCGCTTGGTATTACACTTTTTGTGATGTAAGGTGACAAAAAATGGCTTTTTTGACACACTTCTACTTTTTTTTATTAATTTAAGTTTTACACAATAATATCATTTTTAAAAACAAAAAGAAAATCATTTTAGGGTTTCCATAGTCTGAGAGCCATAGTTTTTTTTATTTTTTGGGCGATTGTCTTAGGTAGGGTAACATTTTTGCGGGATGAGATGACGGTTTGATTGGCACTATTTTGGAGTGCATATGACTTTTTGATCGCTTGCTAATGCTATTACACTTTTGGTGATGTAAGGTGACCAAAAAATGGCATTTTTGACACCGTTTTTATTTTTATTTTTTTGCAGTGTTCACCTGAGGGGTCTCCATATTCTGAGAATCATAGTTTTTTTTATTTTTTAGGCGATTGTCTTAGCTAGGGGCTCATTTTTTATGAGATGAGGTGATGGTTAGATTGATACTATTTTGGGGGCATACGCCTTTTTGATCGCTTCGTGTTGCACTTTAAGTGATGTAAGGTGACAAAAAAATGTTAGTTTTTTTGCACAGTTTTTATTTTCTTTTTTTGACGGTGTTCATCTGAGGGGTTAGGTCATGTGATTTTTTTTTGAGCCAGTCAATACGGATGCAGCGATACCTAATATGTTTACTTTATTTTGGGTAAAGTACGCTTTTATTTTTTTACTTGAAACTTTTTTTTTTTTTTCCGGAAAACTTTATTTTTTTACTTTTTTTTCACTTTTTTTTTTGTCCCTCTCTTGGAATTCAACTTTTGGGGGTCTTATCCCCTTTACAATGCTTTACAATACTTCTGTATTATAAAGCATTGGCTGTAAGTGTATTACTGAATGTAATACATTTACAGCTTCCTACCTGTGAGCTCTAGGGGGCTGAATCTCACAGGCTGTCACAGAAGGCAGCCACGATACCTAAGGAAGGCATCGGTCTGCCTTCCCTGCCATCGGGTCCCCGTCACAGCAGCGCGGGGACCCGATGGCTGTTTCTTCCCTGCACGGACATCGCATGTGCAGCGGCCAGCGCTGACCGTGGCACATCAAGGGTTAATTCGCAGGCATTGGAAATTTCACCGATGCCGACGCATGCAGCAGGGATCCGGCTATCAGTGACTGCCGGATCCCTGCCGCGGATCGGGCGTGCGCATCTCCTACACCCGCCTGATCATGGTCCTTAAGTCACGGACATCTTAAGGGGTCAAGGAAGCACCGTTTCCACAGTAGAAAACAAACCATTTGGTAACAAAATAAAGCAGAATTGAGCAGGGTAAAGATGGTACTATACAGTGCCTCTACCTTATTAGCCCGACTTTACTAGTGTTCAGACATTGTAATTCAGCCATTAAACTCAATTATTGAACAGTTGATTCTGTATTCAATTTGCTAATGAAGGCCATTAGAATAACATTTTGGACAATATGCTAAGTACACCTTGATAAACCCTGCAATGTTTACCCATATACACATAGAAAATTCTTCTCTACAAGTGCTGTTACCGTACATTTCAATCTTGGTTTAGTCGCACCAATTTTGTGATCGGCCAGCAAATGTTTGTTTATGCATTAAACCTTAGACTATCAGATGTATAATCCTATGCAGTACATACATTTGTGAACAGATTACTAGCCAATAATTGGACTTTCGTACAAAAGAATGTGGCCAATTCACAGCTGGTGGTCATATTGCCATGGTCAACTGTCTTATTCTACATTTGTATCATGCCTATGGCCAGCTTTATTGGCCTCTTGTCTTGGCTTGGTTGGAACTAGTACAGTTTCGCTTAGATGTATCTTTAGTAACGTTTAGGAAATGAATACAGCATACAGAGCCCTGCAATATTCAATTACATTCTCTCCATCTGCTCACAGTATAGGTAATTGCTTTTCTTTTGAGATATTGATATGGGCCATATTGTCTAAACATAAGATTTATTATTTAAGTGTCTTAGAGACAGGATACAATAAGTTTCAAATGATTGTTTCACATATGTTTTGTAGGAAAACAATGCAAGAATATTTGATATAATAGTAGTAGTTTTACATTGTCAGATTTTACTTTTAGTATTGTGCTGGCTTACTTTCTAGGACACTAGTTCCAATGATACCAAGAACTCTTGGAAGACATTGTCATGAGAAAATATAGTGTTCTGCAGCCAAAAGTCTTGATGATGACCACACACATGTTTAGACTACTATTGAAGAGACAAGTAACATTTTACTGAGAAATATGTGCTTTGAGTCAAAAGTAGAAATTGCTTGATTTACGCACATACATAGCAAATCCTTTTCTTTCCCATGAACGTCATTCACCATTGTGACCAAAATATTTTGGCAATGACTTTCTGTGTCATTATCTTTATGTCAGGAGCAGACAAGCTCTGTTTGTGCCCAAGACTGTGGTTTCAGAATGAGCCTCACTCCCTTAGTTTCCTAAGTTCAACAGTCATTCATGTAACTGAGCCATGTGGCACCTTTACCCTTAAAGGAGTTGTCCCACCATAAGAACTTATCCTGATCAGTGTCTGTTCAACCATTGGGACCTCCACTGATTACAAGAATGGGGTGTTGGAGTCCCCAGAGTGAATGGTACACTGATTATCCATTTAACTCTATGGGATTGCTAAACCAAAGCTGAGAAAAGCACTTAATCACTCCCATATAGTTGAATGGAGCAGCACCATACATACATGACCATCGTTCTATTTAGTCCAGGGATTATAGAACCCCATACTTGTGGTCTGCAGTGGTCTTTGGATAGTGAATAAGTTATTATAGTAAGACAACTCTTTTAATTACTATAATTGTTATTTATACAAGAGAACACTGATGGGTGATTTTTTGACTGATTTTAAATTCAGAAATTGTGCCCTTTCTTTAATGGCAGTAAACAACCTCATAAATATGGACCCATAGGAGGTCCATGTGGCACAGCTTACAGTCTGGCTACACGGTACAAGTGCATGAGTAGTAATTCACTCTATCTCAGCTGGATTGTATGCCATGCTGTGAGTGGGTTAATGGGGTAATTGTAGTCAAACACAAATGATACGGTTGTTAAGATTCAATGTTTCACATTTAGGGCTCATGCACACTATAACATCCAAGTTGTGTAACATAGCAGTAGCATAGCACCCAAAATCTCTGGGGCAATTTTATGTGGAGGTATAAGGAGTCTTCTTCTATTGGATTCTGTGTGGATTTCACAAGCTAATTCCAAAAGGAAACTGCTTGTTTGGACTTTGTGCACATGAGGACCTTTCAATCCTCCTGAAGACACAGCATATAAATTAGCACAAATATCTTGCAAAGTAGTTGTTTTTATCGACAAATTCATATTGTACAATTGCATTCAAGTGTATTCACCCATAGTGCAAAGTTAATAATTATATAAAAAGTAGTCCATGAGCAGTAATCCATGAGGAGTTGTTGACTGGACGTAAAATGAGCATGTACTCAAGCCAATATATTGTACAGGCTCCATTTATAGGGCTTAGGTTTGAATCTTTATAACCAACATATGAGGTCTATTGCATTGGAGAACTATTTTTGCCTAGGACAGCTGTTTCTCTTAAACTAGTTTTTGCAATATGTGCTTTAAATAGTCTTCACATCATTTACATTGATGTTTAAAAGGGAAATAAAATGACAATAAGAGTAGCTTCACAGGCATAATGTTACCACACTTCAAAAACAGCATTTCAATATAATACAGAAGTAGACATTTATGATAATTCAGCCCTAACAAACTGAAGCATGGTGCAACAGATTTATCATTTGAGATCCACTGCTTGTCTCCTTCCTTGCCATAGATAAGCTGGATCAGGCCACTAGCCTATAAAAATCCTTTACAAAGCTTGCAAGTTTTTGGGGAAGTATGCACCATTAAAAATATAAACTAAAAATAAATCAGGGCCAAAAGAGGAGAATCAGTTATTTTCAGATACATTTGCTATTAAGTTCTGAAACTAAAAATGCCCAAACCTTCTGTCTCCCAACAGCAGACATCAGGCTACTATCAGGCTGTCCCATGCATATTAGATTCCCTCCATTATTAACATATTCATCAGAATTTTAAAGTTTATGGCCACTCTAATGCCGTGCAATCACATAAAGGTAATTAGAACCCAATAATATGGACAGGACTAACTGTGGAAATATGGATCCGGAATGGTAGATTTCAGCAGAACTGTGGTTGTCACATTGGCTTGTTCACCTCTCCCCACTGACAAAAACATTGTGCCTCTTTGAAACTTTTGCTTTCCTTTTTGGTCCCAGATTCCAAGCATCACCTTAAATTCCTTTTGAAGAACAAGATCAATAATATTCATTAAGACATTGACCACAAGTGCTATTCCACAGTCCCCAAATGTTCTCTCTTATACCTTCTTCATGTTTTCCCCAAGGTAAAGTAAGGCACCTCTCCCTTCCTCCTACCTATTGTTTCCATTTCTAATATTTTTTTGCGAAAGAATTGCAGCACGCCAGACCCGTAGGGTATAGCGATAGTGAGGTCACGGTTATGGGCAATCGAGGGTTACTCACTTTTTGGAGGACCCTGGGCAGGCATGCGGCAGTGAAGGAGAGGTAGACACAAGTTCCTCTGGGGCACACTCTGTATGGAGGGACCAGGCCTGATGGTGTGTGAGGTGCCCTGGATGTTGCAGGTATTTTGAGTGCCTGAGGCAAGGTCCCTTTAAGGATCGTGACGCCAGTGCCTATAACGGTGGCACACCGATTTGTAGGAGTAGTAATAGAGGTACACAGCTGGTATGGTAAACCAAATGTTGCTTTACTTGGAAACAGTCCAAATTTGTACATACAGATGATAATGATGATGCAGTCCCTTGTAACAATACTCCACAAACAGGTTTACTTCACAATATGGCAGGTATAATCTTGCAAGATACTTGGAGGGTATAAAGTTAATGCTTAGCAGACCTATGCTGCACTATCCCCTTCAGCTATTCTAGCTGGCTGGATCCCAAGGCCCGGATGCCTAAATGTTGGCTTTAATCCTTGGTAATGAATCCTTCCTCCAGTATTGACTCTTGACTTTAACTTATAGTACTCCTGCTCATCAAGTTACTTATCTGAACTTGTTGTATTATCCTTGCTTGGTAGGGAAGCTGCAGGTTTCTCCCAGGAGGTAGATTCTTCTTCTGGGGTGACTCTACTGAGCTAACTTAGCCTCAGGAGCTTCAGGCTGACTACATTACTCTTCTAGCCACCTGGAATGAACTAACCCTCCCCTGTCTGGGCCTACCTATATATACACTTAGGGCTCTCTAGCTCCCTCTAGCGTCTAGGAGGCTAAACTACACCCTAACAGGCCTGACACCCAGATAACACAGGGAAATGCATATTAAACATCACAGTAATGCAAAAGACAATGTTAACCCTTGTGTAGTGCCCACCTTTACCTAGTGGGACACTACAGAATGTATTTGATAACTGATAGCATTCTCATCCAAAGATAGCACATATGAAAAAATGAAAAAGAAAATGCTGGAAGCAGTTATCTTCCCCATTGACTTGGAGATAGGAATTGTAATTTTAGCAGGTAACTATCTTATTTTCACCTCTGAGATGAAACATCTGCAGACAAATTGTCATCAATCATCTAATTCAGTTAGATCAATTGTAAAGTGCCACAAAGTAAGTGTGACCTTAGCCAAAAGTCTAAAACTTGGAAATGTTGAAAGGTATGTTACATGCAGTCCAGCTTGCAAATTCTTTCCTGAGTGCTTTCTGGGAGCATTCGTAGCTTCCAACCAAATTTGTTCAATGAAGCAGGACAGTCCCATCTGTTCACAGCCAGCTGCCACCTATTATGCTACCAGGTATTCACACATCTGTCAAAAGGACTTTCCTGTCTCAGAATCCATCCACTCACTGATACTGTTACAAAATTCAGGGACCGAGTAAAGAAATTACATTTGGAATATTTGTCTAATCTGCCTGTACTAAGCAGTACTGTATGATTGGGTTGCTAGGATGAACACATTAAAAAAGGATACCCTAATCAGATCAGTATCCAATTCCCAATACCTCATAATTAGTACGAGCACTGGAAATGCCTACTTACATAAAGAGATATAAAGGATGGTAAGGAAATTCGATGAAAATGTGACATTATCAAAGTAAAATAAGGTCCTGCTATCCCTAATGAAAAATAACAAATGTTCCAAATTATAAGTAAATTACCTCTCCTACAGAAGGGAGAAAATATTCTCTCTAATGCCACCTACCGATACCTAGCCTGAAAGTCAATGTCCAACCCCGTTTCCCCAGAAAGCTGTCAAAGGCTTTTTACCTAGCCAACCAGTACCATGGAGAAGAGAGGTAAAAATCCCTAAAACATCTGACTACAGATGGATGTCCCTTCCTTTTAAAATGTACTTGTCATGCATCAAGGCTCTTCTATGTGTCACTCATAGACTTACATGATAGCTATTAGTGTTGAGTGAATCAAAGCTAACAAAGTGTACTTTGATACAAATTTCAGGAAAAATTTGGTTCACAGCGTAGCCATATTTCCTCATTCTTCATGGTAACAAATTGATTTTCCCTGAAATGGCTATAAAAAAAATATACTTACCTCATCCATTTGAGCGTGAAGAGGCTTCCCTGGCCGCCTTGCTTGAAGATCCCATGCGAAATCTCGTGTATGGTGACACATGACATCACCATGTCAACCGATGTGATGATGTTATCACGCGCCACGCGAGATTTTGCTCTGGATCTTCAAGCATGATGGCCTTCTTTTTTATGAGCAACCTGTAAAATGCTTTAATATTGATCTCTTTGATCTCAGATGCCACTATCACATATGGATAAAATTGTTGGTACTCGTCGCTAAAGAAAGAAAAATCCACAAGAGTCACTGAAATAAATTGAAACTGACAAAAGTAATAATAAATAAAAATGTACTACAAATCAGACTTTGCGTTTGAATTGTGGTTCAACAGAATAATTTTCAAAAAACAAACTAATGAACTGGTATGGACAAAAATTATGGTACCGCCAGAAAAGATTGAAAATAATTTGACTAGATTTGTCCTGCAATTAGCATAACGTATTTTCAAACTTGTAATCAGTCAGTTTTCCTATTTAGAGGGTGAAAAGTAGTCACTGTGATGTTTGGTATAATGCTGTGTACCACATTTGAACATGGACCAAAGAAAGCTAAGGAGAGAGTCATATCAGGAGATAAAAAAGACAATTCTAGGAAAACATGTTAAAGGTAAAGGCTGTAAGAACATCTCCAAACAGCTTGATTTTCCTGTTACTACAGTTGAACATATTATTTAGAAGTTTCAGGTATACTGGACTGTAGCCAACCTCCATGGATGTGGCTATAGGAGGACAACTGATAGCAAATTGAAGAAACGGTTAATACAAATAGTAACCAAAGAGCCCAGAACAACTTCCAAAGAAGCTGGTAAGCTCCAAGGTCAAGGAACATCAGTGTCAGATTGCACCATGAATCCTTGTCTTGGCCAGTGGACTTAATTAAAGAAGACAGAGGAGGAAACCACTGTTGAAAACAAATCATAAAAATGCAAGACTGGAATTTTCCTAAATGCATATTGACAAGCCGCAAAGCTTCTAGTAGAATGTCCTTTGGACAGATGAGACAAAAATGTAGCTTTTTGGAAAGTCACATCAGTTTTATGTTCATAGATGCAAAAATGAATCATACAAAGAAAAGAACAATAACTTACGACTTACTTCCACCATAATCCAAATCTCTCACTCCCGGCTACAAGACTTCTTCCGAGCTACACCAGTTTTCTGGAATGCCCTACCCCAAGAAATTAGGTTAAACCACAATATACACAGTTTTAGGTGCTCCCTCAAAACACATCTTTTTAGGGTGGCCTATCATATCCCCTGATATAACTCCTCTCTATATACAGAACCATCTATTATTTCCTGAACCTGATCATCCACCAAACTCTCCACCGCATCCATGCACCCAGAAGCACTTCATATATCAGCTGGTGACTGGCTCATGCAGCTTTATATCTGCTCCCCTATTTTCCCAACATGGCTGGACCATTGTACAAAGCAAGCCCTTTTACCTTTTCTGTCACCCCTATCTCCTTATAGATTGTAAGCTCTTGCAAGCAGGACTCTCATTCCTCCTGTTGTAATTATTGACATGTCTGTTGCTATGTTATTTATGACTGTTTGTACTTTAACCCCTGAACTGTAAAGCGCTGTGGAATATGTTGGTGCTATATAAGGAGGCTATGTTTTGGGGCTGCTTGAATCTTGAATCTGTGTAGGGTACAATGAAATCTCAAGATTATCAAGGCAATCTGGAGCAAAATATGCTGCACAGTGTCAGTGACAGTAAGCTTGGACTCAGCACCAGGTCATGGATCCTCCAACAGGATAATCACCCAAAACACACAGCTAAAAACATTCAAGAATGGCTTAGAGCAAAGCATTGGCCTATTCTAAAGTGGCGTTCTATTAGCCCTGATCTAAATCCTAATGAACATCTGTGGAATGAGCTGAAACATGCAGTCTAGAGAAGACTGAGACAGCTGGAGCAGTTTATTCATGAATGAGCCAAAATACCTATGGACAGGTGCAGAAAACTCGTTGAGAGTTACAGAAATCACTTGATTACAGTGATTGTCTCAAAAGGTTGTGCAGCAAAATATTAAGTTAAGGGTACCATCATTTTCATCCAGGCCACTTTCATTAGTTAGTTTTTTATTTATTTATTCTGTTTAACCACAATTCAAAAGCAATGTCTGATTTTCATTAGCTGATTTTCAGTAAATATTTTTTTATTATTACTTTTGTCAGTTTCAAGTTATTTCAGTGACCATTGTGTTTTTTTCTTTCTTCAATGGAAGTGTAACAACAATTTTGTCCACATATGTAAGTGGGAAACATAAATAAAGTAATGAATCTGTATTTTTCCAGAATTTTTGCAGTATTTTTGTAGAATTTTAAAAGAAACTGCTATGAGTGAAAGCAATATAAGGGTATGGGATGGGGAAAGTCCCCACTGCAGGTCAATTTCCGCATAGTTTTTTCAGTGTGTTGATGAGATTTGTTAAAATAGCATCTACTTTGCTGCTACTATAAAGGCCTATTTAAAAGGGCAGATTATCAGGCCAATTATTGGGAATGAATGTTCACATGAATGCCTGTTGGGGTCACTGATCACCCAACAAGTGGGCAAAACATTTGTTGGGTGATAGCATTTTCTATGCGGCACATAAACTCATCTTTTGTCAACAGGACATCACCCTGTGTAAATCGGGATGTGCTGCCTGCCAAAAAATAAAACTGTATGGGGAATGGATGATCAAACAGCATGAGATTCTGATTTGTGAAGCAAGGTAATAAAGTTTTGTAATTCCTGGACAAAGCCTAACCAAGGGACAACAGAGGAACTGTAGATGTAAAATCAGGTTAGTGATTACATAGCACAGTGACCAAAGATGTGTAAATAGCTAGTAGCCCTTGCCAGCAGCTAATGTTGGGAAAATGAGCTCCCTTTGTCAGTTTGAGCTCATAGAAAGCTATAATCACTGCAGCCCACTCCCACATTATCTGAAATTAGCCAATTTAATGTTATACAATCACGTCATTAAACCAAACACAAGGTGAGTTTCCGCTTATTTATTACCGAAATACAATGTGGGTGTATACAACTACTTTTTGTTCTTATAGTTTTTTTTTTCCTTTTAAATTAGTTCAACAGTTAATTTATTTTTGCTAAGGAATATTTGAACCAAAAGTATAATGTAAAATGGTTCAAAACAAATCATTAGGAAATAGGGATATAATATTTCATCTAAGCAAAGGAATGAGCTGACCTGTATTTACTTCTTTTATATCGCAGTAAATTACTGTAAAATCTTTAATTAGTTTTCTACTTTAGAGGTATATTGATATGTAATAAAAATTGTGCTCAGTATTGTACAGATGCTTCGGACTGCTGAAAATATGACGGCTGCAATCAATGTGTCTGTCGACACGGAGTTAATTTAGTACACTATCTTCTAACAGCAAAAGTGTGCATTCTTTCTTTAAATCCTAAAATACATATATATATATTTCTCAAAATTTGCTTCATGTCCGATTCACTAAACTATTCCAAAAATTCGATTTGGATCTGAATCAATTCTACAGGAATTAAAAGTGCTCCAACTGGCCTGAAATTTGAACTCATATTTTTTTTCTCTCTTGTCTTTTTCTCTTTTTATTTTATTTAGAATTTTTTCTACTCCCGCCCCCCCACATTTTGAATCCCTTCCCAATAAATGCTGAGAGCTCCCTCTCCAACTCAATTGGCTCCCCGTGATGTGATTTTAGGGTGCCGATGGTTGCCATGGCACCCTGAAGCCCTGGAAGCTCATGAGGCCCAGCCCCCAGGCTGGGTCTTATAGGCAAGTGTCAGTGTGAAACAGACAGTTTCAATGTAGTTCAGTAAAACATGTATTGTACTGCATTGAAACAGCGATCAGACCCTGAAAAGTTTAAGTCCCATGGTGAGACTAAAATAAAAGTAAAAACTATTTTTATAAAAATATTTATTTGTTAAAAAAGCGCCTATTTCCCCTCATCAAATCATTGACCATTTTGTGTGGACTGACACACCAGCAGCTTTAGACATAGCAGAAGCTGCTGGGTAGGAGAGAAATGTATGTATTCTCTCCTCCCCCATCGGGCTTCCCTCTGCAGAGGCTTCATTGCCACCAATGACTGCACACATATAACCCACAACACATTATCAAAATCATGAATTCCTAGGGGAATTAATGTTTTTGAAACAGCCCACTGACATCAATGACTCCATTCAGGAGAGTAAAGGCTAATTGTCCCTGGTGCAAGTGTTCTGCTTGGGACCCCTTCCCTCAGTGCTTTGTGGTAAGGGGCAGAGGAGCACATAGCCTTCCTGCTGCCAGAGGCAAAAATTTAAATGGCGCCCAACCCCACCCCCCTTGCCAAATTCTAAACCTAACCCCTTTCCTCTAGCCCTACTGTTAAAGACATACTTGGAAACATTAGATACAATGTAACATAGTAACATAGTAACATAGTACATAAGGCCGAAAAAAGACATTTGTCCATCCAGTTCGGCCTGTTATCCTGCAAGTTGATCCAGAGGAAGGCAAAAAACCCTGTGAGGTAGAAGCCAATTTTCTCCACTTTAGGGGAATAAAAAATTTCTTCCCGACTCCAATCAGAATAACTCCCTGGATCAACGACCCCTCTCTAGTAGCTATAGCCTGTAATATTATTACGCTCTAGAAACACATCCAGGCCTCTCTTGAATTCCTTTATTGTACTCACCATCACCACCTCCTCAGGCAGAGAGTTCCATAGTCTCACTGCTCTTACCGTAAAGAATCCTCTTCTATGTTTGTGTACAAACCTTCTTTCCTCCAGACGCAGAGGATGTCCCCTCGTCACAGTCACAGTCCTGGGGATAAATAGCTGATGGGATAGATCTCTGTACTGACCCCTGATATATTTATACATATTAATTAGATCTCCCCTCAGTCGTCTTTTTTCTAAAGTGAATAACCCTAATTTTGATAATCTTTCAGGGTACTGTAGTTGCCCCATTCCAGTTATTACTTTAGTTGCCCTCCTCTGAACCCTCTCTAGCTCTGCTATGTCTGCCTTGTTTACAGGAGCCCAGAACTGTACACAGTACTCCATGTGTGGTCTGACTAGCGATTTGTAAAGTAGTAGGAATATGTTCTCATCACGGGCATCTATGCCCCTTTTGATGCAACCCATTATCTTATTGGCCTTGGCAGCAGCTGCCTGACACTGGTTTTTGCAGCTTAGTTTGCTGTTTATTAAAATTCCTAGATCCTTTTCCATGTCAGTGTTACCGAGTGTTTTACCATTTAGTATGTACGGGTGACTTGCATTTTTCCTTCCCATGTGCATAACCTTACATTTATCAGTGTTAAACCTCATCTGCCACTTATCTGCCCAAGCCTCCAATCTATCCAGATCCCTCTGTAGTAGTATACTGTCCTCTTCAGTGTAAATTACTTTACACAGTTTAGTGTCATCTGCGAAAATTGATACTTTACTATGCAAGCCTTCTACAAGATCATTAATAAATATATTGAAGAGAATAGGGCCCAATACTGACCCCTGACACAAAACATACAGAGTAATACAGCGCTACATACCTCTTACATCCAGTGATGTCTCCTCTGATGTCTTGTCTCTGCATAGTTTGACAAACAGACATGTTCGTTTCCTACATGCCCTAAAAAATAACTGTGACCAGCAAATAGTGTCCTTGATACTAACAGTGTAAACATAATATCCCCCAAAAATAATTGTGCTAAGCTGATACTGTGCCAGGGTGTCCACCACAGTAATAGTGCTCACCAAAGTCCCACCAATTGAAATAATTATCTGCCACTTAGTGTTAACAGTATCAACAATTTTATTATTGTTCCCATTGTGCCAATACTAGTAATCATGCCCCCCATAGTCCCCCAGTAGTAATAATTCTCCTTTTAATATGTGCGAGTCGAAAAATGCCTCCTAATGTGTGCCAATACCCCTTTACCCTGTGCACCAGTACAAAAAACACCCCTTGTAATGTGCATCGGTGCATTATCACTCTGGACAAGAATCAAGTTGTACAAAATATGGAACCCTGGGAAGTCTATATGCACTTATACTGCACTTTGTTTTGTCGGATTCATGTGGAACTCAATACTTATACAGGGAGTGCAGAATTATTAGGCAAGTTGTATTTTTGAGGATTAATTTTATTATTGAACAACAACCATGTTCTCAATGAACCCAAAAAACTCATTAATATCAAAGCTGAATATTTTTGGAAGTAATTTTTTGTTTGTTTTTAGTTTTAGCTATTTTAGGGGGATATCTGTGTGTGCAGGTGACTATTACTGTGCATAATTATTAGGCAACTTAACAAAAAACAAATATATACCCATTTCAATTATTTATTTTTACTAGTGAAACCAATATAACATCTCAACATTCACAAATATACATTTCTGACATTCAAAAACAAAACAAAAACAAATCAGTGACCAATATAGCCACCTTTCTTTGCAAGGACTCTCAAAAGCCTGCCATCCATGGATTCTGTCAGTGTTTTGATCTGTTCACCATCAACATTGCGTGCAGCAGCAACCACAACCTCCCAGACACTGTTCAGAGAGGTGTACTGTTTTCCCTCCTTGTAAATCTCACATTTGATGATGGACCACAGGTTCTCAATGGGGTTCAGATCAGGTGAACAAGGAGGCCATGTCATTAGATTTTCTTCTTTTATACCCTTTCTTGCCAGCCACGTTGTGGAGTACTTGGACGCGTGTGATGGAGCATTGTCCTGCATGAAAATCATGTTTTTCTTGAAGGATGCAGACTTCTTCCTGTACCACTGCTTGAAGAAGGTGTCTTCCAGAAACTGGCAGTAGGACTGGGAGTTGAGCTTGACTCCATCCTCAACCCGAAAAGGCCCCACAAGCTCATCTTTGATGATACCAGCCCAAACCAGTACTCCACCTCCACCTTGCTGGCGTCTGAGTCGGACTGGAGCTCTCTGCCCTTTACCAATCCAGGTAAAACACAAATAAAACAGAAAGTCAGTCCTGCGTCTCAACACGGACAGTTACTTGCGCTGCTGCTGGTCCCGGGTTCGTGTGGTAGGTTTCACACTGGCAAAGTCAAGTTCATAGGTTTTGGAACCGCGCTGCTGGGAGCTATGTATTCCGGTCACAGGTGGATGATACAAGGGTGTCAGCCCCTCTCCTCAACAACCAAAGGATATGGTCCTCCCAGACCTCCTCCTCTACAGGGTTTAAGGGGATAGGCAAGATAGTGAAGCACCCTTGAGAATGTTGTTCTAAAAGGTTTTATTCTACTTACAACAGGTCAGTAGACAAAAGGCATAAAAATACAAGATGATCGTCATCGGAACGTGACGATCATCTTGTATTTTTATGCCTTTTGTCTACTGACCTGTTGTAAGTAGAATAAAACCTTTTAGAACAACATTCTCAAGGGTGCTTCACTATCTTGCCTATCCCCTTAAACCCTGTAGAGGAGGAGGTCTGGGAGGACCATATCCTTTGGTTGTTGAGGAGAGGGGCTGACACCCTTGTATCATCCACCTGTGACCGGAATACATAGCTCCCAGCAGCGCGGTTCCAAAACCTATGAACTTGCCTTTACCAATCCAGCCACGGGCCCATCCATCTGGCCCATCAAGACTCACTCTCATTTCATCAGTCCATAAAACCTTAGAAAAATCAGTCTTGAGATATTTCTTGGCCCAGTCTTGACGTTTCAGCTTGTGTGTCTTGTTCAGTGGTGGTCGTCTTTCAGCCTTTCTTACCTTGGCCATGTCTCTGAGTATTGCACACCTTGTGCTTTTGGGCACTCCAGTGATGTTGCAGCTCTGAAATATGGCCAAACTGGTGGCAAGTGGCATCTTGGCAGCTGCACGCTTGACTTTTCTCAGTTCATGGGCAGTTATTTTGCGCCTTGGTTTTTCCACACGCTTCTTGCGACCCTGTTGACTATTTTGAATGAAACGCTTGATTGTTCGATGATCACGCTTCAGAAGCTTTGCAATTTTAAGAGTGCTGCATCCCTCTGCAAGATATCTCACTATTTTTTGACTTTTCTAAACCTGTCAAGTCCTTCTTTTGACCCATTTTGTCAAAGGAAAGGAAGTTGCCTAATAATTATGCACACCTAATATAGGGTGTCGATGTCATTAGACCACACCCCTTCTCATTACAGAGATGCACATCACCTAATATGCTTAATTGGTAGTAGGCTTTCGAGCCTATACAGCTTGGAGTAAGACAACATGCATAAAGAGGATGATGTGGTCAAAATACTAATTTGCCTAATAATTCTGCACGCAGTGTATGAGAGAATGGTGTACCAAGACAACCCCTTTAGCATGAAAGCTGCTACAATCATGTGGGTTCAACATCCCCTGCCAAGCAGATTACTTTCTACAGGGAGGTTGCAGTCAATTGCTAATTTCTGCTGAACTACCCCATACAGATGAAAATGTATATTACATGTGGCCTTTCAAGTGAATATCTATGCATGTAACACATGGACAGACCAGGTCCAGTACAGCAAAATTCACTCCTCAGAGACTTCACTATGATATCTATGTGCCATAGTATGGTATATGGAAAGAGACTGTCGGTAAAGAAAACCCCTTTATGGGCTTAAGGGCAAATTTACACAGCGAATTTCCCAGCATTTCTGCAGTGAAATTTGTTGTGGATTTTGATGAGGATTTGCTATGGATTTCACCCTATGCATTGCAAAGCGTGAACTCCGTGGTGAAGATCTACAGCATAAATTGACATGCCACATATTACAAATTTGTCAAGCCGGTCAATTTACACTGCAAATTTCTTTTTATGTGCATGAGACTTCTTAAAGGGTCACTGGGTTTTAAAAAAAAACTTTTGATATATCTTAGAGACTTATCAAAGGTTTTGATCTGCCACTGAGATGTCCACCGATTGCTAGAACAAGGACTTGCATATCGTTCTCTCTGCTCGCTGCAGGAGATGGACTTAATAGAAGTCTATATTTTTGTCTCTATTCAGTCCTCTGCATAAAGGAGAGAACGCGTGCTATGTGAGCTCTTCTTTTTCCTTGTAGCAGCGACTGGTGGGGATCTCGGCACTCAGACCTCCACCAATCAAAACTTTTGATATGTCTCTATGACATATCAAAAGTTTTTGGAAAACTCAAGGACTCTTTAAACTCGCATCCACTTTGCTGGCACTGTACAATGCTATAGATCTGCTGCATGAAAATCTGTGATGGCAAATCTGCGGTGTATCTACCACATGCGAACTTAATCTTAAAATCTGCACTACAGGTCAATATATGTTGCATATTTCTTTACACAGTGTTGATTAGATTATTTTATGTCTCATGCACTTTCCTGCTACTGTAAAGCGCTGCTGATTTTCTATATGCCATGCAGCTACGGAGATTCGTCAGTGTTTGCTCCACACGGAGCCATATCTCATTGGGTCAGTATAAAATTCAGGGTGGTGTTCTCATATTCAAATACTTGATTTATCTTAAAGTTGTTCAAGAAATGTACCAAGTTGTTTTAGAAAAAAAGTGTCCTATCAGACCAAACAGAATTCTGGCTTTATTTTCTAAATCACCCAATCAGCAACAAGTCATTTTATCTCTGTGATGTAATAACATCGTGATTACAGATCTACATTATTTGCCACCAAAATATACAAGAAAGAATGGGGCATCGGTGCATTCATTTTCTGCAAATTAGGATTTGTGCACAATCTAATGAAAATCTGATTGAAAAGGCCTCATGCAGACAATGGCCGGGTGTTTTGTTGTTGTTTTCCTGTGGTAATTATTTTGGAAATTATTTCCATCATACTAAATGGATTAAGCTGAATTGAGAGGAACGTCCTTGTAATGAATTTTCATGTTTGGCCGCTTTCATGCAGTCAGTATTTTGTTTCAGCATTTGTAAGCCAAAACCAGGAGTCGATGGTACAGAGAAAAATATCATGGAAATATTTGGTACCTCATCTGTGTGAACGCACCCCTAGATTAGAAAAACATTTTCTGACTAGAGGCTCAGCTATAAACAAGCACCGATACCCCTGTGTCAGGGGAGGAATACAAATTGCTGACCCACCAGACAGAACCACCATTGCCACCTTTGTTGCATTTGTGAGTTTGACTGTTCAGTAACAAAGTACATCTCCCTCAGTTAAGACTGTGCGCACCCCTTTGATGATTGGCGGGACTTGTTGTCTTGTTAACCTGCTGTATTGCTCAGTAAAGTTGACAGTTACTTGCTGTACTTTGTAGCCTCTGTGCCATTTGTGCTGTGACGCGCCTTCCCTACACTGAACACGCTCACATGTTTTGCTAAGTATAAAGGGCTTAGCTTTAGGGGATGCAAAGGCAGCAGTCGGGTCCAGGAGCCTGAGGGGGCCCAAAGACCCTTGTGCTGCATAAGAAGACACCAGTATTATAGAAAGTGTATGCTGGGAGGTCTCTGTCATAGATTTTGCACTGAGGTTCAAAATCTTCAAGTTACCCCTCTGGCTTGAGGGGAAGGGTTAGGTCAAGAATTTGGCATGGGTGGGTGCCATTTCAATTTTTGACTCAGGCAGAAGAAAGGCTAGGTGCACCCCTGCCCCTTGCCACAAAACACTGAGGGAAGGGGGTCCCAAGCTGAACTCCTGCAACAGGGCCCATGAGCCTTTAGCTACACCCCTGCTGAGTATGCATGTGTTAGGTTAAAATACATGCCTAATCCTGCTTTAAGTCAACATCTGCCATTGGGGGAAAATCAAGACACCCCATACACATGGGACTAAAGCTCTAATCATAAAAAACAAAAACTACTACTAATAATAAAATTATTTGTGGTAAAATTAGGCCACAGTGTTTTACTTGGGAAATCTCTACACACAGTTTGGCAATAAAATAAACCATATCAATTATAACTTTCTAAATTAGTTCAATGAAGTCCATAAATCTTCCAAACTGAAAGACCCAGTCCACCCAGCAAAAGGCAAACATGATAAAGACAACCACAACATGAGGGAGGGACTTGTTGGGTTCAGTCAGAAGTTAAAGGGTTTTTCAAGGAATTAAGAAAATTAAAATACTTAAATATCACTTTATTATAAATATATTTCCAAATACCTTTCATTACTTATAATGGCTCGTTTTGTCTGGGGAGCAATCATCAGGGGAAATAAAATGGCCGCTGTCCTATTAGCACACACAAAACCTGTCCTAATCACACAGCAGGATGTTACTTCAAAGCACTGAATAAAGAGCTGCCTCATCCTTCTCTCCTACTTGTCAGGGATTATGATTCTGAATACAGTTGATAAGTTCTTCAGCTGAATCTCTGTAGGAATGGAGATCATGAGGAGATATGAAGTACAGAGAGGATGGACAGGACAGACTGTGATAATGGAGACTGCATACAAGTGCTGCTGCTTATTATCCACATCACCACCTCCTCTCTGTACTTTATGTCTCCTCATGAACTCCCTTCCTACAGAGATTAAGCTGAAGATCTTATCATCTGTGTTCAGGATCATAATCCCTGACAATTAGAGAGGAGGATGAGGCAGCTCTTTACCTCAGTGTTCTGAAGTAACTTGTCCTGTGTGATTAGGACAGGTTTTGTGTGTACTAATAGGATGGCGGCCATTTTATTTGCCCTGATGATTGATCCCCAGACAAAACGAGCCATTATAACTAATAAAAAATATATGGAAATATATTTGTAATAAAGTAATATTTAAGTATTTTAATTTTCTTAATTCCTAGAGAACCCCTTTAAGGAGATTAACGGCCGGTCACAGCTTTTAAAACCTTTCTGCAAATCACAGTGTTAGGAGTTCAATGCACAGTTGCAGTCAGTTGTCAGCAGCATAAAGCACCATTTTCACAGATACACACATATATATTGTAGTACTGGCATCAGCAACCTTAGGCACCCCCGATGTGTTGAAACTACAACTTCCAGCATTTACACTTGCTTGGCTGTTTTCAGAACTCCTATAGAAGTGAATGGGGCATGCTGGGAGTTGTAGTTTTACAACAGTTAGAGGGCCAGAGGTTGCTGACCCCTGCTGTAGTGGTATTAGATCCTTTTTTTATAGCATGCCAAAGTGAATTTTCTGATATTTGCAAAAGCTTAGGAAAACATAGACTGCAATATTTAGACTGCAGTATAATAAGGCTGTTCAACTAGAAGTCTTACTAGCTAGCAATATATTCGTTTCAGTGCAAAAATATGAATTTCTAAGCATATCTATATTAGTATGAATAAGGACTTAATAGTTTTTAAAGAAAAGGAACAGATGTGATGGAATAAAGGGAGGAACACTTTATATGCCTATGAAGCAGGTGCTGTATGAAGCATAGGGTGCATGGCAGTGTTTCAAGTACATCGGTCAAATAGCCATAAAAAAACTCATTCCCTTCCTCTGAATATCCAGCTTGCGAATGTACAAACCGTTGGAACAGCTGAAGCTGTGGAGACACTGACACCTTATTACTTGTTGTAATGCTTGTGGCATAAACTGTCTTTCCTCTCAATCATACAGCTGTTGTTAAAGCTACAGGTCCAGGAGCTGCTACTAAACACATTTTCTTGTAGATGTTACTCAGTAGCTTGTGGAAGTAGATAAAATATTTTTGATCTCTCATCTTCACCCATAAGTTATGTGGTCTTCTTAACGAACACATATGCCAGAGTTTGAATTGAATATGGCTTATTATAACTATCAAATCCAAGAGGAAGTCTTTAAAACCATACTTTACTTTTGTGTGTCTTTAATTTTACACAGAGGCATGCACGATTTGACACAAATTAAATTGTGGTATTGCTTCTAGTATAGAGTATCTTCATAAAGATGCCACAAACAACATAAAATATGGTGGCCTACTGAGTGCCTATCACTTCATATTCTCCCATTCTAATGATAGCTGAATTTTTGATCCAATTTTCAATGATAATCCTTAAAATAATGAGCAGTAGCTAGTATACTTTTCTGAGCATTGTCTAAACATTCTTGGTGACGATTAAGTACACCCCAAATCCTGACTTAGGCTTTTCACCTTGTTAAGCCAGTACTATCTGCTCTGCACTGATGGGGCAATCACCCCGAAACAGCTGCCTGCAGGTGAGGTGCTGGCTTATTTAATACCCGAGTTGTGTCTCAAGATCTATTTAAAGGGTCAAGCCTTGATTTATAGAATAGCTACCTCACATCTGGTGGCATTAGAGGCTGAGCTTGTTAAGAACTTATTTGCATTCCTTTAATTCCTGGTATATAGAACAGCACTGTTGATAGTGGTAGAGCAAAGTTGCATGAAGTACTTATGGCTCCTAACTATGAACCCACATGCAATCTATGAGTTAGTATATCATGTTTCCATACACTTCCATTTTATGGAGATATTCGGTGTATTCCTCCATATGAATTCTGATGCATCTCAAGGCATACTAGAAGTTTATAGGCGCCGTATCGCTCAGAGCCATAATATAGCTGTGTGCATGAGGCTTAAATCTTTACTTAAAAAAAGGTGACTTTAAATAGCAAGTTTTATTTGTGCCTATTTGTGACTGAAATGACAATGCAGCGTAAAGATATGTCTTCCTATTGTCCCTATCCTATCTATAAAACATGATGTAAACTGTACTGGAAGAAGAACATGTTTCTGAAAGCTAGTTTCTGAAGTATTTTAGAAATCATGAAGGTATTGTCTTTAGGTCAGATGCAAAAGAAGAGTATGATACAGTAATTGAATGTTTTTCCAAAGTCAGGAATGGACCTATCCTATCCTATCCTATTTTGCTTCTAAACTGCCCTTTGCATCAGTGTTCAAACTGATCCCAATTTTATTTCTAACAGATGTTACTGCTTCAGAAATTGCTGGGTAATATAGACAATATATATGACTTCAAAGTCGGGGTTTGCTATTTTGCCCATTTTCATGAAACTCCAAGTGTAAGCCTCTAACTCATGGTTTTCATACAAGAAGGTCATTGGTTCTGGGCCCCCTCATGATTCCTTTCAAAGTACAAGTCTCTTATTTTTAATTTTAGGCTATGAGGGACACTAATATCTTCTCGATAGCCCTTTGCATCTCCACTGCATCCAACTGCATGCTCCATATGTTCTTCTTCCCTTATAGTCAGCTCATTTTACCAGGAACTGTTATCCCACTAAGGAGGCCAGCATAAGGCCCACCCTGAGGCCTATGCCGGCTATTAATTTCTGCAAATGGTGAATAAAAGCAAGAAAGCCACAGTTGGATTCACTTTTGTAAATAATGACACATTGAGTTCATTTTGTTGCATATTCGTTTCTGCACAGATGTCCTTATTTTTAAAGTTATAATATACGATATATGTGTTTTTCGTTAGTAGGTTATACTGGTTCAAGAAAAAAATGAAACTTAAATTTCCTCTGCAATGCATCATATAAACAACTTCAGGTTCATTAACTTGAACAGATTCTTAATAGGCAACATGAAGAATTTGCTAAAAGAATATTCAATCAGAAAGATGGCAATGCTGAGTGTGCTGAAATGTTTACTTGTATAAGTAACAGCATAATACAAATTTTAAGCATGCATTTAACAAAAAAATATCCAAAAATGTATTTGGTTCAAAGAGTAAATCCAGTCATAGACATGATAGCTGTCAGTTAAACAAATATTTGGCAAACATTAAAGAGTTATCTCTTCAGGTCAAGACCTAAGGGCATTGTCCTCCTGGCGGTCCCCTGGTTTTCACTCTTTAACCGCTATACAAGGATCTGGCCTATGCTGCAGGGGAACCACCACACCGCTACCTCCTAAAATAGCTTCAGTGTAGTTGGCAGTTGACTCATGGGAGTCAGAAACAATGGTACAAAGCACCTCCTAGTTAGGAAACAGGTTGCTGTCAGGGCAGACAGAGATCATGTGTATCTAAGAAACTAGTCCGAGGTCAGGGGAATCAGCAATGGGTAAATACGGTACACAGGCAAAAGTCATGCCAGGCAGTGGAGTATCAGATTCAGTCTCAGGCACCTCTCCCTTGGGAAAGTCGCCTTTAATACCCACGGATGTCAGCTGTCCCTGCTGCTGGAAGGCAGAGGAGAACCAGCAGGGACTAGCCGCCTGGCTAGGTGACCGTGCCTGCACCGGGTAGCAGGACAAAGGCATGCACAGAGTGCCACCATGACACAAAATACCCTGGGCATTAACAAAAACATAATTCTAATGTTACTGATGCATAAATACATAGCAAAACACAGTTTTTCATTTTTATTACATGTTACTTACCACTTTGCTTTCTTTGCCCCAAATGGAGTCACCATGTGACCCTCCTGCCATTCTAACTCCCAGTATTGTTTTGCATTTAGTGTCACTGTAAACTACCCCAAGAAGCCAGAACATATGTAGATTACATGTGCGGCTTCAAAAGAATAGATCAGTGCATGTGCTTAGACCAATATTTGTTGCAGTAGGTGGACGCAGTTAAACAGGGCAGTAGGTGGACGCAGTTAAACAGGGCATGGCCACGGACACCAATATAAATTCCCTTGGATTGTGTTATTGTGGTTAAATTATCTAAATGCAAATACCCTAAAGTGGACACTGAATAAACTATAGTAAAAACAGAGCAAGTTTATTGATGACAAAAAAATATGTTTTTGATTCTTTAAAAAAATCTGTTATTTTGGTACAGAATATAGCCTGGAGGGAGATCTTGGAAGAGATGGGCTGCCACATTAGCTTAGAACTTACGACCAAGCCTTTAAATTGATTGACCTACTGTTAAACTTATTTGGCTATAGTGTAAGGCCAGCTTCAAACATGGGTACTCTAGGTGCATTTGTTCTAATTAATGGCGGATCATAATAGGGGCATTTGGGTTGGAAGCCCTGGGCCCGACGTCCCTGTAGGGGCCCAAGGTTCGGCAAACATTCCCGGGCCTATCATGCACTTAATCTGCCCCTGGTTGTAGTCATATGCAGTTTACACCTAATATTCAATCTATGTCTAACAACCGCAAATTAGGCAATATTCAAACTGTAACACTTTTTATAAGGTTTATTTGATAACTGATGCAGACTACAGTGTATGGCTTGCACCATTAATTAAATCAAAAGTACAGTGAGAAAGCATATTTCAGATGTACCACATTATAAAACCATAAATCTATCAGCAGTCACATTACATTTTTCCATTGTTCATGACGCCGATATTTCCTCTTTTATTGTTCAAGGCCTTGAAAGAATTCTTGCTCCAGTCAGAGGATGAGATCAGTGAAGAAAACTCTTGAATGGTGTCCTTCTGAATGTTTCAGCTTAACACTCTTACTCCACACAGCCTGAACAAACAACATGATTTGATTTCACATTATTGATTGGGTTATCGGTGTATTTTTTGTACATAGGATTTTGGGGTAACTTTTAATGTTTTTCTATAATATGTGCAATATTTATTGTTTTTATGTAATCCAATCCAGATTTTCTAGGACTCTGATGGTCGTGTATTCATTGGTTGCCCTTCATTATATATATGTACTGTGTCATGCAACGGTATGTCATAAGTAAGGGTCTGGATCTAATGACCTGGAACACGTATCCTCATGTTGAATAAACTATACGTTTTATGGAAGTTGGATTCTTTACATTTTTTCCTTCACAATGTAAATTCTTTGTATACAGACAATATAGGTGTAAAAATTTTAAATGGCAAAATTATTCTTTTTACCATGTTCTGTCAATGCATTAAAGGGGTTTTCCAAAAGTGGAATATTGGTATCTAATCGGTTGGATATGACTAATGATCTGTTGAACAGCTGTTTGGAGACCTATAGCACTTACCTTGCAGCTTATAATACATTGTATAGCTTGGTATTGCAGCTCAGGCCCGTTCACTTCAATAGGAGTGAGCTGCACATAGGCCTTGTGACTAATGAACATGATGTCACTGGCCTACGAGAGGCTGCAGAGCTAACTGGAGCATATCAACCTCTTCAAACAGCTCAACAGAGAGGGCGCAAGGATTCAGACCAGTGATCACATATTGATGACCTATTCTGAGGATAACCAGAAGAGATTTGAAGAAACCGCAGCACTCCTAATCTTGAATCCAATCTTGTATTTATTAGCACCGAAAAAATAGCGACGTTTCGACCCAAAGGTCTTTTTCAAGCTACAGATGTAGGTTGAAAAAGACCTTTGGGTCGAAACGTTGCTATTTTTTTGGTGCTAATAAATACAAGATTGGATTCAAGATTGGGAGTGCTGCGGTTTCTTCAAATCTCTTCTGGTAACCAAGGGGGCCCTAAGGTCGGGGCCTGACACTGCGAGCACCGCCGCCATATCATGGACTAATACATGTCAGTAAGTGGTGCTGTCCTGTTTTTACGCTGACCATGCTATTCTGAGGATAACTGAGAATAAACCACACAACTAATTACAGAATTGCTTTCAGCAAGGGCCCAGCTGTAGAGGGTGCAGATGTAGCAGTCATTCTTGGGCCCTGGTGCCAAAGATCCTTCTGCCACACAAGCATTCTAAATAACACATGGTAGCTTACTGGTCCTCTTACAAATATTGTGTTGATGCACAGGAGCTTAATGTAACACCTCTAAATTTCAACTTATGGATGTACAGCATTAAAATTTAGGCTGTAAAGATACTTTTTTGCTCAATAAGACGCAACTCAGAACTCAGATCAGACCCTCAATCTTCATCAAACCTCAGATCAGACATATAATCTTCTTCAGACCCCCCCCCATATCAGACCCCCAATCTTCATCATACCTCAGATTAGACCCCCAATATTCATCAGACCTCAGATCAGACCCCCAATATTCATCAGACCTCAGATCAGACCCCCAATCTTTATCAGACCCCAAATCTTCATCAGACCTCAGATCCAACCCCTGATCTTTATCAGACCTCAGAACAGACTCCCAATCTTCCTCAGACCTCAGATCAGACCCCCAATCTTCATCAGACCTCAGATCAGACCCCCAATCTTCATCAGACCTCAGATCAGACCCCCAATCTTCATCAGACCTTAGATCAGACTCCACTGACTGCTCCCCAGTCCTACTGTACTAATGAGCATTTCCATAATGGAGAAACCATCACCATATGGGAACAAGAAACTCTATTGCCTCTCTCTAAATGGCAGCTGTTTGTGTTTACAGTGTATTGTGTGTACAGTGTCATTTAGCGATCTCTGTACACTTGAAAATTAGCATCAAAAAGTGCTCATCCGGTTTTGGCAGCTAAACCCCGCTTGCGCATAATTTTGCATCTTTTTGGAGGTTCTGCACCTCACTCTCCTCCTTGTCAAAAAGTTGGCAATAGAGGACATTGCCATCCTGGCAGATTTCTTATAATCTGTAAATCCTTGCTGCCGTAGATTTCAGTTCTCGCACACAGATCTTCACAGAGAGGGGTGCATTTTAAAATAATTGTGGCACACCTTATGCTAGCAATGAATAGTTTAAGAATGGCTTGTAAAATGCTGTATCTCAGGACCTTCTAAATACAGAATTAACAGTGACATGCAATACAATTAAAATGGTTGTATAGGGGAAGAGAGGAGGTCCATTTGAGGTTGTGCCATGTGACTTTAACTACAAGCTACTCCGACCTATACTCTATTTGGGAATACTGATTTAATGGCGGGCTTCTGCTGTTCAGCATCCTCATTCTTTTGGCCAGATTGGTAAGCAGTTACAATGAAAGTCTTTAGCTCTGGAGGACCTTCTTGTCCTGTATTATACAGACATGTATATGAATTAGCACTGTGTAATACTTTATGTGCTCTGTGGTGGCGCTGCAGGGAAACTGAACACTTACTGCCAGGTTTTCTCATAGATTACAGATGATCACTGGAAATCATTTTGCTGTCAGCTTATTCTCTGGGCATCCTTCTACTAGGGACTGTTCCAAGCAAGTGAGTCCTTATTTTACATTCATAAGGGATACAAAACTATTTAGGTTGCATGTTAGATGACCTCAGCCCAACAAACCTCCCAGGAATAATTGCACCCAAGCTCAGTCAGAGTGTCACGGATGTAGTAGGGGAGAACACCAAAAGACAACAAGAAGGAAGGGAAAAGACACTAGGCCTCACCGCTAGGGAAGGAAAAGGGTCATCACCTATAAAACCCTGTTCCTGGCCCTAACTCCTATCCATATGGGCACCTCTCGATGGTAGAGATGCCCATACACAGGAACCTAGAAAACCCTGGTGGCCCTCGGATGCCCTAATGGTAATGACAGGGCAGAGACTACACGCTCCTTCCCTGGTGAAGGAACCAGCATCTCGCTAAGGCCTAGTAAACAACAAAGGTGGGGGGGAATACAAAATACAACAAACCGAACACTTAACTTCTGAGACCCAGACATGGTCTCAGGGTACCATCCTTTTTCTTTACAAAGAAAAATCCAGCAGCCACTGGGGACTGGTCTAATATGTCTCTTTGCCAAACTCTCAGGTGATATACTCTCGCATAGCCTTTCTTTCGGGTTCCGAAAGATTATACAACCGAGATTTGGGCAATTTAGCTCCGGGAATAAGATTGACGGGACAGTCATACTCCCGGTGCAGAGGCAACTCCTTATTACCACTCTCAAAAAACACATCAGAAAATTCAGAAATGAACGAGGGTACAGTTTTAGTGGTAACCATAGAGAACGATGCATTAAGACAGTTGTCCATGCAAAAATAGCTCCAATCGAGAATCTGTCTCGTTTGCCAATCGATGCTAGGGTTATGTTTGCTTAACCATGGTAAGCCCAACACCAACGGAGCAGGCAGACCCTCCAACACATAACAGGAGATAGATTCCTGATGCAAATCACCCACTCTTAAATGAATGTCATTCACTACCTGCGACAGGCATTTTTGGGCGAGAGGTGCTGAGTCAGTTGCAAAGACAGAAATACTATTCTCTAATGCATTAGTAGTCAACCCGTGAATGCGTACAAACTGTCCATCAATCAAGTTAACTCCTGCCCCACTGTCGATAAATGCTTCGATTTTCACAGTTTTGGACTCCAGCGCCACCTCGGCAGACAGGAGAAATCGGGTACTACCAGTAAAAGACAAAAGTAGGTTTTCTTGCTCCCCACCCACACTACCAATAGTAGTTTGGGGATTAAACTTTTTTCTTTTTGTTTACACCTTTATGCTGCAAATACGGACAAATATTCACAAAATGTCCCTTCTTGCCACAACAAAAGCAGACTCCTTTCACATGACCTAAGCTTTTGCCAGTAGTTCCAGGAGTAGCTCCTCCTAACTGCATAGGCTCATCACAAGGCACAACCACCCGTGTCTCTCCACCATAAGTGTCAAAGGAAGCAGTACCCTTATTGGACAGTATGTCCTGAAGGTGAGGACCCCTAGATCTCTCCCTCAGGGGTCTATCAAGACGTACAGCAAGGGATATAGCTGCTTCCAATGACTCAGGATTTTCATAAAAAGCCAATGCGTCCTGCAGTCTCTCAGAGAGACCCTGGCAGAATTGGCTACGGAGAGCAGAATCGTTCCACTCTGTATCCATAGCCCATCTCCTAAATTCAGAGCAATAGGTCTCCGCAGAACGTTCTCCCTGCCGCAAACCCCGTAACTTGGTCTCGGCCTGAGAGATCTGATCCGGGTCATCATAGATAAGACCCAAGGCTCTAAAGAATTAATCTACCGACCGGAGGGACGGTGATCCAGTCGGCAGAGAAAAAGCCCAAGATTGGGTGTCCTCTTTAAGCAATGAAATAATCATACCCACACGTTGACACTCATCACCAGAAGAGTATGGACGCAGCCTAAAGTATAATTTACATGACTCCCTGAGCCGGATGAAATCTGGGAAAATCTGTCCGGGAGAGCTACCTTCGGTTCAGGACAGGCCTGGAACCCACCTCCGGAACCAGCAGCCTTTGGACTCTGAATCTGCAAAACCATCGCACGGAGGACTGCTACCTCCAAAGTCAGATTCTGCAGCTGTTCGACCAGTGCAGACATAGCATCCATAGCTGCACAGATCAGAGCAAAAAATGCCGGTATTGGCTTTGGATAATGTCACAGATGTAGTAGGGGAGAACACCAAAAGACAACAAGAAGGAAGGGAAAAGACACTAGGCCTCACTGCTAGGGAAGGAAAAGGGTCACCTGTTCCTGGCCCTAACTCCTATCCGTATGGGCACCTCTCGATGGTAGAGATGCCCATACACAGGAACCTAGAAAACCCTGGTGGCCCTCGGATGCCCTAATGGTAATGACAGGGCAGAGACTACACGCTCCTTCCCTGGTGAAGGAACCAGTGTCTTGCTGAGGCCTAGTAAACATCAAAGGTGGGGGGAATACAAAATACAACAAACGGAACACTTAACTTCTGAGGCTGATGAATGATGGATGATTAATGAACAGGACTTCAACCAGAACCACACTCCAGCTCTTCCAAAAACCAAATGAAGCTATCCAGAGCAAGGAGTGATGGGTAAAGTCAGACTAAATAGGGGAGGTAAAGGTCACACCTGAACAGGAGGTGTGGACATACAAGCAACACACACACAAAGTGAAACCAAAACCAAAAGAG
Source organism: Bufo bufo (assembly GCF_905171765.1). Taxonomy (NCBI): domain Eukaryota; kingdom Metazoa; phylum Chordata; class Amphibia; order Anura; family Bufonidae; genus Bufo; species Bufo bufo. The sequence continues at coordinate 342,606,906 of NC_053392.1, forward strand.
GCTGTCAGATCACTAATGTGCAGATAATCTTTCAGACCTTCTAAAACCTGTCACCGGTGTGACACAGAGGCTTACTAAACTATACTAAACCTATAGATGACATAAACTTAGACAGGCTGTGTAGACCTGCAGCCTGAGCACCTTCACAGATGCTCAGGCTGGATAATAAATGTAGTACAGGGGTAGACACTTTTGTCTAATTCTACGCCAACTATGGGTTGGCTTACATTAAGACACAAAGCTCCACTCCTTCCCACTAAACCCCATCCCCTTTTCAAGTAAGTTGGAAAGAAGTGTAGAAACCCTAGCTTTGCCAAATTCAGCCAGAATTAAACCTATCTACACCACTTTTTAGACAGATTCTAGGCACAAACACATTAGTAAATGTGGGTCACAGTGTTGAGCATTTTTGTCTGCCTGTTCTTATTATGACTGTGCATGTATTTTTGTTTCTATTCATTAAGCTGCTATCACACAAGTGATAATGCAGATCTTCACATTTCGAACAGTTGGTTGAATGTCTGTCGAAAAGCCAATGTTTCTAGCAGTCATATATTTTTTTTAATAATTATCACTAGTTGGGGACAACTGAGGAGCTTCACAGATGGAGACGTATCAGACTGCCAAGCAGACGATTTTCTCAGCTTCCAAAAGGGTCAATAATTCATACAAGGAAAACACTATAATAAGAACTCATAAATAACCTTTTGTATGTATATACTGTAGATGTGCGACTAGAACCCTTAGTCATGTGGATTTCTGATAGGTTAAAGCATTTAATTCCCAAATGAGTAAAAATAGGCAGCATTTCCAAAATACATTCACATAATATGAAATACGTATGGATGGGTACACAATGTATCACATAAGGGTTATACATATTAGGACCAATAGCTTCTTATTGCAGGATACAGCACTGTCAGGTGACTCACACTGAAAAGTTTCTGGTTGTTAAAGGGGAAATCCACTCAAAAATGTTTTGCATATGTCATTCTCTTCCAGAGTGCACTTAGTAGTAATAGTGCCCCTATAGTGCCTCATGTCCCCACTGTGCCCCAGAAGTAATAATGCTCTCATAGTGTCCATAATAGTAATCATGTTCCCCATGGTCCCCCAGTAGTAATTGGGGGACATAATGTTTACACCATTAGTGTCAGGGACACTATTTTCCAGGTGCAGTTATTTTAGGGCAGTGTGTGCCAATAATTTTTGAAGGGCACTATCTGTGTGGTAGTAGTATTATCAGGGGGTTTACCTGTTTCTGCTGGATAGTATTGGGGAGCACAGCGGGCACAGTATTGGGGGCACTATCTGTGTGGTACTTGCATTTTGAGGTGTAAAATTTCTGCAGTATAGTATTGCGGAACGCAGCGGGCACAGTATTGGGGGCACTATCTGTGTGGCACTAGCAATTTCAGGTGTACAATTTCTGCAGAATAGTATTGGGGAACGCAGCGGGCACAGTATTGGGGGCACTATCTGTGTGGTACTAGCATTTTCAGGTGTACAATTTCTGCAGTATAGTATTGCGGAACGCAGCGGGCACAGTATTGGGGGCACTATCTGTGTGGTACTAGCAATGTCAGGTGTACAATTTCTGCAGTATGGTATTGGGGAATGCAGCGGGCACAGAATTGGGGGCACTATCTGTGTGGTACTAGCGATTTCAGGTGTACAATTTCTGCAGTATAGTATTGGGGAACACAGCTGGTACAGTAATGAAGGTGGCAGGATAAGTTGTTCAGAAGGTAGGAGGATGATGGAAAAGTAGGAAACCTAAGATGTCTTTTTGTCAAACTGCAGAGATGAGAGATGGGTAAAAAATCATAATGCCTGTCTGGTCTGAAAGGAGAAGATGAGGAAAGAGAACATCTGCATAAGAGAAGAAGTCACTGGATGTAAGCAGTATGTGGCGCTGTATTCTGGATAGCACTGAATATAATGTGTATGCAAATATGTCTTTAATGCTAAGTACAAATGTGTATAAAATGTATATGGAGTAGGTAAATCTACTGTAAGTGTAGCCTCTGTGTAATTTATACACTGTATGGTGTACCATATATGGGTGTAAATTGTATATGTGATTATGTGAGTGTAGTGTCTATATAGTCTATGTATGCATACCTCTCAACCATCCCAGATCTGGCATAACTACTCTGTGGGGGGCACAATGGAGACTAAGCAGGGTTGGGACTTGTACAGATAGACATTGGGAGAAAATAGAGGTGTTGTCACGGCTGAGCATGGGGAAAACCCTCAGCCGTGTGATGACAGAAGATGATGGTCGCTACTAGGCCAGGACAGGAATCAGAGAGCCGGTCACCTCCTATTACGTCCCTAATTCTGACCCTGACTTCTAGCTGTATGAGCCGACCCTGATGGTAGGAGGGCTCATACTCCGGAACCTTGGGGTCCCTACTAGCCCTTAGGGTGGCCCTGAACTAGGAGCAGGCTAAGATGACCTGTTCCTCCTAGATACGGATGAACAGGAGTCTCACTGGCCAAGCTGCAAAGAAAGGGGAACATAAACAGCTTATGGCAATGGCAGGTAAATGCAACTAGTACAACACCCACCTGCCACAGACACACAGCCTGGAACCCATGTACAAGTGCTGCTGTCCACAACAATACAAACGGACGCAGCACACAACACACATCACACAGGAACCCAGGAAACCATAGCTGCAAAGAAAGAGACCAAAGAAACATCTTCAATACATCATACATAACATAAACACCCAGGGTTCACACACTAAGAAGGGTGTTAACCCTTCATACACCAGGCAGGGTAGTGAAGCCACTTAAAGGGAAAAGCACATAAACAACACACTCACCTGTTACCGCCGGCAACGGCATGCGTGGCAACCATGTCCTGGGGAACAGCCAGCAGGCCGAGACACTGCCACCACATGCACACAACACCACACGTTGCCGCGGACAACCGCAAGTGAAGGAAGGTGTCACAGTGCATACAAACATAACCTCGTGCACAACAAACCCTGAAAGTGCACACATACCAAGAGAGGTTGCCAGGTGAAACCGCATGCACTTGACAGCAAGCTGCCTAGCAAAAGCTCAGGCTGCTATGCTGCCAAATACAAACATGTTGCCAGCGGCAACCACACGTGAGGCAACATACAAGCAGCCCTCACCATGTGGTTGACAACAAAACCAAAACCGCAGGCAACTGCATGCGGATAAGGAGTCACGACCATAACCATGATCGTGACAGGTGTGGGTCAGTGCCGCGCGCCGCTGATAGTTCAGCTCTAGAATTTTTAAAAGTTTTGTGGTATGTGTGTGTAGTGTATATATGGTGTATTTATGTATATGCAGGGCCGGCGCCACCTGTAAGGCGACCTAGGCAGCCGCCTAGGGCGCAATTCCGTGCGGTTTAAAAAAAAAAGCGTTGGTTAAGTGGCGGCCGGGCCGGTCCTGCCGCAAGTTTTTTTTTTAAGTACGGCGGCGGGCCCTCCCCCACACTGGGCGGCTGCCGCACTGCCCGGCTGGCGCGTTTATGATTGTGCACCGCCCAGGCGCAGCCTGAAGAGAGGGACTGACAGGAGGGAAGCGCTTCTAATGTAGCGTGGCCAAGCTCTGTACGGTCCGCGGTACAGGAGCTTTTGTTTCCTGTACCCAGCCAGACTGACAGGAAGTGCTCACTTAGTGTGCACTTCCTTTCAGTCTGGCCGGGTACAGGAAACAAATGCTCCTGTACCGCGGAACAAACAGAGCTCGGCCACGCTACACTAGAGGTGGGGGGGGGAATGAGAGTGACAAGGGAGGGGGGGAATGAGAGTGACAAGGGAGTGGGGGGGGGTGAGAGTGACAAGGGAGTGGGGGGGAATGAGAGTGACAAGGGGGGTAATGAGAGTGACAAGGGAGGGGGGTAATGAGAGTGACAAGGGGGGGAAATGAGAGTGACAAGGGAGGGGGGGAAATGAGAGTGACAAGAGAGAGGGGGGGATGAGAGTGACAAGGGAGGGGGGAATGAGAGTGACAAGGGGGGGAGAAATGAGAGTGACAAGGGAGTGGGGGGGAATAAATGAGAGTGACAAGGGAGTGGGGGGAATGAGAGTTACAAGGGAGGGGGAAATGAGAGTGACAAGGGAGGGGGGATGAGAGTGACAAGGGGGGGAATGAGAGTGACAAGGGAGGGGGGTGGAGGAAATGAGAGTGACAAGGGAGTGGGGGGGAATGAGAGTTACAAGGGAGTGGGGGGGAATGAGAGTGACAAGGGAGGGGGGAATGAGAGTGACAAGGGAGGGGGGAATGAGGGTGACAAGGGAGGAGGGGAATGAGAGTGACAAGGGGGGGAAGAAATAAGAGTGACAAGGGAGGGGGGATGAGAGTGACAAGGAGGGGGGGAATGAGAGTGACAAGGGAGGGGGGAATGAGAGTGACAAGGGAGGGGGAAATGAGAGTGACAAGGGAGGGGGGAATGAGAGTGACAAGGGGGGGGGATGAGAGTGACAAGGGAGTGGGGGGGAAATGAGAGTGACAAGGGAGGGGGGGAATAAGAGTGACAAGGGAGGGAGGGGGAGAAGAGAGTGACGAGGGAGGGAGGGGGGAGAAGAGAGTGACGAGGAGGGGGGAGAGTGACTAGGGAGGGGGGAGAAGAGAGTGACAAGGGAGGGGGGAGAAGAGAGTGACAAGGGAGGGGGAGAAGAGAGTGACAAGGGAGGGGGGAGAAGAGAGTGACAAGAGAGGGAGGAGAAGAGAGTGACAAGGGAGGGGGGAAGAGAGTGACAAGGGAGGGAGGGGGAGAAGAGAGTGACAAGGGAGGGAGGGGGGAGAAGAGAGTGACAAGGGAGGGAGGGGGGGAGAAGAGAGTCCCCAGAGCCAGACCAAGAGCCAGACTGCAGCCAGAGACCAGATCATCGTATTGTCCTGGTGGTAAGTAGACAATGCAATATGTTTATTATTTAATTGTTTAGTTATTAATACTACATTGAAAACTAATTTTCCTCACATTAAAAGGACACTATAGTCCCAGAACCAGTACAGTGGTACTGGTATCTATAGCCTGTTCCTGCAGAGAAAAGACACTGTGCAGTACTGGTGGTAAAGGAGCACTATAGTGCCAGGAAAACAAACTCATTTTCCTGGCACTATATAGTTGTTAGGAGTGGGGCACCCTCGTGTCCCCCTCCTACTGGGCTGAAGGGGTTAAAACCCCTTCAGCCACTTACCTTTCTCCAGCGCCGGCACTGGGAACTCTTCTCCCCGATCCTCCTCTCAGCTGCGAATGCGCATGCGCACGCATTCAAAACTATGTTCCGCGTCTTTCCACTGTAATTTTCACAGTAAGAATTGCGGAAGCACCCCTAGCGGCTGTCAGGGAGGCAGCTACAAGAAGCTGGATTAACCCTAAGGGAAACATAGCAGTTCTTTTAATTTAAATGCTGAGAAAGGGGTGGAACATATGTGATGTCATGATATGGGCAGATCATCTGATAAGGGGGGGGCGGCAATTTTTATCTTGCCTAGGGCGGCAAAAATCCTTGCACCGGCCCTGTGGTATGTGTACCATGTATATGGTGTATTTATGTGTGTTGCATATATATGGCGTATGTATATGTAAACATGTGTCGTGACGCAGCGTATCCACCGTTGAGTAGGGAACCTGTTGTTAAAAATCTGAATCCCACCCCTTCTTACAACATCATCTCTCTACTGTGTCCACATCCTGCGCAGGCGCAGGCCGGCAATTCAATTTGACTGGGCCTCTGCACCACAGTACATACTGCGGGAGTCGGCCTCACTGTACATGTGTGCGACTGGCTTCATCACTGTGGGACCGCCAGAAGTGAAATGAAAGCCTTCTTGGTGGTCCCAAAGTGCATGTGTAGTACATACAGTGAGGCCGATGCGCTCAGTATGTACTTTGGCGCGCCAGCCCAGGCAAACTGCCAGTCTGTGCCTGCGCAAGATGTGGACACTGCAGAAAGGTGACAACATAGGCAGATGAGGAAGGCATTAGTTATATCACACAGAGTTATGAGCACACGGGGGAGGTACTTGGAAAAAAGGTGGGCTTGGGCTCTTTGAGGAGGCAGACTGGAGCACTTTGAAAAATTGGAAACACCCTGCTGGACATTTTGTGCTTCATTTGCATATGATAAAAATGTTATTTTCTTGAGATCAGATATGCACATAAAGATACCAAGGGTGTGCTTTAAACAATGTTAGAGTACACAAAAGCATCTTAGCATTAGTTACATAGGTGAGAGATTCCCTTTAAATGCACATAATCAGAATATTGTGCTAATTGTATCATCTAATTTAATAACAACACAAAAGCAATAAGGCAGCACTTTCCTGCAACTACAGAAAAAAGAAATCACCATTTATTTGTTCATACCAGCCCTTGTGACAGCTGTCAAGGAAAGCTCATCAGTGGTTTAAAGCCCACGTAATGGGTCTACTCTTCACATTTACACTGAATCAATGTGTACATACTTCCAGCATTACTCAGTCAACGTTTCATTACAAGAAAAGGAGCAATGACTGTAGAAAAGTGGCAGTGACAGATTAATGACAACAGAAGTGGCGAGATGAACACACTTATGCTCGGCTGTGTTCATCAATGAAAATCTTGAAACAGTCACATTTCTTAGAGCCAAATCACAGAACATGCTTATCTTTCTGTCAAAATAAAAAAAAGCTTCATAAAATATTTAATTAATATAGAATTTACTCTATTTAAAATATAAACTATTCCAAGAAAGTATGAATTCATTATCAATCTAATTGTTACTAATTATCTATTTTTCTATTCTGTCTATGAGTCGGTCTATCTGAATTAATCAGATATTTTATGAATTTCACAAAAAGTCTGCTGCAAAACTTATCCAAAGTTTTGGTGATTCCTTTCAGACGGATTGAACAAAACAGCACCCCGAAAAATTTTACAGTAAGAATTGGCACGGAAAATGACATTTTATTTCTCTGTACACCTCACTAGGGTGGACTCAAAAACTTAGTTCAAATGATATGTCCAGCACTGTGATGCCTCCATAAAAAAGGAAATGTATTATATCGGGGATAAAATACAAGTAATGCTGACAAATTTCCTCTCCTCAGAAAAAAGACTAGTGTAGACAAAAACGGGCCCTCATACTGGTTATACTTTCCCCGCTCTCCGACACCTGTGTCGCTCCTGATGCCCGCACGGCAACCACTGCATCTCCCTGTTGCGCGGATAAACATATGGTGATGCGGAGGAGTTTAGCCAATAGCAGGCCATTATGGGGACAAGCCTCTTTACATGGCCCTGTCATGGCCTGCTATTGACTGTTCCCCCATCCCTGGTTGTTTTGATCCACGAGACAGAGATGTAGTGGCGACCGTGCTGGCATCAGGAGCGACACGGGTGCCTGAGAGCAGGGTAAGTATAACTAGGATGAGGGGCCCGGGCATTTTGGGGGGCATTATAGGGGTTGGATAACTCCTTTAACCCTGTTATAATAAAGTTCCTGTTTTATCGAGACATTGCAGTGCTGGATGTATCATTTGAGCTTTGTCTTGGAGATCCAACTCGGTCCAAGCCGCGCCACTCTCCAGGTCAATTTTATTTAATCAAATTCTGGTGTAGCTGGTGAGAAGTGCTGTTTTGCTTAAAGACACATGCTTAGTTCCATCCTTTTACTGTCACCAGCCCTACCTACTGTCAGAAGCTGTGACAATTGTAGGGAGAGAGCTGCTTGAGCAGTGATATGAAGAGATCTGCAGGAAAAAGAGCATGCCCACCAGCCTGAAGAGAAAGTAGCAGAGCAATTAGAGAAGTTAATGGGTAGATCTCTGGATCCATATGAGGTAAAGAGCTTATTCTGGCTTTGTTAGAAAGAGATTATAATATACTATATGATGTCTGATTTTCAATTTTATATCAAACATGGCATAGTCCCTTCAAATAAACAATACAACATAGTAAACAACAAAAATATTTGCATATATTTACAGTAATCTGGACATAAAGCAAATTAAAATAGCACAATTTTTTCTGCATTTAACACGTAATAAAACTTAATATCAATAAATGTTTACTTATGTATACGGCAAAATAACGTCTAAAAAATTACACCTCATCTCAAAAGCAAAAAACAAGATTTCATATAGCACCTTGACATAAAAAAAAAAGTTATAGCTGTGAATGTGGGAAGACAAACACAAAAAATTTCATTGTACCCCCTTGAAAGTAAAAATGTCCCCTATGTGTCACTAGAAAATAATAATGCCCCTTGTGTGCACCTTAAAAAGTGAAAATTTGTGTTGATCGAGCACCAAAGTGCTCGGGTGCTCGAGTAGAACACCTCGGGATGATTGGGTGCTCTGCTGAGCACTCGAGCACAATGGAAGTCAATGGGAGAACCTGAGCATTAAACCAGGCACCTCCTGCTCTGAAGAAGAGAGGGTGTCTGGTTCACAGGAAAAGGTCAGAAATTGATGGAAACACCACTGAAATGGTTCGGGAACAGCATGGGGAGGATGTCTGGATGCATCTTGGACTCCCAGGTCGCTGCTGGGAACTATGTTGTCCGAGTAGTACGCCACTTTTACAGACTGACAATAATACGCACAAAACCAAAGATAAAATCGGTTATAGAGGAAATATTGTTAGGAAACATTCTTTCCTGTATATTTACTTGTATGCCAAAAATTTCAAGGAAGAGGCACTCCGATACAACCTGTATATCACATAAAGGAGGGCTTCATTCACATTGTGGTACAATTGTTCAGGTAGTGGGACTCCTACACTCATAAAGCCTATGCACTAAGTGAAAGGGCTGCCAAAAATTACAAGGAACCGGCACTCCAATACACCCTTTATTACACATAAAGGAGGGCATCATCCACACCCTTGAAAAATTATGATTGATGGCCTGCTGGTGACCCTCTAAAACATTAGGAGCGAGGGTCTTCTGCTGATCTGACCATCTAAAACATTAGGGGTGAGGGTCTGCTGCTGAGCTGACCATCTAAAACATTAGGGGTGAGGGTCTGCTGTGATCTAACCATCTAAAACATTAGGGGTGAGGGTCTGCTGCTGAGCTAACCATCTAAAACATTAGGGGTGAGGGTCTGCTGCCGAGCGTACTCTCTAAAACATTAGGGGCGAGCGCCTGCTGCTGATGTGACCATGGAAAAAAATTATGGTTGAGGGCCTGCTGCTGAGCTAACCCTCTAAAACATTAGAAGCGAGGGCAGCCTAATAAGCATGTTGATATGATGGAGGAGGAGGAGGACGACGAGAAAAGGAAGATTGAACCATATACCCTTTTTTGTAGTAAAAAGGGTGCATGGGAATACAGTGTATTCAATACACCATAAAAGTCACATTTAAAGTGCCTTTATGTTCAGCCGCTTTCCTCTGGTGAAGTAGAGAAGTCAGGGGCAATACAGGCCTTGTTCATTTTGATAAGAGTCAACCTGTCAGCATTTTCAGTTGACAGGCAGATGCGCTTATCAGTTATTATGCCCCCAGCAGCACTAAATACCCGCTCTGACAAAACGCTGGCGGCAGGGCAGGCCAGCACCTCCAAGGCGTAGAGCGCCAGTTCGTGCCACGTGTCCAGCTTGAACACCCAATAGTTGTAAGGCACAGAGGGATCACTGAGGACGCTGAAACGGTCTGCTACGTACTCCTTCACATCTTCCAAAACTTTTCTCTCCTTGTGACACTAGGCCGAGCATTAGGGTGACGTTGCTGGCGGAGTGTCATGAAACTGTCCCACGCATTGGAGAGTGTTGCGTTGCCTCTATTGGAACTGCTGTGTGTTCCCCTCGTCTCCCCTTCTCGGTTGCCAAAGGAACTTTTTGAAGCAATTTTTCCACAAGGACCTTCTGGTATTGCACCACTTTGCTAGTCCTCTCCACCACAGGAATGAGAGATGAGAAGTTCTCTTTGTAGAGGGGATCGAGAAGGGTGAACAACCAGTAATCGGTGTTGGCCAAAATGCATATAACGCGAGAGTCACGGGAAAGGCAGCATAACATAAAGTCAGCCATGTGTGCCAGAGTCCCAACAGACAAGACTTTGCTGTCCTCGTCAGGAGGATGACTCTCAATCTCCTCATCCTCTTCCTCCTCTTCGGCCCATCCACGCTGAACAGATGGAATAAACCTGCTGTGGGTACTACCCTCTGTAGCAGAGGCAACCGTCTCCTGCTCCTCCTCTTCCTCCTCATCATCATCCAATTTGCGCTGAGAAGATGAACGGAGGGTGGTCTGGCTATCACCCTGTGTACTGTCATACCCCATTTCCACCACTTCCACATGCAAAGCATCTGCCTTCATTGTCAGCAGTGAGCGTTTCAGTAGACACAGAAGTGGGATGGTTACGCTGATAATAGCGGCATTGCTGCTCACCAACTGTGTTGATTCCGTAAAGTTGCGTAAAACATCACAGAGGTCGGACATCCATGGCCACTCTTCGCTTGTGAAGAGCGGAAGCTGACTGGAAAGGCGATGACCATGTTGCAGCTGGTATTCCACTACTGCCCTCTGCCGCTCACAAAGCCTGGCCAACATGTGGAATGTGGAGTTCCAGCGCGTGCTCACGTCGCACAACAGTCGGCGAGCTGGCAATTTCCAGTGCTGCTGCAGTGTTGCCAGACCGGCGGCAGCTGTAGATGACTTTCGGAAATGGGCACACATGTGGTGCACCTTCACCAGTAGCTCAGGCAAATTGGGATAGGTTTTCAGAAACCGCTGAACCACTAAGTTGAACACGTGGGCTAGGCATGGTATGTGTGTGAGTAATAAAATAGAGTATCTGTGTTCCCTACAGCTAGACAATATGGAACAGGTGCTCTTGGTCTTTGTGGCCCACCCAGCCACAGGAAAGTAATCAAGAAATGGAGAGATAGACCAGGCACTCTAAATATGTAGCCACAACCGAGATATAAATATTTGATTGTTTATTAAAAATATAACATAGCAGCATAAAAGATAGATGGCAGCAATATCTAATGTGACATAGCAGCATAAAAAACAAGTGGCATCAATAATACATAAAGCGACATATAAAATAGCAGCAAATAAATTAGCAGCAGCAAATACTCAGCAAATGGTGCATTGGTGTAATCAAATAGCAGCAATAATTAAAATCCACGTACAGTAGCGTAGGTTTTGTCAGTGTATGCGCAAATAAATTAAACTGAATGTCACTGATATTTAGGATGTGCAAACGTTAAACAGCAGATGTAGCGCAGGTAATGTCGCTGCTATCACCAGCGGCTAACTTTATACAGGAGATGTAGCACAGGTAATGTCGCTGCTGTCACAAGCGGCTAACGTTATACAGGAGATGTAGCACAGGTAATGTCGCTGCTGTCACCAGTGGCTAACATTATACAGGAGATGTAGCGCAGGTAATGTTGCTGCTGTCACCAGTGGCTAACATTATACAGGAGATGTAGCGCAGGTAATGTTGCTGCTGTCACCAGCAGCTAACGTTATACAGGAGAAGTATTACAGTTAATGTCGATGCTGTCACCAGCGGCTAATGTTATGCAGGAGATGTAGCACAGGTAATGTCGCTGCTGTCACCAGTGGCTAACGTTATACAGGGGATGTAGCGCAGTTAATGTCGCTGCTGTCATCAGCTGCTAACGTTATACAGGAGATGTAGCGCAGGTAATGTCACTGCTGTCACCAGCGACTAAGAAAAAATTACAGTCAATGTCACAGATATTTGGGATGCGGAAACGTTATACAGGAGATGTAGCGCAGGTAATGTCGCTGTCCACAGCAGACACCGTCTACAGAAAAAGTACACTGGATGTCACAGATATTTTTAGTATACGCGCACGTTAAACAGGAGATGTAGCACAGATAATGTCACTGCCCGCATCATCTACGGAAAAAGTACACTGGACGTCACAGATATTTTTAGGCTGCGCACACGTTACACAGTAGATGTAGCGCAGATAATGTTGCTGTCTGCAGGGGCCAAACAATTGCAAGCTATTTAGCACAGGTTGCGAAAAAATATATATTGCTGCCAGATACAACAATAGTCCTTTTGGGTCTCTACAATTGCACGCAACATGGCTACGGAATTACAGTGAGTGGCACTACTTACCTGCATGTTTATTGGCTGTGTAGCAGCCAACAATTGTTCGGGAAGGAGACTCGAGCATCACGCTCGAGCACACGTGGTATTTGACCGAACACCGTCATGTGCTGAGCATCGCAATGCTCGAGCCGAACTGGTGTTCTGCCGAGCATGCTCGATCAACACTAGTGATAATACCCTTGTATGCTCCTTGAAAAGTTATAATGGCCCCTGTGTGCTCCTTAAAATTAACATCTCCCATGTGCCCCAAAAGAGTAATTTGCACCTTCCTACAATGGAAAAAAAATCCCACTTTTGTTCTCCAGAAAAAAAATAATCTAATAATCTAACCTCAATTCAACAGTTGGAGAAGCTGATACCCATAAAGTTAGTGGCCTAGTGCAGATGTTGCAATGCAGTAACATCATGAGCGTGGTCCTGACATCTTCTAGACCACAGACCTAGAGAGCCTATGGACTACAAGACAAAAAATGGCATGGTAAGGAGCCTTTTTGAGAATGCAGATACAGTTGAAAATGGTGTTCACTCCAGTATTCCAGGGGCATAATTTTAGTTTTTAAAACATTTTATTGATGTTACAAAGTGAAAACATAGTATATATCAGCACCACAATAGTACAGAAATACAGGATAGATCATACAAACACTTGGTTATCTGTCTGTACATATTTGCGTTAACAATCTACTACAATTGTACTTTACTATGCTGTAAGAGTCTTTTAAAGCATTTATTTTCATTTATACATGAACTAATAACAATTAAAACTGAAACAGCTGAGTGACATAATGGGGTAAGTGTGTCGAATCGGGTCTTTATTACTAGCAGTTATCAAAGCTTTCTGTAAAACTTCCAAGCACCCCATATACGTTCAAAAAGGTGTGAGGTATTAGATTCCCAATGGGCTAACTGCTCCAAGCGGTAGATCTGGTCACACTTAACTACCCAATGTGATATTGCCGGGGGAGCTGTCACCTTCCAGTTCGTAGCTATTAGTAGTCTTGCTCCCGCCAACAAGTGCTGGCACAGGCATTCCTCCAGTTTGGTACACATGGCCAGCGACATCATCCCCAAAAGGCAGAACTGTGGCATGTGTTGTGAGCACTTTGGCCAATGTGTCACATACATTGGACCAGAAAAGAACTATTAGCGGACATGTCCGCCAAATATGGAGGAAAGTGCCCGCTCCCTGGCGGCACCTCCAGCAGATTGGGGAAGTAGAAGGGAACATTTTGTGCAGTCTCTCCGGCGTATAATACCATCTGGTAAGCATTTTGTAATAGTTTTCCTGGAGACGGGCACATCTAGAAACCTTAGAGGTACGTGCTAGCAGCGATCTCACTTCATCGTCAGAGAATGTGATTTTTAGGTCTTTCTCCCAGTGAGTAATAAACAGGGGTTTCTGAAGTATGTCCCTAGGGAGGAGGTAGGTATATAACTATTCCTAATAGGTTCTTTATTACCCATAGCCATCTGCTCAAAGCACGTAGGAGTATTTCCACTAGGAATATGTGTCTTTTTAAGAGTCTGAGAAAGGTGTAATCGATGGAAACTAGTGAGACCTGAACATGAAGAAGGTTCAGCACTGGGGTGTATTGCACTATTGTTTGTTCCTAATATGTCCCATATCGCTGTTGTATTATTTTTGCAGCACTCATTTAATGTGGACCTAAACTCCGAGGTGGAATCCCATAGTACATCCTTGACTTGTAGTAAAGGGGTTGAGGGTATTGTAAGCAGGTGATCTACAAGCCCAGTATACAATACACTAACTGTATTATATGTCATAGGATTTGAGATAGTTTGAGAATGTCTAGCTTATGTTTTTTGGCAAGGGCTAGCAGGGGCATAATTTTAAACAGAACATAAAAAACTATTGTTATCTGGAATACACAGCAAACACATTTCCGTGCATCATAAAGCTTTTATTCATAGTGAAAGGTATCCATGTAAAATTTTAATGAGTTAAATACATGACAAGGACAGGGCTGCTGCATTTAAACGATGAACATTTAATTTGAACATGATTCTGTTGTTGCATTTGAAAGGCACTAAAAGATTGTTTCCTCAGAGGGGATGATAGGATATAAAGGAAGGAAGAGAGGAACTCATTGATCACAGCAATTTTGAAGAGAAAGATCCCGGCAAATATTTGACTTATGACACAGGGGGTAAGAAGAGGAGAAAGGGTGTGGAAGTCAAAAGTTCAACAACAAAGTTATTGACGGAATTACTTTTTAATTAAAAATATAATTCAAGAGATATGAGACAAGGGCTATGGGATACATGTATCACGGGTATGTATTTCTTTTTGGTTTAAACATTTTACCTTTATTTGAAAATTTGATGATGTTTTATTATGAACGGCCAAAGGACAACATGGTTCAATGTATGTTCATTGTTAAAGGGACACTACCATCGACATTTATGTTATCACACATTAAGAGCTTTTATGTGACTATCCTATGAAATTGTTTTTCTGGATATAATTTTTGGAAGCCACTCCATGTATTATACTTCTTGTCGTGGCTCTTTAACTTCCTCTTTTGTTTGAACTTTTAGCTCAACCAACATCCTTGCTTTACTTTTTTTACTCAGACCGTTCACAGAGAAATATATTCCGAAAGACCACGGCACTCACTGGTTTTGTTGCATAAACTTCTCGTGTTTTATTATAATTATTTTATCCATCCAAAAGAAAATATTTGCAGCCACTAGCCAACGTTTCGGTCTAAATCTAGACCTTGTTCACAGCCTGGGGTGTGCATAGAAGCAAAAGGAAAATATTGGTACAAATCAAAAAGGAAGATTCACAAATTGAAATTAAATGTTACATAAAATTTAACAAGATTCATTTTAGTGGAGAAATTAACAGAATCCCTAGGAGGACATGATCATTGTATAATGCAGGAATTTGCAAAGGGATACAACATTAGGTGATACATGATAAGATATGATATGATATAATATAATAAGATATTATATAAAAAAAATATAGAATAATATGGTGGGGTGTCCACAGTGGGGTCCATTTGAAGCCAACTTGAACTGGAGATAGTACTTTCAATAGACAGCACTCACACACACACCACACGGCTATGTCTGGAACGGTTTGATTATAACACCACTCATCCAGGATACAATGCACCGTGTGATTCACGTTCAATGTATGTGGACACATGCATACCCTCATACACGTCAGTGTTTAGGCCAACCTCTCAAACAGCCACTATCTTGCGGTCAGTATCACCTAGCTAAGAGGTAAACTCTCACAGCTCATGCACACTCTGCCTAGAGAACCGTGTCCTGAACAATGACATCGGCTCTACGCGTTTCCACGTGACATGTGTTCGCCACGTATCTTCAGGAGCTAATTAAGAAATGCCTGTATCAGGACAAGTGCCCCGCACTGTTGTGTGCTAGGGCTCCGGCGCTATGGTGGGCACTTGTCCTGATACATGCTGCCCTCACCCCCTTCTCCACTATATTG
Source organism: Bufo bufo (assembly GCF_905171765.1). Taxonomy (NCBI): domain Eukaryota; kingdom Metazoa; phylum Chordata; class Amphibia; order Anura; family Bufonidae; genus Bufo; species Bufo bufo. The sequence goes on from NC_053392.1 coordinate 342,622,475, forward strand.
ACTCACACAATACATTGATATGTGCAATGCTCTACAGTGGATATATAGCTATGCATATCTAGAGAAAACAAGAGCCTTCATACTGTCATCCTAAATTATACATCTACTATTAGAGTGGCAGATAACATCTTTCCCTCTCACCAGCACTAAAATAACAATGGGATCCCTATCTATATAGTAGTTTATTCTCTCTGATTGCTCACTGCAACAGAAGGACAGTATTTTGTGTTTAATTTAATTTTCAATTTTTTAATGGTGTATTACTGCAGAAATGAAAAACAGCCAGAAATTATTTAAAAATAGTTTTTTATGAATATTGAGTTTAAAAAAAATACCCCTTTCTGACAGAAGTGTCTATTTAACACCTTTGTATTTGATAATAAGTATATGATGCTACTCCAGTGATATATGGCTGAAACATTCATATATGGCTGGACCTATATAGTAATATCATTAAAGGGGCTCTCCGGGCTACAGATTGATGACCTATCCACCGAATAGGTCATACATATCAGATCGGTGGAGGTTCAACACCTCACACCCTGACCAAACAGCTATTTCAGGCTGCAGATGCACCAGATTACAGAACTGGAAGCAAACATCTCCATACACTGTGTATTGGCCAAGTCAAGATACTGCAGATCAAGTGGATAGGAGCTAAGGTTCAGTATGCCAGCATTGAAAATTTCACAGTATACAGAGCCTTCTAATTCCACTTTGTACACTGTAAGTCACAAGAGTCACAGCAGTCTGACACAGCTGATCGGTGGGGGTGCCAGGTATCAGACACCCACCCAAGGATGTCATCGATATATGTAGCCTGGAAAACCCTTTTAAATTTGCTTTAAAAGATATCTATGGCAAATGCTTTAAATTACAGATTTATGCCCCTTTTTTTTTGCAGTTTAGATGTGGACCCATTCATTTCAATGGGGCTGCAAAAAATTCGGACAGAACACATAGTGTGCTTTCTGCATCCATGTGTCCATTCTGTCACCCCACAAAACAGAAAAAATGTATGCATTTTTAACAAAAAGCGGGACGTTTGGAATGGGAATATGTGGAGCGCACACAGTCGGTATCCATGATTTGGAGTTAGCTTTACCAAGTGTACACTGCGTGCAGAATTATTAGGCAAATGAGTATTTTGACCACATCATCCTCTTTATGCATGTTGTCTTACTCCAAGCTGTATAGGCTCGAAAGCCTACTACCAATTAAGCATATTAGGTGATGTGCATCTCTGTAATGAGAAGGGGTGTGGTCTAATGACATCAACACCCTATATTAGGTGTGCATAATTATTAGGCAACTTCCTTTCCTTTGGCAAAATGGGTCAAAAGAAGGACTTGACAGGCTCAGAAAAGTCAAAAATAGTGAGATATCTTCCAGAGGGATGCAGCACTCTTAAAATTGCAAAGCTTCTGAAGCGTGATCATCGAAAAATCAAGCGTTTCATTCAAAATAGTCAACAGGGTCGCAAGAAGCGTGTGGAAAAACCAAGGCGCAAAATAACTGCCCATGAACTGAGAAAAGTCAAGCGTGCAGCTGCCAAGATGCCACTTGCCACCAGTTTGGCCATATTTCAGAGCTGCAACATCACTGGAGTGCCCAAAAGCACAAGGTGTGCAATACTCAGAGACATGGCCAAGGTAAGAAAGGCTGAAAGACGACCACCACTGAACAAGACACACAAGCTGAAACGTCAAGACTGGGCCAAGAAATATCTCAAGACTGATTTTTCTAAGGTTTTATGGACTGATGAAATGAGAGTGAGTCTTGATGGGCCAGATGGATGGGCCCGTGGCTGGATTGGTAAAGGGCAGAGAGCTCCAGTCCGACTCAGACGCCAGCAAGGTGGAGGTGGAGTACTGGTTTGGGCTGGTATCATCAAAGATGAGCTTGTGGGGCCTTTTCGGGTTGAGGATGGAGTCAAGCTCAACTCCCAGTCCTACTGCCAGTTTCTGGAAGACACCTTCTTCAAGCAGTGGTACAGGAAGAAGTCTGCATCCTTCAAGAAAAACATGATTTTCATGCAGGACAATGCTCCATCACACGCGTCCAAGTACTCCACAGCGTGGCTGGCAAGAAAGGGTATAAAAGAAGAAAAACTAATGACATGGCCTCCTTGTTCACCTGATCTGAACCCCATTGAGAACCTGTGGTCCATCATCAAATGTGAGATTTACAAGGAGGGAAAACAGTACACCTCTCTGAACAGTGTCTGGGAGGCTGTGGTTGCTGCTGCACGCAATGTTGATGGTGAACAGATCAAAACACTGACAGAATCCATGGATGGCAGGCTTTTAAGTGTCCTTAGAAAGGTGGCTATATTGGTCACTGATTTGTTTTTGTTTTGTTTTTGAATGTTAGAAATGTATATTTGTGAATGTTGAGATGTTATATTGGTTTCACTGGTAAAAATAAATAATTGAAATGGGTATATATTTGTTTTTTGTTAAGTTGCCTAATAATTATGCACAGTAATAGTCACCTGCACACACAGATATCCCCCTAAAATAGCTAAAACTAAAAACAAACTAAAAACTACTTCCAAAAATATTCAGCTTTGATATTAATGAGTTTTTTGGGTTCATTGAGAACATGGTTGTTGTTCAATAATAAAATTAATCCTCAAAAATACAACTTGCCTAATAATTCTGCACTCCCTGTATTTCTGTCCTTCCTTTTGTCTTTACATATGATTAATATATTAATTTACATAAGAAAGATTTTTCATTGTTAAAGCAATTGCTACTGCCAACCAGTTTGATAGAGATGTCAGATAAAAGATATAAAAAATAAAGCCAGTCACTATGTAAAATAAGCATTTTATTAAAGATAAAAAATATATAATCAATTTAACAAGTATAAAATTAAGTTAAACCGATTAAAAAATGATGTTTGGAAATTATTTAGAGAGCATGTATAAAACTTATTTCCGTTAATTAAAAAACTTGTTTATATAAAGTGAATGTTTAAAAAAAAATTCAAGTATTTACTTCTACTTCAGGTCAAGTATTGCAGAATATCAAATATCTTGACTGACTTCCAGATGCACAAACCAAGACAATAACTAAAGAATGTGTTTTGGTTGATACATCTGGTCAACAGGCACCATCTTTTGCAAATCAGTATGACTTGAACTTGAAGCTCTATACATCAAAATATGCTTAAAAAAAAATAAAAAATAAAAAATTTTAGCTATCAATTGTGAAATATGTGTGTCCAGCTTGGATGGTTCCTGACAGTATTTTCTGTGCACAACATAAAGGAATTGGGATATATCTCAAAAGAAGTGGGAAAATGTAAATCATACATAAAATGTAAAAGTTTACCCCAAAACAGAGAAAAAAAAAAGTATATACTGTACAGGAAAAACTAAAGGTCAACATTGTAATAAATATTCTTGGTCTTCATCTCTACAAGTATACCCATTGCTCGCCAGCAACATACAGTATTCTACCTGTCTGGTAGTGGCTACAACGTGACAGAGGAACATCGTGTGTTATCACAGGTATAGTCATATACAGTATGCAGAGTCAACTGGCATCAGGAACTAAAGTAGCATTGTACCGGAATTGCCTAAAGAAAGCATTTTTGGGATGAAAACTAGACAGGAACTAAAACGAGAGCTGAATGTCAAGAGACAGAACAGAAGTTACATAAAAACTGACACTGCACAATTTGCTGATGTCTTCAGGTTTGGCCACTTGTCACAACAACACACCATGACTGTGGAGAATGGTCAGATCTACCATGGTAGTGAGAGAAAGTTGAGTGACACACCGCCAGAAGGAATCATCAGATCCATAATTAATCATGTGACAGGATGTGGCCAGGACTGTTTATTGGAGACCACTCAATCAAAAACTGTTCCCCAGTGCCCTCTCTACCATATAACTAATAAACACTAGTAGGATCATACTTACTGTATGCTTTGCAGTTTTGTGAAGCCTGAGGTTATGTAACCCTAAGTTGTTGTAATAACACTCATAGCTGACTTTTCCAATGGCAGCTAAAGTTTACGATAGCAGAAACTGATCCTTACAGCAACAAAAGCTAAGCTTAAAGAGTGTCTGTGAGACTAGCAAAAACCATACATCTGGAATGTTAGAGCTCTGCGGCAGGTGGAATCAATAAAGACTTGTCCCTTCTTGGGTTACTGCCAGGTTTTCCAATAGACGAGTACATGAATAGTATATGGAAATTACACCTCTTCTTCAACTGTAATGGGCAGTTTGGTATTATAATTTTTGGTCAATATGCTAGGGTCTAAATAGAAAAAAATGTCTTTAGAAGAACAATTGCTATCTGATCCTACATGTTCACTACTTTACGACGACAGTGGAAGCATAGACATAGTGAGAACAATGGATTTCTCAATGTATAACATAGAAGTATTGAAGGAACACCTTGAGTAAAATGCTGTGTCATGCCTAGTGCTGAGCTTCAGGGAGTGGTGCATAACACGGGGATTCTCTGTTTGGTGTTAGTTGTATCCCTGTGTCATGCACCTCCCCTGCACTAGACACTATGGGGCAGATTTACTAATCCTATAGATGGCATTAACTTAAGGGTGTATTAGACTGCCAAATATTCTGGCAGATGATTGCTAACGAGCGTTCCTATGAACGCTGATTAGTGATCATCTGGCAGTCTAATACTGCCTCTTAATGCCCAATTTACAAGCAAACGCTCGTTCTGCGGGCACACTGATGCAGCAATACCGCTTCCTGTTCTGGTCCTAGTGGTCATCGGACAGCCAGGAGTCTGCGGACTTGGCTGGGTCCTATCAGACCCAGATCACATCTTCAGAGAAGTTGTAAAAGTATGTACAACCTCTCTAAGGGGGTAGAACCTCATAAACATTAAAAAAAATGAAAAAAATTCCACCACACTCAACAACGCAGCTTCTAACCCTGATCCTGGCGACCACAATTTATATATCCCATATATCAAAATGCCTGTCATGGAAAGTGGAAATAATAAAAAAAAAAAATTTAGTTGCATGTTGAGCTATTAACAAAAACAATAAAAAAAAATAAAAACAGACTTATTTTTCACCCTTTGTAATTTTTTTCTTTTTATAAGAAATCAAATAAAAAAAATACTAAAATAAAAATTACAAAAATAAAGCCCTACGTATCACACAACCGATTTTTTAAAACCACCTAAAAAAATCTATGCAGAATCTGCATATGGTTTTTTTCAGTGCTGTTTTTTGTGCTTTTTCATGTGGTTTTGACGCATTTTAAAGTGGTTTTTCATCATGTTTTACTTTAACAATACAAAATGGAAGTTTCAGCTTGTGGTTTTTGGCACGCATTCATGCCAAAAACCCTGCAGAAACGGAATGGACACATATGGAGAGGTTTTTTATGCTTCCCATTCATGTCAATGGAAGATGCTGCTTCTTTTTCCATATGGAAAAGTGCTGCTCACTAATGAAATGAATGGGAGGCTGTTTTAAGGCATTTTTTAAGCTGACTTTGAGGCGCCAAAAAACTGTGTGAACTGGCCCTTACTAAATATTATATATGTAGTTGTAATTGTAATGTCTCATCAAAAGTGGGGCAACTCCTTTACCCAGTCAGTTGTGTGTCATAATACGTCATGTAGAGAGGCATATCATTTTTTGGCAATGCAATCAGTTTTCAGAGGTGAATAAATATGGTATTTATTGCATTGGTCTTCTGGCAATTTCCATCCACTGTATAAACTGACATGCCCCTAGGAAGCAAATGCAGATTTTCTATTGGAAGTAAGATGATGTCATGTTAGAATTTTTGGGCAAGTTTGTCATCCTATTTAAAATTTTCATGTTGTTGTTTTTTTTTTTTCATTTTAGCTTTTATTACACAATTAAGTAGGCAATCCTTCCATGTTACCACTATTTGCTACTGAATTTAATTAAAAGGACACTTCCGTCAGCAGTTTTTTTTTTTTTTTACTCAATTTTTATAACTGTTCCTGCCTGTTTTTCTATTTCATTTTGGCCGTACTTTGCCATTGAAAATGAAATACAAAACAGTGTCCTTTTGTAGCAGTCAATACTAATGATAAGACCTCCTATATAGATAGGCAATCCAGATTGTCAGTTTATGGCTGCTGTAAGGGGAGGCTATTATTATCTGCAGGGTAATGCTCAATATAATGGTAGGTATAGAATGGGAGAACAGTATACCAGCTCTATTGCTCTCTTAGTAGGCTTAGATAATGAAGCCCAAAGACGAGTACTGCACTTATCAGTGTAAAGTGTGAGCTCTAATTGAGCCACTACAGGGGTTCTCTCTCTGACCACTGTGAATGGTCTGACTGATAAAGTCAAGCTAGGCTGCGTTTGACCTGCATAAAGTCCAAATGAAATAGGAAATTAAAAGCCAGGACAGGAAGCAGATTACATGGAGTGACTTCAAAAAATGATATCCATAAAACAGACGGTTCTGAATATGTGATGAAAATTTTTGATAGTAGTGTCCCTTTACATAGGACACAACTATCTCCCTGATTTTACCACTGGCATCATATATCTTGGGGGAAACATAGAACTAGGCAGGTCAAAATCAAAATACAAAAATCTTGTGGATTCACCATCATAAATCACATACCTGTGACCATCTTCATAACTCCTTTTGTGCTTTTGCGATAATATGGGTCATTTTGAATAATATATAAAATAGCAGGATATCTAAAAGCTCTTGCTAGGCTTCACGATTAAGACTAGAATATAGCATAAATTTTAGATATCCATTGGACAGTCATCAATCACCTATATATTATGTAGGCACCGCTTCCACTGCCTCTCTCCGCTCATGTATGTTTCAGGTGACCAAAGACAGATGGCCTAAAACTCCACATGTAATTATTAACATATAGTAACAAAACACTAGTATTCATTGGTCTATAAATCACAGACCAAACAGAAAAAATATGTGAAACCGCTATTAAACAACCAGTAATAGCTACAAAATCCTTCTGGAAAGGAATTGCACTACAGAATGAATAGTTCTGAAATCCCCCTCTCACATTTTCTAAAGTTTCACTTTCATGGGGTGCCACTTACCTTCCATGCATAACTAATGAGTGATTTGGACTGGGGGGCATTGTTATGTGCGACCTTTAGGTCTGCAAAAAACTACTCCCTCTGCTGGATAGCACAGGGTCTGGCAAAGGAATGTTTCTTATGTAGATTCCCATGCTGCTTAGTACTCATACAATGGAGGCAGCTGGGTGGAAGAAATTTGAAGATCTCAGCAAAACAACTGAAAGTTGACTACAGGCAAAATCGTTTTTTCGTTTCTGCTCAAAGTTTAGCTGATAGATGATAGATATGAGATAGATAGATATCCATTCATCACTTTGCAGTGCTGGGGTCCTATCAGACCATGGACAACATCTGCATGGAGTTTGTATGTTCTCCTCATGTTTGCGTGGGTTTCCTCTGGGTTCTCCGAGTTCCTCCCACACTCCAAAGACATATAGCTAGATAGATAGATATTTTATAGATAGATGATAGACAGATGATAGATAGATAGATCATAGATAGATAGATAGATAGATAGATAGATAGATAGATAGATAGATAGATAGATAGATTGGCAGATAGATAATATATGATAGATAGATAGATAAATAGATAGATAGATAGATAGATAGATAGATAGATAGATAGATAGATAGATAATACAGCAGCACTGTCAATACATGGGACTATGGGTGCAATCCCTCCAAAATCATAGTCTTGTAGATCAATAGATAATCCAAAATAAGAGGGAGCACTCCGAAGTAGGGTGGTGGACCCGCTTTATTCACCCCACACATCATCTCCTAACACAATTAGTGCCATTGTGAGTTATATATACACATGATAATAGTTAATAATAATAATTGTGCCAATAATACGTAAATAGACAAAATGGGGGAGATTTATCATTCTACTGACGCCAGAAAAGTGGAGTTAAAAAGTCACAGGTGTGAAAAAAATTTGCCATCCTTGCCACTTTTCTAAAAAGGGGTGTGACAAGGGCAGTGAAGGGGCAAGGTCAGACGCAGCGACAAATTTATCTTAATTTATGTCAGTTTTGCGGTGTAAATGAAGACAGAAATCTACGGTAGCTCTGAGCTGCTGTAGATTTCTAGTTAGGTGCATGGACTGCAGGAGGATGAGCCTAATTTATGACCAGACATACGCCTCGCCATAAATTAGGTGCATCCTTCGGCAGCGCCGGGGAAATCAAGACTGGAGCAGAAAGCACCGGTCTTTATAACTGTCCCCCAATCTGCAGTTAATACATAAATAGACATTATGGGGGCGATTTGTCTTGATATTATTTATTTCTTTTATACACTTATATAGCGCTGCTATATTCCTCAGCGCTTTACATACTTCAGCTGTCCCCAGTGGGGATCACAATCTAAGTTGATATCCCCTGCGCCTAATTTATGACAAGGCACATCCTCCAAAAGTCCTTTCACTCAAACAAAAATCTACCCATCTTCATTTTTACTAGAAAACTGGTGAAAATGAAGATAACTTTGTCACCCCCTCTTTAGGAAAAGTGTTGAGGGAGGTGTAAAAAAGTTGTCGCAATGGTGTCTAAAAAGTCACAAACACTACTATCAGGCTTGTACAATATATACCTCACAATGGCACGCGCTACATGGCTTCAGAAAGGCCTTATTGTGTTGAACTGAAACTTTGTATGGTGTTATTAAGGTGGGTCCACCACCCACTCACCTATTTAGGATTGCTGCCTCTTTTTTCTATGATAGATAGATAGATAGATAGATAGATAGATAGATAGATAGATAATCTGTCAATATGTTGTCTATGTATTCTACCTACCTACCTGTGTATCTATCAATCTGTCTTATATCTATTGTATATATCATTCCATCCATTGATCCATCTATCCAATGTATATGTTGTCTATTTATCTCTGTATATATCTCGTATCTATATTATTTATCTATCTATCTATTAGGGATGAGTGAACCCAAACTGCAAAGTTCGGGTTCGTACCGAGCTTTGCAAGTTTGGATACCCGGACTCGAACTCAGACTTTTTCACAGAAGTCCGGGTTCAGTGTTCGGGGGATTTTAGTCATTTCTGTCATAACATGGCTATATCGGAAAATAATAGCATTCTTAAGACAGAATGCAAAAAAATAAAAATAGCCACTTAGGGGTTAAAAAAAAACTCTCCTCATCCACTTGATCTTGATCGCGCTGCACAGCTCTCCCACGTGGTAACGTCATCGTTCACATCGCAGGTCTTTTGGCAGGTCCTGTTCAGTAAAGATAGAAGAAGCTGCTGCAGCGCGATCAAGTGGATGATGTGAGGGTTTTTTTTAACCCCTAAATGGCCATATTGTTTTGCATTCTGTCTTAAGAATGCCATTATTTTCTGATATAACCATGTTATAACGGAAAATAATAAAGTAAAGTTCGGGTCCCTTTTGACTTCAATGGGGTTTGGGTAAAGTTCAGGTCCCGAACCAGACTTTGACTTGAAGTTCGGCTGAACCTGGCGAACCCGGACTTCCACGGGCTCACTCATCCCTTCTATCTATCTATCTATCTATCTAATATATATTTATTTATCTATCTATCTATCCTATCTAATATCTATCTATATATCTATATATCTATTTATCTAATATCTATTATCTATCTATCTATCTATTATCTACGGTATCTATCTATCTACTATCTATCTATTATCTATCTATCTATCTATCTATCTCATATCTATCTATCCTCTATGATCTATCTATCTCATATCTATCTATCTATCTATCTATCTATCTATCTATCTATTTCATATCTATCTATTATCTATCTCATATCTATCTATCTATCTATCTATCTATCTATCTATCTATCTATCTCTGTTATCTATCTATCTGTCTAATATCTATCTATCTATCTATCTATCTATCTATCTATCTATCTATCTATCCATCTCATATCTATCTCCTATCTATCTATCTATCTATCTATCTATTATCTATCTATCTCTTATCTATCTATCTATCTATCTATCTATCTCATATCTATCTATCCCCTATCAATCTCTCTACCACTACAATTATTTTAGAAAAGACAGGTAAGTACATGCAGTATGTGGTTCTGTGTGGTGATGTGTGATTGCTGCCGATGAGTAATAGGAAAAGTAAATCTGTGTTCCTCAGGTGCACCCTGGCTCTGAGCAGGCAGATCCAAAGCACAGTTATCGGACTAGACAGAGCAGTTATATCATAGTAAATACATGTCATTAGCCATATATCTTAAATGCAAATGAAGCTTTTTGAAAATGGGCCTAAGCTGCAAATGGCAGGTGTATTTTGACCAATCCAAGTCTGAGAAACAAGCCATGCCAGTCCAGGTCTCCTAGCAACCAGAACATCCATGATAAAGTCTTTCACTGTGCAGCTGCTGACATATCATCCTTCTGAATGCTTCCTCAGCCTCATTATTAGGCCGCCTGGCTGGCTTCAGAGGCAGGAAATGAATAACCTGTGGGACTTTTGAAAGAAAGCTTACAGACTGTAGACCTGAAGTGAGATATGTGTCCTACATAAACGTGGATACCATACATTGTACAGTCATTTTTGTTCTATTTTTATAGTAATTGCACTTAGTTGCAATTTTGTTCTGTTTTGATGTTTTGTCTGAATGATGGCAATCAACTGAAAGAGGAAGCTAAAGGGGTTTTCTGGTATGATCTAGAAACTTTAAAAGGGTCAGGAGAACATCTCAATTCTGTTTCTGTCTGGATGAGGTTGCCTTTACTTGAAGAAAGGGAGTTTGGGGGACCTTCTTTTTTTCAATAGGTACCAGACATTCAGGACAAGTCCTTCAAAAATAGGCTTCCGAAATATCCTCAGCATTGGTTATCAATATATAACTGGTAAAAGCCCTTTAAATGTCCATATGAGGGGAAAAAATGAAAAGGGTTTTTATGCATTGGTGAAGAGGACTAAAAATGAAGGACCACCTCTATAATTGTTTTTAATTGTTTCAATGCATCCAAAATCTATGAGTTTGTATCCACAGCTCTTATGCAGACCTATGCATCTCCATGGTAACAGACAACAAAGCCTGTGTAGTCTGATTCGAATTATACTAACTTCAATGTGTCTCTTAATTGGCAAACATGTTTCAGGGAGGACATTTTCTAATGGCTGTAAATTAGCCTTTAGATTAAGGCCTCTTTCACACAAGCAAGTTTTCAGTCCGTGGTGGGAAAAGATAGCATCTGGAGTGAGTCCTGACCCATTCATTTTAAAGGGTCTGTGCACATGAGGGTTGTTTATCACTGATCAACAACCCTATACTGTGGGTTTTTCATGCAGCCCTGGCTTCATAAAAATTAATGGGGCTGCGTGAAAAACAGAAGGCATCTGGATGCAATGCATTTTTTACTGATGGTTGAATATTTTTAGTCTTCAGTTTATCTTCGGAAAAACGCATCAAAGACTTTTTGCATCTGCGCGGAAAAAAACAAACACTGAACGCAATCACAAATGAAACTGATTAAGGCCCCATTCAGACAATGGTATGGGTGCCATGCTTGTGCTGCGGACTGCGGTGTGGACTGCTATTCACAATGTACAGCAAAACATAGGACATGCTCAATCTTTTGCAGTGCGGAGGTACAGATCAGAAGCACATGGAAACTCGTAGAAGCCCTTCCATGTGCTTCCGGGTCCACCCCACAAAAGATAGAACATATACAGTCCTGATCAAAAGTTTAAGCCCACTTGAAAAATGGCAAAAAATCATATTTAGCATGGCTGAATCTTAACAAGGTTCCAAGTAGAGCTTCAACATGCAACAAGAAGAAATGAGTGAGTGAGACAAAACATTTTTTCAGCATTCAATTTAATGAAAACAACGAATAAACTGAAACATGCTGTTTTTCAGCTAATCAAAAGTTTAGGACCACACCGCCCCAAAAAAACTAAACCCCCCCAAAACAGAAATCCAACTTCCAAACATGAACTCAGTAATGAGTAGCTCCGCCGTTATTGTTTATCACTTCCAAAATTTGTTTCGGCATGCTTGATGCAAGCGTTTCCATGAGGTGAGTGGGAACATTTCTCCAAGCGGTGAAGACGGCCGCACGAAGTCCATCTACTGTCTGGAACTGTTGTCCATTTTTGTAAACTTCCCATGCCATCCATCCCCAAAGGTTCTCAATTGGATTTAGATCAGGGGAACACGCAGGATGGGCCAAAAGAGTGATGTTATTCTCCTGGAAGAAGTCCCTTGTCCTGCGGGCATTGTGTACTGTAGCGTTGTCCTGTTGAAAAACCCAGTCGTTACCACACAGAAGAGGGCCCTCAGTCATGAGGAATGCTCTCTGCAACATCTGGACATAGCCAGCGGCCGTTTGACGCCCCTGCACTTCCTGAAGCTCCATTGTTCCACTGAAGGAAAAAGCACCCCAGACCATTATGGCGCCCCCTCCACTGTGGCGCGTAGAAAACATCTCAGGTGGGATCTGCTTGTCATGCCAGTAACGTTGGGATCCATCAGGACCATCAAGGTTAAATTTTTTCTCATCAGAGAATAAAACTTTCTTCCACCTTTGAATGTCCCATGTTTGGTGCTCTCTTGCAAAGTCCAAACGAGCAGTTCTGTGGCGTTCAAGGAGACGAGTATCACGGTCGGCGTGGCTATCACATACGTGACACAGAGGGAGGGAACGAGGAAGGCCCTGCCCAAGTGAGAGGGAAGATGGTGACCCCTGACTCACCTGGCGGCTGGCACCTGGCTGCCCTGACGTCCCTAGATGGGTTCCTCACCCGTACGCCGATCACGTGCCTAAAGCCCTGGCTTTCTCTGAGCTGAGCCCTAGGTGGTGAACAGGGCGATGGGAACACTAGTCCGCACCACTAACTCTAAGGGAAAACACCAAGGGGAGGACAGACAACACAGACACAACATATATTCCCAGGTGGACGACAACAGGAGACAACAATAAGCCCAACAGGGATCCGGAGGGTAGCACTCAGGAACGACAAGCAGGATTCACCACTCCAGTGGGTCAGTATAGATGTCCAGGCAGGAAGCTCTATAACTGGCAACTAGAGAAGTGTGAGGGGAGAATATAAGGAGGTAGGGAGTGGCAGACAAGAAACAGCTGAGGAGGAGAAGCTACGGATCCCTGAGAGAGACAAAAAGGATAGCAAGGCAAACACAGAAAACAATCACTAAAGAACAACGTGATCTTTAGATATAGAGCGCGCAGCCACCCGCTGCGACTTCCTGACCCCGGGTATAACGGAGTCAGACGTGGCTCTTGATACCCTCGTGACAACGAGGTCTTTGAAGGCGTTTTTTGTTTTTGAAGCCCTTTAGTCTCAGATGCCGTCTGATGGTTATGGGGCTGCAGTCAGCACCAGTATGGGCCTTAATTTGGGTCGAGGGTCGTCCAGTGTCTTGACAGACAGCCAATTGGATCCTCCGGCTCAGTGCTTATGAAATTTTATTGGGTCTTCCACTTGACTTTTTTGTTCCATAACCCTCAGGATCATTTAAGAAATTCCAAATGACTGTCTTACTGCGTCCCACCTCAGCAGCGATGGCGCGCTGTGAGAGACCTTGCTTATGCAGTTCAACAACCCGACCACGTTCAAAAAGGGAGAGTTCTTTTGCCTTTGCCATCACAACGTGTGACTACCTAACAGAAAATTACAATGAATCCACATCTTTGCACAGATTTGGCCCTTTAAAGTCATGTGGTCCTAAAATTTGGATCAGCTGAAAAATAGCCTGTTTCAGTTTAATCATTATTTTCAATTAATTGAATGCTCAAAAAATGTTTTGTCTCACTCTCATTTCTTCTTGTTGCATGTTGAAGCTCTACTTGGAACCTTGTTAAGATCCAACAATGTAAAATATGATTTTTTGCTATTTTTCAAGTGGTCTTAAAGTATAACTGTCGTATTTTATTTTTTTTTTTGGAGTATTGGATTGTGGTGATTAATATCTCCTTGGTGGCCCTATTTCAACTTTTCACTGTGTATTCAATTACCCCTTAATTCCACATTTTTGTTCCCTGTACTGCCTATTTTTACCTGTGCTTAAAATAGGGTTGCTAGGCATGGTCCGTCTGTCTGTTGAAGGACGGAGGACGCAGAAGCAGGCTGCGTGCAGGATCACATTACTGACAGCCAGGGACTGTAAGCAAATGATTAAAGCCAGGTCCTCTCCAGCAGCTGATAACAGTGCCTGGGCTGTGTGCACTTCTCCCTGTCCCTGCGCTTGGCAGACACTCCCTCACTCAGCAGAGCTGGAGAAGTAGAGTTGGTGCAGCGCAGACCAGGGAAGGGAGATCTGCCATCTGCTCAGTGTATAAATGAAAGCAACATGTGGTAAGAGGACCCCTTTGTGCTGCAGATTAACCCTATAGGGGGGAGGGCTCTGGTTACTGACACTTTTGGGGGGCTATTGTTACTGGCTAGTGAGGGCAGGCAGGATTAGCCTCAGGGTGAGGGCAGTGGCGGCCATCTTAACTGAATAGTGAAATTGCAGTTTTATGCAGACTGGTTGCTATGGGCTGAATCTTATTAAATATGGGGTAAGTCAGTCTAATAGTAACTGATTCTGGAATATCATCTTATTACTAACTACATATATGAAAATTGAAATTAGGGTCTAAGTGTGACAGTTATCCTTTAAACTTTTGATCAGGACTCTACTATGTTTTGCCGTATTTTGCTGATCCAGGATCCATTATCCATTCAAGTCAATGGCTGTTTATGGTCTGCCGTACGAGCACCGTGGCCATACAGTCGTCTAAATCGTACCTAGACTTGCATGCCAAGCTATCAGATTTTCCCTGAACAGAACCGGACTCATTCAGTATTGCTCATGTGAAAAGCCTAATATTGGTAGTAATCAGATAAGTTACATCAGGAAGGCTAGCTGTAAGACAATACGACTACAAGATCACGCTATTCAGAGTTGTTTTGTAGTCTGTTACCAAGAGCAGCAGACACAAATCATTACAAGGTTTTGCAGAGTTGCTTCGTTTTTTAGAGGTAGTGGAAATAAAAATAAAAAAAGTAGATCATCTCTTTAAAATATGAAATAACAATTTCGTCATACAATTACCTTACTGATTTCTTATCTTTGGCAATTTCCCCTGCCACTCCTCTGTTTACACAGGTGTGATACGACTTGAAGTCTGACTAAACATCACATGACCACAGCAAGCCAATAATGGTGATTAGCTGTGTTTTATTGGCACAGTGAATGACACATCACAGCACATCAGTACAAGAAGTGGATTTGCGGGGGGGGGGGCATTGTGGTGTTTAATACTCTAGACATAATAAGTAACAATAGTAAATTTTTAAGGACAATACTAAGTTTGTATATATATATTTTTTAAATTCTGTATTCAGTATAAATTCTCCTGGCAGCTTGGAGTCAATAGCCATAAATCAATGACCTATATATTGAATGTGAAATAAAAAGCCCCTTTAGACATGTGGAAAATTGATGCCACTGTACGATGAGTGAGTTGTCAACCTTTTATATGAGTGGATTATTGTGTATGTTCTCCTCTCTTTCGAACGCTTAACAGATCGTATGTCTGGCAACCTTGTTACTTGTGCATTTAATCATCAAATTTTATGATTTTTCAAATACTTATCTAAATGTCTAAAGGGGCTTTAAAGAAATGTTATGGGATTTTAATATTAATAGTCTATCCTCAGGATGAACCATCAGCATTTGATTGGTGGGGGTCTGACAACCAGCACCCCCACCGGTCAGCCACCTCAGAGTAACTCCGGCGCTGGAAGTTGGCGCTGAAACTACACAGCTCTGTCCGTTGTACAGTGCAAATCTGCTGAGTATTTAGATTTTGCAAATAATAATCCAAGTGTCTATAGGAGCCTTAAAGAGGTTTTCTATCCTTATTATAGGCCATCAATATGTGCTCGTCGGGAGTCTGACACCAGGCAACCTCAACGATCAGCTGTCTCAAAGTAATGGTGCAGGAAGTTGGTGCCAAAACTGCAGTGCTGATCTCATTGAAGAGACTTCTGGCCCTGGAGCTACACTAACACAGGTGATCAGCAGGGTGTTGGACCCCCACCGATCAAATATTGATGGCCTATCCTGAGGATAAGCCATCAATATTAAAATCTCAGAAAGCCCCTTTAAGAAAGCAGAGCAGATGCTTAAAGAAAATTTAAACAATGAGTCCCGCACAGTCAATAAAGTGTGTGACAGTTCTACTACTTTAAGTACACTGTCAGTGACAAAATAACTCATGTCATAAAACTTTTTGGAAGGAACATTTTGTAAATGATTAAACATGACTTAAAGGATTTCTGGAACATTGGCTTTGTAGAAAGGTGAGGTTTTGTGATATATCAAGCACTTGTAATCAAAGATTAACCTGGCACACAATGATGAACTTTCATACTTTTTTACTTATTTTATTATGTTTGCATCATGCAAAGGATACGAAAACAGATACAAATCATCCATCGCTATCAGTTTTCAGATAGGAGTCAACGATCAGCTAATGCACTCCACCCACTGTTATACAATCGGGAATGACATGTGTTTGTAATCTCAGTAACCTGACATGATGACGAGGGCCCAGATGTTACTGATAATGTGCAGGGTTGGGCAAATCCCTTATGGAGAATCCTTGGAGCAAAAGGCAAATGAATAAGAATTAGCTTTATGTACTGATTCAAGGAAACAAACTAAATTTACAGCTAATCTTCTCTACTTTCACCACTCCTCTGGAAAAGTTTTCAACTAGAATTGGACCTAGGTTTCATGTCGTTACAACCACAAGAAAATGAGTGAAGGTGAACACTGATGCCGGGTGTTACAATGTAAAACATTATACTACTGAACCTACAATATCGATTTACAGCCTATGTGTATGGTGACCTGAAACACTCCCAGTAGATGATGATGTCAGGGAAGAAAAACATCAGAAACGTTTTTGCATTTTGTCCCTAGAACAAGGGGAGAGAAACACACTCATATCGCACTCTCTCTCCTTGCTGCTGAGGACCAAATTAAGATGGACCCTCAGCGCTCAGACCCCCACTGATCTAAACCTTTGATATGTCTCTATGACATACAGGGTCAGATTGGCCATAGACCTTACAGGTAAATTTCCCGGTGGGCCGATGCCTAGGAGGCCATCTAAGCCCTTCTCTCTGCCGCTGGCCGGGTACATAATGAGCTCTAAGGGGTAATTAAAGCTTTGAGAATCAGGCACTCATGTATCCGGACATCCATCACACAAGCCCTCCTGAATTCAACTTTGGCCCACATCTCACCTCCTAAAGTATGCCCCCTGCTCCATATCCTAATCAGAGACAACTGGAGGAGAAGGACGGAATATGGCATCTATTGATGACCACCACAAAGGGACAGCTTCTGGGGCAGAGTATATTGAGCTGCACTGTGGTATATGATTCTCTGATTAGATGGTATTTTGTGATATAGTTTTGCTGGTCTTCCTACTTGTGTTGCCCCGCCTTCTGTCAATTTGGATCCGCCTACAACATGAGGCCACTTTAATTTTATTTTCCAGGGCCACTTTAAGTTCCCAGTCCGCCCCTGATGATATATCAAATGTTTTTTGAAAAGCTAGTAACCCTTTAGAATAGAATTTATAGTTTGTCCACTTTTGTCGAATGTCTGAAATTGTCTATTGTCTGATTATTCATTGAACCCCTTTAGCTTCTTTTGTTAAAATTTGCATTGTGCAATCGTTAAAGTTGACCATAAGTGATGAGATTTCTTTCCCTCCCATCCATCCTGCATCCCATGATTGTGTAACCTGGGCACCAATGTATAATGGGACATAGAGGCATCAAGTACGGATATGATTTGAATGTTCTTTGTTTCCATTGTTGTTCGAATGTAATTGGTCCCACTGTTGCAAATATTATTTCACACTGGTAATGACAGCAATAATAGCTACAATTTTAAAGCCATCCAATAAGACTTATTAACCCCTTAGTGACCAGCCTGTTTTGGGCCTTACTAAGCGTTTTTCTTCCTTTTTTTCATCGTCGCGTTCCAAGAGCAATAACTTTTTTATTTTTCTGTCTATATAGCTTTATGACAGCTTGTTTCTTTGCGGGACAAGCTGTAGTTTTTATTGGTGCCATTTTGGGGTACACATAACTTTCTGATTAACTTTTATTAACTCTTTCTGGGAGGGAGATGGGAAAAACAGCAATACTGTCACTGCATTTTTACGTTATAAATTTTACAGGTTCATTTTTCGGTATAAATAACATAATATCTTTCTTCTCTGGGTCAGTACAATTACAGTGATACCAAATACATATATTTATTTTACAATAAAACACCTTTTTTTTTTAAAGAAAAAAATGTTTTTGCATTGCTGCTTCCCAAGACCCATAATTTTTCTTTTTCTTACTATGGAGTTGTGTGAAGGCTTGATTTTTGCAGGACGACTTGTATATATTTTTTTTGTATCATTTTGGAGTTAATGGCACTTTTTGATCGCTTGTTATTAAATTTTTTCGATGACAACTAAGAATAAATTAGCAATTCTGTATTTATTTATTTATTTATTTTCGGCGTCCACCATAGTGGATTTACATGATATTTATGTAGTCTGGGTCATTATGGATGCGGCAATACCAAACATATGGGGAAGATTTTTTATTGAATAAATGAGGTTTTTTTTTACCACTTGATAGCCCCACAAGGGGACTATAACAGACAGCTTTTTGATTGCTTTTAAAATGAAATGCAATGCAATGCATTATCCCCATATATTCTGACATTGACCAGCAGGCTGCGCCAGAGAGGCGCAGCCTGCTGCAAATTACTGAAGGCTGGTCTGGGGCCTACACCAGACCCTAGGCAGCCTTCACACACATCTGCACCCCGCAATCACACTTGCGGGGTGCCGATGGGAGACAGAGGGAGTCCGCTCCCTCTGTCAGCACTTTACATGTGGCGGGCGCCATTGCCCGTGGCATGTAAAGTGTTAAACAGCCAGGATCGGCACTCCTGCTGGTCCGGGCTGTTAGAGCAGGGTCCCCGCTCCCCGCTGCACGGGTCTCCGTTAGACTGGGCCGCTGTAAAAAAGCAGCAGCCCAGCCTAAAGCCCCTTAGTGACCGCTGTAGAAACACATATGGGTGGTCACCAAGGGGTTAAAGGGGGCTAGTTGTTACAAGTTTTCCCTTATCCACCTGATACGGGATAACTATTAGAATGGTACAGTCCTACCTCTGGCACCACCACTGAGCACGAGAGCAGGGACCCTGCACCCCACTGATGTGTGGAGCAGCAGTGCGCATGCTCGACCTGCCACTCCGTTCATTTTTGGGGGCTCTGAGAGGTATGGGATACCCTGTTCTTGTGATTGGTGGGTTTCCTAGTGGTCGGACCTCCACCGATCCAATAGTTATCCCCTATTCTGTGCATAGGGGATAACTTGTCACAACCGGAATACCCATTTAATGCAGTTAGGCTCTATTCAGATATCCGTTTGAATGGTCCGAATCCGTTCCGCAATTATGCAGAACAGGTGTGGACCCATTCATTTTCAATGGGGCTGGAAAAGATGCACACAGCACACAGTGTGCTGTCTGCATCCGCTCTTCTGTTCCGCGGCCCCGAACATCTGTTCCGTAGCTCCACAAAAAAATAGAACATGTCCTATTCTTGTCCGTAATAGCAGACAAGAATAGGTATTTTCTATTATAGTGCCGGTCATGCTCACATGGCCAGTGTCAGTGTTTTGCAGATCCGTGAATGGACCCTAACAGTGATGTTTTTTTACCAACTTTTGCTCATTACTTATAGTTTCAGAGTACTATTGTATTCAGATTGTGTGACCATCATAACCGGTATAATAGTCACTGACAGATGATGAAGTCTAATGAACATGTATTTTCCAACCCCCTGAACTGGGAGTGTGATATCCGAGGAAGCAAAAGCTGTTTGCCATTGGCAGAACACCCTCACAGGTGCTTCCCTTCCCAGTTAGTGTTAATATGCTTTAATTTGGCAGAAGACTCATACCATCACTTCCCTTGACTCTTACGTATGTAAAGCAGCTGTTAATGCTATGGCTGAAAATCTATCCTCTCTGTAGTAAAAGGCCTGTGCAGGACTGGTCATGCTAAATAGCCCAAATACATTAGTTCAGAATGTTTCCATATAAAAAGGAGAAGTTAAAATGATCCATCTCTTTGCCTTGGCCACCTCCTTAGGTAAACATGTCTGTAGACTCACACTGCCGTCCGTCCGAGTGCACAACTGATAATCTGTCCTGTTTTGCTATGGCCTATATGTCTGATCTACCATGATCTGTTATGATCAGTTTTTTTAAATGTATTTTCATTTGCTTTTATAAAAGCATATCATTTTTCTTTCATTTATCTACAGTATATTTTTAAGGATAGAATGACACAGCATCCTATGATATTCTGATAAATTAGCATAGTATAACATAGGTAAAGGTGTATCCTTTAATTATGTTTTACGGAATATCACTGAGATATGACATAACATTAAGTTTAGTTGAGATCTGACTATTGGAACCCCCGCAAATCATGAGAACAGGGGTCATTTTAGCTTTTTCCCTGCACAAGCCAATGGGGCTGTGCATAAGTGACTGTTTCTTTGTTGGAAGTGCTTTGCACAGCAGACTGACTAAGAACATTACTAAGCAGGGAAAAAATGGCCATAATACATTTTTTGTATTTGGATGTGCCATGCTTATAGATTGTTTCCATAAAATATTAAGGAGTCTAAGTCTTTTTTATTAATAGAATGGCTGTTTTTAAAGCGGTTGTGCAGGAGTTTTATATTGATGACGTATCCTCAGGATAGATCATCAATATCTGATCTTCTGGGGTCTGACACTCGGCACCCTTGCTGATCAGCTGTTTGAAGAGGAGTCAGCGCTCTGTGTGAGTGCTGCTTTCTCTTCATTACACTACATATTATACAAGTGAATGGAGCGAGTACTTGTAGTTACACTTGCTTGCAAGACGATGAGCAGTGTAATGAAGAAAAAGCAGCTCTCGCATGGAGTGACGCCTCCTCTTCAAACAGCTGATCGTTGGGGATGCCAGGCGTCAAACAACACCCGATCAGATATTGATGATCTATCCAGAGAATAGCGTATATCCAAAAAAGGTCGGCACTGCTCGAGTAGTTTGGCGGTGCACGTGTCTGCGGGCAGGAATCCCAGTGAGTAATTTGTGAAGAACAAGACCGCCACTCGCACTGATGAATAAACTTGCAAATTTATTCAGTCACATATTACATCATAGTGACGCGTTTCAGCAACTAAGTGTTTTCATCAGACTGTGTGTATACATCCTACCACTAGCTCTGATATATATACAAGTAAATACAAAGGAAATGACATCACATTATTTTGTTAGACTCCTCCCACAGCTGAATTTCTACGGAGTATACGTAAATCAATACAATCCCACAGGTGAAGTGTATTCTCCGAAACATCTAGTTTCGCTATAGAAAAAACAAAAGGGAAACATGGTTACAGATAATCGCATCATATGAAACCACTAACATTGTAATCTCGATTAAGGCCTTTCGGATCCATGGTTTGTAATTGATGGATCCAATTTGTTTCTGTCACCACCGCGTCGAGGTAATGAAACACTTTCTATGACCTGATAGCGTAATTGTGATATAGTATGCCCCTTTTGGTGGAAATGGTACGGTAGTGGGAGTAACAGATTCTCTTTTCTGATTGTCGATTTATGCTTGCTTAATCGATCTTTGATTCTCATGGAAGTTTTCCCCACATACAATAAACCGCAGGGGCATTTAAGGATGTAAATTACAAATCGACTATCACAGGTGAAAACTGATTGGGATTTGTTCACCAGAATGCGGATGTGAAAAATAGCTACCCTTGATGACACTCGAACAATTCACACAATTTAAGCATGGGAATGTGCCTTGTCTCGGGGTGGATAGTGTAGTTTGTCTCAGGCTAATTCGGTTACTGCCTATATCTGCTCTGATTATCTTATCACGCAGATTATCTGCTCTTTTAAAGCACATCATCAGGGGTCTCTGGAATTCGTCAATTTGAGAATACGATCTGGGCACTTTTCTCTTCATCCACACCATTTTTCTGGGAGGTTGCCATAGATTTTAGTCTCTCGCACAGCGTGCAGGATAATGCGCCAAATTTATGACAACGTAACTTTGGTGCATCCTCTGGCTGCGAAGGGGGAATCAAGACCAGCAATGAAAATGCTGATCTTGATAAATGTCTCCCTATATGTGTATACAGCATGTTTTTGGATAGCTTGCCATCACTTATGGATTTAAATTGTATATTTTAACAATGCACAACTGGAAACAATTGCTTTGGCAAAAACATACTATCTGCAAATAGGAGCTTGAAAACTACACAGCATTCATTTAAAAGCCATTGGATATTACGGTATTTGCTGTGACCAAAAGAAGTCGCCTTCCTGCAGAGCTCCAGACACAACAAAGAGAAGTGTCAAAACTTATGTCAGGAGATATTTTATTAAGGCACGTAACAGGCATCCATGTTGTTTGAGAATTAGAGGGATTAAAGGCATTCCAAGGGACCCTAGGGAGAAAAGAGAGTCAAGATGTTAAGTCGAAAAAGCACCAGTATCCATATATATAGAGAGAGTTTAGATTTCTTAACCCTTTTATAATAAATCCTCTAATGGGGACACAAATTATTTTTATATAGATGTATAATCTTTGATTTTAGAGATACAGTATAAGTTAATACTAATAACGTTTTAACTATGTGACTGATTTGTTTTGTACACCACACTATGGCAGAATATAAGCAATGAGAAATATGTAAACCACAGTTTCCTTCCGTACTTAAAACCTACTGATAGGTTAATTGGCTTTTGAATATGGCTTGAATTAATTTATTTACTTGTTGTCTCCTAAATCATATTTCCTGACAAATTGACCGACCAGTGTAAAGAACTTATCTTCATATTGCAGAGTACCGTCCCAATGTGTGGTTTATTCACAGAGTATGTGGGACACCAGGTCCGCAGGAAGGCCTGGGTGCCAAATGTAGAGTAGCTTATTCTCAGCCCAGTCAATTATTGCCCCCAAAAAGGCTACAGTTCCATTATGGAGTTGCCTACAAATTACAGTAAATTCATGGCATAAACTGTATGTAATTTCGCATGTCTTTCCGAGTTTCTCTATGAGAGACAGTGTTACAAGTGACTTACTATGATCACAAGAATTCTAAGCATGTCCGAAATCTTTTCTTCCAATGGAAGTGAGTCATGTAAGGGCTTTTTACACTAGCTGAAAATCAATAAAGAGCACTCGTAGGTGCACTCAGTAGGCTGATTGTCGCTAAATACCCCATCGATTGTCCCTGATCAGATCTTTTACTGGTAGCACATCACTAATTGGCAGCACATTTTCCTGTGTAAAGAGCAGATGTGCTGACGACATAATATAAACTGTATGGAGACGAACAAACGTAGTAATTATCTTTTGTCTGTCATATGGTCTCCATCCAACTGTGTAAAGGTTCTTTAAATGAGTGTCGGTTGACTTGTTTTATCATCAGTTGGTACTCATTAGGGCCTGGCATTGACTATATAATATACTGCCTCTTTTGCGACCACTCGTTTTCCTGTTCTTCCTTTTACACACCCAAATTGTACAACCTCAGGTAATACTTCACGCAGAAATCCAACCTGTCTTAGAGAGAGCTGAAGAGATAGATGAAAGGAACAGTCCTTTTGTTTCCAAAAACACCTAACAGAGAGACAAAACTGTGAGATCATCATCAAATCTTATATCTTGGGACTTACTGGCACTGTGTACACTACTTTAGATTTGGATACATATGACTTTAGATTTGGATAGATAAAATGGGGAGCAAACTGCCAAAATAACTAGATGGAAGTTTTAGTGAGGGAGTTCCCCCCTCTTACTCTACAGTACAAGAATAGTTTGATCAATCTGTAAATGAAAACATATGATAATAGAGGCACATCCCAGGCATTAACCCTACTTCATGTGTCCTCATAAAAATACAAAGAATAAAATGTTCCATTTTGACATTGGATATTGTTATAAGTCAGATATGGTGTAATGACAGATAACAAACAGGTTGTGCCAAATCTAGTGTTAGGTGTTGAAATCAGAGTTGGCAAAGATCTCTTTTATAGCCCTACTTTATATTGTTAGTAAGAGAGAAATATGAATAACCTCTAGCTTCTGCTTGGCTCAGTAGCTTTGGCTTATGCCAATTTTGTTGTAGGAAGAGTTCCACCTATTCTACAAAACAATTGAATAGCTTTTTAGTTTACTGGATATTAAAGGGTGCCCAAATTGCTAATAACTTGATATTAAGGTCAGTGACAGCTTCACAATGATGATCTTGTATAATCTGAGCAATATGACATAAGGCCTCATGCAAAATACAAATGACATCCATGTGATGACTTCAATGGGTCCATGAACCGCATTTTGCAGTCAAGAATAGTACGAATGTGGAGAGCACATGGATTAAAATACATATGGTCGTGTGCATGAGGCCTAAGTCAGAAAAAGAAGTTTGATTGCTGAATTCCAATACATGTCAGTTGGCCCACAGGCTGGATATGTCAGGTATGTCATCACAAGCCACCACCAGCAGAATCCAGTGCATGTGCAGTTCGCAGATGAATTCCAGGTCCCCTTGCTTCACCGCACAGGAACCTTATGCCACTGAAAGTGGTTTCTGATAATGTAACTGTCATGGTCTTACCTTCTTGCTGTTCTCCTTCGTTTGACATGTGCTGGCGGCCATCTTGGTTTCTGGGTTTCTTGTAGCCTTCCACCCTGCGGCTCCTCCTTCCCACTGGGAGGAGCTGGATGCCTAGCTCATATATATAGGAGGTCTGTGGCTTCAGTTCCTTGCTTGGTCCTCCTGTGTTCACATGCTTCTAAGACTGCTGCTGCTTCTGGTTCCTGATCCTGGCTTCGTCTGACTACCCTGCTGGTTCCTGATCCTGGCTTCGTCTGACTACCCTGCTGGTTCCTGATCCTGGCTTCGTCTGACTACCCTTCTGGTTCCTGACCCCTGGCCTCTCAAAGACTCTGCTTCGGTTTCACCATCCGTTTGGACTTTTTGCTTTACAGCTTTATTTTCAATAAAGCCTTCTTATTTTCACTTATCTCTTGTTGTACGTCTGGTTCATGGTTCCGTGACATTAGGACCAAGCCATGAATTCTGACGGTACAGGGCCATCCTCGCTACCCATGCTGGTTGCCAGACTTGATCAGCAGGATCACCTGTTGGGTCGGTTCGCTGTGGCGTTGCTAACCCTGCTTGAACGCACGGCTCATTTCGCTCCCGTTGCCGATGGGTCGGTTGTCGCTCCTACTGCCGCTCCGGTTGTTGCGCCAGAGTCTACCCCGACACCTGTTGTTGCGCCTGCGGTGTTTCGGGGTATGACCGGTTCTGCCCCTCTTCCACAGCGCTTTGGGGGAGAGCCAACTCAGTGCCGAGGTTTCCTTAACCAGGTGGGCATTTATTTCGAGTTGCTGCCACATGCCTTTCCTACTGAGAGATCAAAGGTGGGCTTCTTGATCTCGCTGCTCTCGGACAAGGCCTTGGCCTGGGCCAGCCCTTTATGGGAGAACAACAATCCGGTGGTTGCCGAGTTTTCCGGTTTTGTTGCTTCTCTTCGGAAGGTATTCGATGTGCCGGCTCGTGCTGCCTCTGCTGCGAAGCTCCTTATGTCCATCAGACAGGGTTCACGATCCGTAGCTGAATACGCCATTGAGTTTCGTACCCTGGCAGCAGAGGTGGGCTGGAATAATGAGGCTCTGGTCGCTGCTTTCTCTCATGGTCTCTCGGATGCCTTGAAGGATGAGGTTGCAGCTAAGGACCTACCAGTGGAGCTCGAGTCTCTTATTTCTTTTCTGATTTTGATTGACACCAGACTCAGGCAGAGACCTTCCTTTAAGGAGAGCCTGCGGAGGTCTTCTAACAGATTGGCGCCTACGTTTGCTGTCCCACCCGTGCCTCCCTCTCCTCCCACGCCTCCTGGGGATGACTTGTCTGTGGGTGAACCCATGCAGCTGGGGTTTGCTCGCCTGTCCGAGGGGGAGAGGGTACTCCGGAGACGCGAGGGCCGATGCATGTACTGTGGTCTCGGTGGGCATTTTCGGTTGGCATGTCCGAACCGTCCGGGAAAACACTCGCACCTGAGATCCTGTCGGGGGCAGATCTTGGGTGGAGTCTCCTCGTCCCCGGTTTCCCGTGTTGACAAACCACTGATCACTGTTGTCCTCTCCTGGGTCGGGGGCTCGGTGACGACCCAGGCGTTGGTGGACTCTGGTGCTGGTGGTTTGTTCATTGATAGTGTGTTCGCTGCCGCCAATTCCATTCCTCTGCAGGCTCGAGGTTCCCCACTGGCTCTTGAGGCGATAGACGGCAGACCCCTTCTGCCGCCACACGTGACTCATGAGACCCTTCCAGTGGGGATAGCCATTGGTGCCGTTCACAGAGAGTCGGTCTGCCTCCAGGTTATTTCGTCTCCACACTACTCGGTGGTCTTGGGGTACCCCTGGCTCCAGAAGCATAATCCGACTTTCGATTGGAGATCGGCCGAGATCCTCTCGTGGTCACCGCAGTGTGGGGCTAGTTGCATCCATGGGTCTGTCAAGTTGCTGTGTACTTCCTCGGACTCTCTGTTGCCTCCTGAATACGAGGAGTACCGGGATGTATTCGATAAGGTGCGCGCGGTTGCCCTACCTCCGCACCGCCCATACGATTGTGCCATAGAGTTACAACCTGGTGCCGTTCCTCCTCGTGGCAAAGTCTATCCACTGTCGGTAGCGGAGAATGAGGCCATGGAGGAGTACGTGAGGGAGGCGCTTTCACGCGGACACATTCGCAAATCCTCGTCCCCGGCAGGGGCTGGATTTTTCTTTGTGAAAAAGAAGGGCGGTGAGTTGAGGCCTTGCATCGATTACAGGGGTCTCAATCGCATCACGATCAAGAACGCTTACCCGATACCCTTGATTTCCGAGCTGTTCGATCGCCTTAAAGGGGCCACGGTCTTTACCAAACTCGACCTGAGGGCGGCATATAACCTGGTAAGGATCAAGGCGGGCGATGAGTGGAAGACCGCGTTTAACACCAGGACCGGTCATTATGAATCCTTGGTTATGCCCTTTGGGTTGTGCAATGCGCCCGCAGTCTTTCAGGAATTCATCAACGAGGTTTTCCGTGACCTGTTGCAGCAGTGTGTGGTGGTCTATTTGGATGACATCTTGGTATATTCTGAATCCATGGAGGCCCACATTCTGGATGTCAGACGAGTGTTGCAACGGTTACGAGAGAACAAGCTGTTCGGTAAGCTTGAGAAATGCGAATTTCACCGATCCCAGGTAACCTTCTTAGGTTACATCATTTCCGCTGAGGGGTTCTCCATGGATCCTGAGAAGGTTTCGGCTGTCTTACAGTGGCCCCAGCCCAGTGGTCTTCGTTCCCTGCAGCGCTTTTTGGGCTTCGCCAATTATTATCGGAAGTTCATCAGGGACTTTTCCATGCTGGCCAAGCCTCTCACGGATCTGACCAGGAAGGGCAGTAATTCCCAGGTCTGGCCGCTCGAGGCCATCCGAGCTTTTGAGGCCCTAAAGTCCGCTTTTGTGTCGGCTCCGATTCTGTCGCATCCCAACCCTGGGTTGCCCTTTGTCCTCGAGGTGGACGCGTCTGAGACGGGAGTAGGCGCCCTTCTGTCTCAGCGTAGAACACCAGAGGGTCCTCTGCTTCCTTGTGGGTTTTACTCCCGGAAACTGTCTTCCGCGGAGTGCAACTATCAGATTGGTGACAGGGAGTTATTGGCCATCGTGCAGGCCCTTAAAGAATGGAGGCACTTGCTCGAGGGTTCGGTGGTTCCGGTTCTCATCCTGACGGACCATAAGAATCTGACCTACCTTTCTGAGGCCAAGAGATTGACACCACGTCAGGCCAGATGGGCTCTGTTCTTGTCACGTTTTAATTACGTGGTCTCCTACCTACCCGGTTCCAAGAACATCAGGGCGGATGCCCTATCACGGCAGTACTCCGAGCTGTCCAGGGAGGAGTCGATTCCGACTTCGGTCATACCTCCGAATCAGATCCTGGCCGCCATTCGCACCAGCCTGACCTCTCCCCTGGGTGAGCAGATTTTGGCGGCTCAATCTGGTGCTCCCTCTGGGAGACCCAACGGCAGATGTTTTGTGCCTGAGGAGTTGCGCACTCGGTTGTTGCGAACCTACCATAACTCCAAGACCGCGGGGCATCCTGGAAAGAATCAGCTGTCCTGGGCTGTTTCACGTCTGTTCTGGTGGCCTTCCCTACGTTCCGACATCGCCGCATATGTAGCGGCATGCTCCGTTTGTGCCCAGAGTAAGTCCCCTCGGCACCTTCCGTTGGGCCTTCTGCAACCCATAGCCACCGGGGAGCGCCCATGGTCACACCTGGGGATGGATTTCATTGTGGACCTCCCTGCATCCCGAGGCCATACGGTCATTCTCATGATTGTGGATCGGTTTTCCAAAATGTGCCACTGTGTTCCTCTCAAGAAGTTACCCTCTGCACAAGAGCTGGCCACGATTTTTGCCAGGGAGGTCTTCCGGTTGCACGGTTTGCCCAAGGAGATTGTGTCGGATCGGGGGAGTCAGTTTGTGTCCAGGTTCTGGCGCGCCTTTTGCTCCCAGTTGGGGATTCATCTCTCCTTCTCCTCGGCCTACCACCCTCAGTCCAATGGGGCCGCAGAACGATCCAATCAGGCCTTGGAGCAATTCCTTCGTTGCTATGTCTCCGATCACCAAGACAATTGGGTTGACCTCCTGCCTTGGGCTGAGTTTGCCAGGAACACGGCGGTGAACTCTTCCTCTGGGACGTCTCCCTTCATGGCCAATTATGGGTTCCAACCTGCCGTGTTACCGGAGGTATTCTCTCCCCAGGATATTCCGGCTGTGGAGGATCACCTTTCCGTCCTACGTGCTTCTTGGGTACAGATCCAGAATTCCCTTGAGGCCTCTGCGCAGCGCCAGAGACTCCAGGCTGATCGCAGACGAGCGCCTGCTCCTTCCTACCAGGTCGGAGACCGTGTATGGTTGTCCACCCGCAACCTCAACCTTCGAGTGCCCACTCCCAAGCTGGCGCCTCGCTTTGTTGGTCCCTTCCGAGTGCTTCGCAGGGTAAACCCGGTAGCCTATGCCCTTGCGCTTCCTCCTGGCATGCGGATCTCTAACGTGTTTCATGTCTCCCTGTTGAAGCCACTGGTGTGTAATCGTTTCACTTCCTCGGTTCCTCGGCCTCGCCCGGTCCGAGTGGGCAATCGTGAGGAGTATGAGGTGAGCAATATCCTGGACTCACGCCTGGTCTGCGGTCGGGTGCAGTTTTTGGTCCATTGGCGTGGTTATGGTCCAGAGGAGCGTTCCTGGATTCCCTCCGCAGATGTCCATGCTCCTGCCTTGCTCCGAGCCTTCCACGCACGCTTCCCTCAGAAACCGTTTTTTGCTCCGCGGAGGAGGGGCCCTTGAGGGGGAGGTACTGTCATGGTCTTACCTTCTTGCTGTTCTCCTTCGTTTGACATGTGCTGGCGGCCATCTTGGTTTCTGGGTTTCTTGTAGCCTTCCACCCTGCGGCTCCTCCTTCCCACTGGGAGGAGCTGGATGCCTAGCTCATATATATAGGAGGTCTGTGGCTTCAGTTCCTTGCTTGGTCCTCCTGTGTTCACATGCTTCTAAGACTGCTGCTGCTTCTGGTTCCTGATCCTGGCTTCGTCTGACTACCCTGCTGGTTCCTGATCCTGGCTTCGTCTAACTACCCTGCTGGTTCCTGATCCTGGCTTCGTCTGACTACCCTTCTGGTTCCTGACCCCTGGCCTCTCAAAGACTCTGCTTCGGTTTCACCATCCGTTTGGACTTTTTGCTTTACAGCTTTATTTTCAATAAAGCCTTCTTATTTTCACTTATCTCTTGTTGTACGTCTGGTTCATGGTTCCGTGACAGTAACTGACCTACAAGACGTCAAACAAGCAGGAGGAGGACCAGCCAGCCTTAATATTCCAAAGAGCAGCCCATCTCAAATGACTCCTGATATGCATTGGAATACAACAAACATATTTTTCTGAATTATGCTAAATCAGTCAGAATATAGAAGATCATCATTGTGAAGCTGTCACGGATGGTGTTGCAGAAAACTGGAAGTTATAAATAAACATCCGACTGACTTGATCCCAAACTAAGGAACATATGGGTGAGCCCTATAAAACCCCTAGAGCTCTCCCTGACTGCTTTGCCCATGCAAAGATCCTTATGATAGACAATTGCATGCCCTCGTACCTAGACTGAGTGACACCTGAAAACCCTATAATAGTGAGGGGACATGACCACCGGCTCCCTGCACTTAATACGGAGGGAGTAAGGGTCACCTAGAATCAAGCCAGCACGGAAACACAAATAAAGGAAAAGACTTATCTGAGGAACCAGCAGTTGCAGCCTCTTGCAGTGAACACAATCCAGGAAGTAGTATAAACCGCAAAGTGAGGCAGTATGGGAGTGAATAAAAAGGGAGGCAATCAGTGTAAATAGATGACAGCTGGGAGAAGGAAAAGAGATGACAAAGTGAAACCAAAACAAAGAACATCATGCAAAAGGTACAGAAGAACGTCTGCCACCGCTTCTCAGAGAGCTGGCGGTGACAGAAGCTGTCACCAGGTTGCATAACAGGTTGGTGACAGTTTGAGGGCCTACATCCTGATGACAGGTTCCCTTTAAATAGGATGTCTCATGAGGACATCCCCTGTCCATATGCTCTAAAGGTGACAGAGGGATCATCCCTCACTTGTAAACCCCCTGTATGTGCCAGCATATGATGCTTTTGCTTTGATGGACTTTAGCTGTTCATGTGTAGAAGGTCTCTCAGGTTTGCAGTGTGGGACCATCTCCACAAGATAACAGGACTAGTTGAGGTATGGCAATAGTGTGGTAATAAGCAGTCAATAGAGTTCAAGCACAAGCAGACTTTACTCCACAGCGGAGCATAAGCATGGCAGTTAAAATTCACTCTAGGATTAGAGGGCACAAATTAGTACAAAAATAGATTACACAAGAAGTGGCGTAAAGCCGTAGTAAAGGCCCCTCACAAGAGCTTAACTCAGAAACTAATAGAGAACCTACAAAAGAGCACTGAGAACTAATAAGCTATAAAAATATTATTTTATTGAATATGTAATTAAAAACATACAGAGAGATGACAGACAAATGCACAAAGTGCAGCACAATCCTGGGAGAGTTGATAAAGTACAAAAAATATATAAAAGCAGAAATGACCTAAATGTAAATACATCCAAATAGAGCAAAGCTACCATATAAAGTATATATTGAAAGAATACCCACTATTGGTAGGAGTACAAATAATATCGTCAGATATAAAGTGCAAGTGCAAGCTTATATATATAAACAAAAGAGAGGAGAGGTAACCCTCCAATGTGGGTCTTTGAATATATATATATCTATACCTATTCAATTAGTCTAGGCGGATAGTAAAGTGCATGTGCAAGTTACACAATAGTTACAAGAAAAAACACATGGTAAGTGTTTGATCAGAAAGCAAAAAAAACGCAAAAGGTATAACAGGTAAGCAGGTAAATAGAGTGAGGTCACATACCGTGTATGAAGTAATAATAAATCCACAGGAAGACTGCACACCCCGACGCGCATTTCGATTTGAAACCTTCCTCCACTCTCTAAGGCATGCCCACTCTGTCCTCTGAACTTCTGTCTTCCTTGGTGTCAATTTCTTGACTAGGCCTCCTAGTCAAACTCTTAGCCAACTTACACTCCAAAACTGTGGCTTGGCCCTCCATTTAAGCCACAACTAGGGCATTATTGGGCTAGTCAGAAGTCTCATACCTCACACACATCATCCCATGCCTCTGTCAGACAGTTTTATCAGGAGTAACACCTATTATAGTTTCCCAAAGTTTAGCTCCATCTCCTAGTAGTGTTACTACTATAGACTCTAGCCACTAGAAGTCCCTTTTCCTCGGCCAAGAGGCCACCAACTATGGCTAAACTAATTATGGAAAACCACCATCCACATCAGCATCCCTAAGCATCTTTTATTGAAGGTACACGTCAGAATAAAATAAGTGAAATGCACAAAAAGTTCACATTAACCCTTTGCATAATATAGTCTTCCCAAACAGGGAAAGAAGGTGCAATGCATCGTAACAATAATCTTTATGTGTATAGTACCAACATATTGGGCATCACTTTATCAGAGGATGTACATCAGTAAATGGACATAAACAAAATCAGTCATCATATAGTAACAAAAACCAACCAACAATTATAACAAGAGGACCGAGGGCCCTGATCACAAGTGCTTACAATCTATGAGGAAATAGGGATGACACAAAAGGTAAAAAATGCTTGTTTATTACAATGGTCCCACCACCTTAACAAAATAGGGGAGGGGGCTGTCAATGGGTTGGCTGCAAGAATGATCTCATATCCGAAGTGACCAACACATCTTCAAACCGCCCTCTTCTTGCAGGCGTGGTAGGATTGGTACCCACAACTGTTTTTCTGTGGGTGGAAATTCCTCTGCCAGCGCCCGCAACAGCAGAATGCAGCATCTCTCACAGCAAGACCTGGAAATGATGCATTCTGCCAGCCCTCTGTGATGCTGGTAAAATGTCCGCCATTTTGTGTTTGTACCTGGGGTCTAAGTACGTTGCCACCCAGTACTGGTCCTTGCCCTTTATGCTTTTTATACGGGGGTCCCTCTTCAAACACTGGAGCATGAAGGCCCCCATTTGTATTAAATTGGAATAGGTGGAGCGCCCTGGCTCCTGCTCATTGCCCAGGAGAATATAATTCTCGGTCTCCTCCCCCCAGCCATGGACAACACCAGGGATTCCCAAAAAGTTTAAAGTCCCCCTCAAAGCCTGCTCTTCTTGCTCCTCTTCCTCCCCCCAGCCATCATCCTCCTCTGACTCCTCTTCAGACTCCTGCTGACTTGTCTCAGATGGAAGCTCCTAACACAAATATACAAAGTTTGTATATAAAATTTGTCCCAAACCACAAAGTCCCTTGGAGTGCAGCAGGTCTGTAGTGAAGTAGGTTCCAATTCACACTCAGTCCTTTGTACAAAAAAAGACTGCGCAGCTCAAACTCTTTCCATAGGAGCATGGATAAATAAGGTAGGTGGATGGTATCTTTAGATGCACTCGATCACTGGATTTAAGGTTCCCTTCACATTTAGGTTTCTCACCTCCTGGATGTTAAATTAGAGGACTGAACATAGTGAGGTACCGCAACACTTCATTAAACAATTGGTTTTATTATACTCACATAGATAAAAAGTATCATGCATATAAAAGTATAAAATGATTCTGAGCATTTACTTCACTTTTTCTTTTTTTTTTTTCACTGTTGATTTCTCCTGTAACTGGGGCTGACATAGTAGCCCCAGTTACAGGAGAAATACACCCCCCAGAGAGGCTGTACAGCATAATTCTGTGCTGTACAGCCTCAGAGCAGGGCTGATCGAGGTCTGTGAAAGACCTCACACTGCTCCTGCACTCTCTGGTCATGGCGGTCACACGGCATAGCGCTTCCTGCTCTGCATACACAGCGCTCGGTGTATGCAGCGATCCAGAAGGCAGGGACACCTGGGAACTGTCCCTGCCTTCTCTCTGGGTTGCCCTGCTGTCACTGACAGCGGGCAACCCGATCAGCAGCTGCACGATTTGCAGCTGCAGTTTCTGAACGGACGTTCTGGAACGTCCATTCAGAAATAGAGAACCACCTCCCGGACGTTTATAGTCTATGGGCAGACGGGAGGTGGTTAAGATGTGGTGACACCTTGACGGTGTCCGGCGGACCCAGCGTAGCGTTGGGGCCACCCCAAACCCAGCCACTGCACCCTTAATGGTAGATTATGGGGCCCCAACAATACAAATAAGTGCACTGATATAATATGGGACACAAACCCCAAGGGGGAGATTTATCATCTCCCTTGCGCCAGAAAAGTGGCTTTAAAAAGTTGCAAGCTGCGTGGTTGTGACTTTTTAAATGCAACTTTTTGAATACAAAAAGTTGTAAGTGCCTCTTTTTACGCCGCTCTTGCCACTTTTTCAAAATGAGACATGGAAAGGGGCACGGCCAACACCCAAGACAAATTTATCTTCATTTACACCAGTTTTCTGTCTCAAATTAGGCCAAAAATCTATGGCAGCTCAGAGACACCGTAAATTTCAGTAAAGGAGCACGGACTGCAGGAGGAAGCACCTAATTTATGAACGGCCTCTAGCAGTGTAGGGGACTTTCTGTGCGGTTCTTGATAAATCTCCCCCTAAAGGTATGACCACACAGTCAGGTTTCCTGATGGAGTTTTTGAAGCCAGAACCAGAAGCGGATTAAAGAAAGAGAAGGTTGTACCTGTCATTTATACTTTCTCTCCTTTTATGATGTACTTCTGATTTTGGCTTCAAAAACTGCTTCAGGAAACCTGACCATGTGGTTGTACCCTAACATTTTTATTTGATTAGTTATAAATACATCTGTGGAAATAGTAGCTTATGGAGCAATCTTACAGCAGAGAAACTTTTTGCAGACAATTGTCAAATAAAAGATGTCTATTAATTAACAACACAATACTGTTTAAGAATTACCAGTTTACATAACACTGAACTTTTCAGACAGAGATTATTTTGTCCAGATATTAAAATGCAGCAATATATTGAATGTTTTTTTCCCAGTGTCTGAGAAATGTTCAGACACCTTCAAAAAGATGCCAGTTCTTGATGGGACTAACTACTGACTGTGCAGAACAGGGCCTAGTATTAAAACAATGAATACCTAATGATTAAGTATTACTTTCCTCAAAT
Organism: Bufo bufo; assembly: GCF_905171765.1. Lineage (NCBI taxonomy): Eukaryota > Metazoa > Chordata > Amphibia > Anura > Bufonidae > Bufo > Bufo bufo. Next base: position 342,657,422 of record NC_053392.1, read on the forward strand.
TAATACCAGGCCAAGCCTCTGGTCATACTAAGGGTCGTTTGAGATGGGGACAATTTCCACCTGGAACGATAGCCGATTGTTGAAGTCACAAGTTGATTCAGGGTTGATTCTAGCTGTAACGACAGTAGGAAAGAATACACAGACAGTGAGCCCTAACTGGAACCCAACCTGCTTTCCCTGCCTACTAACAGTGCAAGCCCTAGGCGGCAAGTCCACAACTGGTCGACATTCCCTACTCTGCTAAAGTGCAAAACATACTCACACAGAGACAGAACAACACAGAGACGGAGTCATATGGAAATTGGCTGTAACAGAGCGGACAATAAAGTACCAAATCACAAGACAAGGGGGAAGTCAAATAGCCAAACCAAATTCAGAACCAGATGAGAAACACAGTACTAAAACACGAGACAGTGAGTGGTCAAAGGAAAGCCGAGGTCAATAGAAGCAATCCAAACACAGAACCGGAACCAGGAGCATAGCTAGAGAGGCAGTGACTATCACTGGCACTGGTATAAGGCCAGAAGGGGTTTAAATAGAGCGAGTCACAGAATCAGAACCTGATAGGTCATGACTCGGCACTCCAGAACACTAGCACACAGGAATAGATCAGCTGAGCAATCAGCCCACTGCTAGTCTCCTATAGCACACGCCTGCTGTGGGAAGAAAGAGCATTGCATTCTGTTGCTAATGACGCTGTTGCATAACCAGGAGGCATGTTTAGCAGCCCATCTCTCCTTGCGCAGTCGCACTGAAGCTGGAGATCTCGCCACTAGAGCCTGGACAGGTAAGTTTGTGACACTAGCCTTTCTGCTGCCTGAGGTGAAAATTGAAATGGTGCCCCCCTCCCCACCCCTTGACAAATTCGCAATCCAACCCCTCCTCCCAGTTCTACTATTAGGCCTCATCTATATCCGTTTTGTGGTCCACAAATCGCGGATACATAAAATACAGTTGAGGTCCTGGTGCACCCGCACTTTTTGTTGACCCCATTGTAGAAATATCTATTCTTGTCTACAACACGTACAAGAGTAGGACATGTTCCATAATTTGCAGCCCGGCAGCGACGATGTGGACAGCACATGGATTTAGAAATTAATGGGTCCACATTTAATCTGTCGGATGCGGACTGAAAATACAGTCGTGTGCATGAAGCCTTAAAGGGGTTTTATTACTTCAGCAACTAGTCTTTATCATGTAGAGAAAGTTAATACAAGCCAATTACTAATTTATTGTTATTATCCATATTGCTTCTTTTGCTGGCTAGATGGATTTTTCTATCACATTATACACATCTCGTGTGCCTGCACATTATAGGAAAAAGCACCGGCCTACGCACGTTCCTATGGTCCCGGCCACCAGAGAGGCCAAAGTTTTTTTCTATAGTGTGCAAGCATGGCCACCATTGCAGGGTGGTCGTAACCATGGACATGAGAAGTATATAATTACATGGAAAAATGGATCAAGCCAGCAAAGAAAGCAATATGGGTAACTACAATACATTAGTAAGTGCCTTGTCTTAACTTTTTCTATATGATAAATGTCTAGGGATGAGCAAACCCGAACTGTATAGTTCGGGTTCGTACCGAATTTTGGGGTGTTCGTGACATGGACCCGAACCCGAATATTTTCGTAAAAGTCCGGGTTCGGGTTCGGTGTTCGGCGCTTTCTTGGCGCCAATCAACAAGCGTCATACTACTTGCCCCAAGAGGACATCACAGCCATGCCTACTATTGGCATGGCTGTGATAGGCCAGTGCAGCATGTGACCCAGCCTCTATTTAAGCTGGAGTCACGTAGCGCCGCACGTCACTCTGCTCTGATCAGTGTAGGGATAGGATGCAGCTGCTGCTGTTAGGGCCAGATTAGGCAGGGATTTACTTACTGAAGTGATCGATGTACAGCTGTGTATCATTCAACCTCTGCTATTTAATTGCTCACTGTTTTAAGGCTGCCCAGAGCGTTTTTCAGTCACTTTTTTCTGGGGTGATCGGCGGCCATTTTGTGTCTTGTGGTGCGCCAGCACAAGCTGCCACCAAGTCCATTTTTAACCATCAATAGTGTGTTTGTTTTTTTTGCTATATCCTACATCAGGGGCTTGGCTGTGCTTGCTATTTTATTGAGGGGTAAAATACAATTGCCAAAATAGCAGTACCCTAAATCTGGTGTTTCAGCTGTGGCTAGCCAATTGTAATACTGTCTGCTGTCTGCCGAAGCACAGTTTTTGTTCTGGGTTGAATACAATTCCCAACTTAGCAATTCCCTAAATAATTGTTTTCTGCTGTATCAGGCCAAGTTTAAATCTATCCATAAAAGGGTATATTAGATTGAAGGTGCGGACAGGGTCATTCACAATAACTTCAAACGCTACCGTGCATCACCAAGTCTAATTCTGTCCGTAAACGTATACCTGTCATTCACCGCCAAAATACTAGGCCTACAATTTATACTCAGCTAAATCTGTGGTTACTGCTGTGCCTGGCAAAGTTATTTAGTGTCCGCCAAAGCACAGTTTTTGTTCTGGGTTGAATACAATTCCCAACTTAGCAATTCCCTAAATAATAGTTTTCTGCTGTATCAGGCCAAGTTTAAATCTATCCATAAAAGGGTATATTAGATTGAAGGTGTGGATAGGGTCATTCTCAATAACTTCAAACGCTACCGTGCATCTCCAAGTCTAATTCTGTCCGTAAACGTATACCTGTCATCCAGCGCCTAAATACTAGGCCTACAATTTATATTCAGCTAAATCTGTGGTTACTGCTGTGCCTGGCAAAGTTATTTAGTGTCCGCCAAAGCACAGTTTTTGTTCTGGGTTGAATAAAATTCCCAACTTAGCAAATCCCTAAATAATTGTTTTCTGCTGTATCATGCCAAGTTTAAATCTATCCATAAAAGGGTATATTAGATTGAAGGTGCGGATAGGGTCATTCTCAATAATTTCAAACGCTACCGTGCATCACCAAGTCTAATTCTGTCCGTAAACATATACCTGTCATCCACCGCCTAAATACTAGGCCTACAATTTATATTCAGCTAAATCTGTGGTTACTGCTGTGCCTGTATTAGTGTAATACGGTACCTAAGTAGATAGCTAGATAGTGTTAGGTGCCTGTAAAAAAAGGCCTGAATTTGATTTCAATACATTGGGCCAAATAATTTTTTTCTCAATGTGGTGAACGGTAACAATGAGGAAAACATCTAGTAAGGGACGCGGACGCGGACATGGTCGTGGTGGTGTTAGTGGACCCTCTGGTGCTGGGAGAGGATGTGGCCGTTCTGCCACAGCCACACGTCCTAGTGTACCAACTACCTCAGGTCCCAGTAGACGCCAGAATTTACAGCAATATTTGGTGGGGCCCAATGCCGTTCTAAGGATGGTAAGGTCTGAGCAGGTACAGGCATTAGTCAATTGGGTGGCCGACAGTGGATCCAGCACGTTCACATTATCTCCCACCCAGTCTTCTGCAGAAAGCGCACAGATGGCGCATGAAAACCAAGCCCATCAGTCTGTCACATCACCCCCATGCATATCAGGGAATCTGTCTGAGCCTCAACTTATGCAGCAGTCTCTTATGCTGTTTGAAGACTCTGCTGGCAGGGTTTCCCAAGGGCATCCACCTAGCCCTTCCCCAGCGGTGGAAGACATAGAATGCACTGACGCACAACCACTTATGTTTCCTGATGATGAGGACATGGGACTACCACCTCAGCACGTCTCTGATGATGAAACACAGGTGCCAACTGCTGCGTCTTTCTGCAGTGTGCAGACTGAACAGGAGGTCAGGGAGGAAGACTGGGTGGAAGACGATGCAGGGGACGATGAGGTCCTAGACCCCACATGGAATGGAGTTCGGAGGAAGAGTCAGTGGTGAGACCGAGCCAACAGCGTAGCAAAAGAGGGAGCAGTGGGCAAAAGCAGAACACCCACCGCCAAGAGAGTCCGCCTGCTACTGGCCACCGCCATTTGGGACCGAGCACCCCAAAGGCAGCTTCAAGGAGTTCCCTGGCGTGGCAGTTCTTCAAACAATGTGCTGACGACAAGACCCGAGTGGTTTGCACGCTGTGCCATCAGAGCCTGAAGCGAGGCATTAACGTTCTGAACCTTAGCACAACCTGCATGACCAGGCACCTACATGCAAAGCATGAACTGCAGTGGAGTAAAAACCTTAAAAACAAGGAACTCACTGAGGCTCCCCCTGCTACCTCTTCTGCTGCTGCCTCGGCCTCTTCCTCCGCCTCTGGAGGAACGTTGGCACCTGCCGCCCAGCAAACAGAGGATGTAGCACCAACACCACCACCTCCGTCACCAAGCATCTCAACCATCTCACACGGCAGCGTTCAGCTCTCCATCTCAAAAACATTTGAGAGAAAGCGTAAATTCCCACCTAGCCACCCTCGATCCCTGACCCTGAATTCCAGCATTTCTAAACTACTGGCATATGAAATGCTGTCATTCAGGCTGGTGGACACAGACAGCTTCAAACAGCTCATGTCGCTTGCTGTCCCACAGTATGTTCTTCCCAGCCGCCACTACTTCTCCAAGAGAGCCGTGCCTTCCCTGCACAACCAAGTATCCGATAAAATCAAGTGTGCACTGCGGAACGCCATCTGTGGCAAGGTCCACCTAACCACAGATACGTGGACCAGTAAGCACGGCCAGGGACGCTATATCTTCCTAACTGCACACTGGGTAAATGTAGTGGCGGCTGAGCCCCAGGCGGAGAGCAGTTTGGCGCACGTCCTTCCGCCGCCAAGGATCGCAGGGCAACATTCTTTGCCTCCTGTAGCCTCCTCCTCCTACTCGGCTTCCTCCTCCTCTTCTTCCACCTGCTTGTCCAGTCAGCCACACACCTTCACCACCAACTTCAGCACAGCCCGGGGTAAACGTCAGCAGGCCATTCTGAAACTCATATGTTTGGGGGACAGGCCCCACACCGCGCAGGAGTTGTGGCGGGGTATTGAACAACAGACCGACGAGTGGTTGCTGCCGGTGAGCCTCAAGCCCGGCCTGGTGGTGTGCGATAATGGGCGAAATCTCGTCGCAGCTCTGGGACTAGCACATCCCTTGCCTGGCGCATGTGCTGAATTTGGTGGTGCAGAAGTTCTTTCACAACTACCCCGACATGTCAGAGCTGCTGCACAAAGTGCGGTCCGTCTGTGTGCGCTTCCGGTGTTCACATCCTGCCGCTGCTCGCCTGTCTGCGCTACAACTAACTTTGGCCTTCGCGCTCACTGCCTCATATGCGACGTGCCCACCAGGTGGAACTCCACCTTGCACATGCTGGACAGACTGTGCGAGCAGCAACAGGCCATAGTGGAGTTTCAGCTGCAGCACGCAAGGGTCAGTCGCACTGCGGAACAACACCACTTCACCACCAATGACTGGGCCTCCATGCGAGACCTGTGTGCCCTGTTGCGCTGTTTCGAGTACTCCACCAACATGGCCAGTGGCGATGACGCCGTTATCAGCGTTACAATACCACTTCTATGTCTCCTTGAGAAAACACTTAGGGTGATGATGGAAGAGGAGGTGGCCCAGGAGGAGGAGGAGGAGGAGGAAGAGGGGTCATTTTTAGCACTTTCAGGCCAGTCTCTTAGAAGTGACTCAGAGGGAGGTTTTTTGCAACAGCAGAGGCCAGGTACAAATGTGGCCAGACAGGGCCCACTACTGGAGGACGAGTATGTGGAGGAGGTGGAGGAGGATGAGGATGAAGCATGTTCACAGCGGGGTGGCACCCAACGCAGCTGTGGCCCATCACTGGTGCGTGGCTGGGGGGAAACGCAGGATGATGATGATACGCCTCCCACAGAGGACAACTTGTCCTTACCTCTGGGCAGCCTGGCACACATGAGCGACTACATTCTGCAGTGCCTGCGCAATGACAGAAGAGTTGCCCACATTTTAACGTGTGCGGACTACTGGGTTGCCACCCTGCTGGATCCCCGGTACAAAGACAATGTGCCCACCTTACTTCCTGCACTGGAGCGTGATAGGAAGATGCGCGAGTACAAGCGCACGTTGGTAGACGCGCTACTGAGAGCATTCCCAAATGTCACAGGGGAACAAGTGAAAGCCCAATGCGAAGGCAGAGGAGAAGCAAGAGGTCGCCAACGCAGCTGTAGGAGGTAATGAGATCCGCACACCCTATTAGGTGAAGGGTGCCCACGGCGGACGAGGGGTCGTCACGTAGTAAGTGAAGAAATCCGTGGCACACCAAAGTAGATTCAATGCAATTTAATAATTAGTTGATGTTTTACATCATTTCATATTTCATATGTTCACATATATGTGAACATATGAAATATGAAATGATGTAAAACATCAACTAATTATTAAATTGCATTGAATCTACTTTGGTCTGCCAACGCAGCTGTGTCACGGCTAGCTTCTCTGAGGGCAGGGTTAGCATGGCAGAGATGTGGAAAAGTTTTGTCAACACGCCACAGCTAACTGCACCACCACCTGATACAGAACGTGTTAGCAGGAGTCAACATTTCACTAACATGGTGGAACAGTACGTGTGCACACCTCTCCACGTACTGACTGATGGTTCGGCCCCATTCAACTTCTGGGTCTCCAAATTGTCCACGTGGTCAGAGCTATCTTTTTATGCCTTGGAGGTGCTGGCCTGCCCGGCGGCCAGCGTTTTGTCTGAACGTGTATTTAGCATGGCATGGGGCGTCATTACAGACAAACGCAGCCGCCTGTCTACAGCCAATGTGGACAAGCTGACGTTCATAAAAATGAACCAGGCATGGATCCCACAGGACCTGTCCATCCCTTGTGCAGATTAGACATTTATAACTACCTCCCCTTAACCATATATTATTGTACTCCAGGGCACTTCCTCATTCAATCCTCTTTTTTTTTATTTTACCATTATATTGCGGGGCAACCCAAAGTTGAATGAACCTCTCCTCTGTCTGGGTGCCGGGGCCTATAAATATCTGACAGTGGCCTGTTCCAGTGTTGGGTGACATGAAGCCTGATTCTCTGCTATGACATGAAGCCTGAATCTCTGCTATGGGACCTCTATCCTCTGTCTGGGTGCCGGGGCCTAAAAATATCTGACAATGGCCTGTTCCAGTGGTGGGTGACATGAAGTATGATTCTCTGCTATGACATGAAGCCTGATTCTCTGCTATGGGACCTCTCTCCTCTGTTTGGGTGCCGGGGCCTAAACATATCTGACAGTGGCCTGTTCCAGTGTTGGGTGACATGAAGCCTGATTCTCTGCTATGACATGAAGCCTGAATCTCTGCTATGGGACCTCTCTCCTCTGTCTGGGTTCCGGGGCCTAAAAATATCTGACAATGGCCTGTTCCAGTGGTGGGTGACATGAAGCATGATTCTCTGCTATGACATGAAGCATGATTCTCTGCTATGGGACCTCTCTCCTCTGTCTTGGTGCCGTGGCCTAAACATATCTGACAGTGGCCTGTTCCAGTGTTGGGTGACATGAAGCCTGATTCTCTGCTATGACATGAAGCCTGAATCTCTGCTATGGGACCTCTCTCCTCTGTCTGGGTGCCGGGGCCTAAAAATATCTGACAATGGCCTGTTCCAGTGGTGGGTGACATGAAGCATGATTCTCTGCTATGACATGAAGCCTGATTCTCTGCTATGGGACCTCTCTCCTCTGTCTGGGTGCCGGGGCCTAAAAATATCTGACAATGGCCTGTTCCAGTCGTGGGTGACATGAAGCATGATTCTCTGCTGTGACATGAAGCCTGATTCTCTGCTATGGGACCTCTCTCCTCTGTCTGGGTGCCGGGACCTAAAAATATCTGACAATGGCCTGTTCCAGTGGTGGGTGACATGAAGCCTGATTCTCTGCTATGACATGAAGCCTGAATCTCTGCTATGGGACCTCTCTCCTCTGTCTGGGTGCCGGGGCCTAAAAATATCTGACAATGGCCTGTTCCAGTGGTGGGTGACATGAAGCCTGATTCTCTGCTATCACATGAAGCCTGATTCTCTGCTATGGGACCTCTCTCCTCTGTCTGGTTGCCGGGGCCTAAAAATATCTGACAATGGCCTGTTCCAGTGGTGGGTGACATGAAGCATGATTCTCTGCTATGACATGAAGCCTGATTCTCTGCTATGGGACCTTTCTCCTCTGTCTGGGTGCCGGGGCCTAAACATATCTGACAGTGGCCTGTTCCAGTCTTGGGTGACATGAAGCATGATTCTCTGCTATGACATGAAGCCTGAATTTCTGCTATGGGACCTCTCTCCTCTGTCTGGGTGCCGGGGCCTAAAAATATCTGACAATGGCCTGTTCCAGTGGTGGGTGACATGAAGCCTGATTCTCTGCTATGACTTGAAGCCTGATTCTCTGCTATGGGACCTCTTTCCTCTGTCTGGGGGCCGGGGCCTAAAAATATCTGACAATGGCCTGTTCTAGTGGTGGGTGACATGAAGCATGATTCTCTGCTATGACATGAAGCCTGATTCTCTGCTATGGGACCTCTCTCATCTGTCTGGGTGCTGGGGCCTAAAAATATCTAACAATGGCCTGTTCCAGTGGTGGGTGACATGAAGCCTGATTCTCTGCTGTGACATGAAGCCTGAATCTCTGCTATGGGACCTCTCTCCTCTGTCTGGGTGCCGGGGCCTAAAAATATCTAACAGTGGCCTGTTCCAATGGTGGGTGACATGAAGCATGATTCTCTGCTATGACATGAAGCCTGATTCTCTGCTATGGGACCTCTCTCCTCTGTCTGGGTGCCGTGGCCTAAAAATATCTGACAATGGCCTGATCCAGTGGTGGGTGACATGAAGCATGATTCTCTGCTATGACATGAAGCCTGATTCTCTGCTATGGGACCTCTCTCCAATTTATATTGGTTTATTTTTATTTATTTTATTTTTATTTTTATTCATTTCCCTATCCACATTTGTTTGCAGGGGATTTGCCTACATTTTGCTGCCTTTTGCAGCCCTCTAGCCCTTTCCTGGGCTGTTTTACAGCCTTTTTAGTGCCGAAAGGTTCGGGTCCCCACTGACTTCAATGGGGTTCGGGTTTGGGTTCGGGACGAAGTTCGGGTCGAGTTCGGATCCCGAACCCGAACATTTCCGGGAAGTTCGGCCAAACTTCTCGAACCCGAACATCCAGGTGTTCGCTCAACTCTATAAATGTCATTTGCTGAAGTGAGACAATCTCTTCAAGGACATATTTGGATGGACATTACATACAGCTGTCATGAGGGTGTCACAACGTATCACTGACTCTGCTGTGCCTGGGGTCAGAAGGTCGCAGCGGGTGGCTACTCGCTCAGTTTCTGACACGCTCATGTGTGAGAAGAAAACACCACACCGAGCATAGGAGGGAAAGGGGATACCAGAATAAGGCCTGGAAACTAGGGAAGGAAGATAAACACCTCCTAGAGAAAACCCTAACTCCAGTCCTGATAGACTACCAGTATGAACAGGCCCCAAAGGTAGTCAAGTTCATACACTGGATACTTAGAATCCTATCTCACCCTATAGCACCCTGGAACTAATGTCAGGACTGAGTCTACCTGTTCCTCCAAAGGGAAGGACAAACAGGAGTCTCCCTCAGGCCTCATGACAAACAACAGGGAAAGGCAACACACACACACATATATATATATATATATATATATACAAAATATATAGGGAAAGGAAACACTTATCTTTAATGAAGCTTTAGTAGCACCAGGAACTCAGCTGAGAACCAAACACAAGCTAACCACAAGTTCAACAGAAGCTATAAACAGCATAGCATAGTGGAAGAAACAACAATAAATAGAGAAGGTTAAGTGACCACAATAGCCACACCTGGGGAAAGAAACAACACAGACTTCATTTGAACACAAAGGAAAATATGTCAGATCAAACCATGTGTTGCCAGTCTCATAGATCTCCTGCTACCTGTTGGGGGAATGTCTGTATGTCTCGGTACACCCGTGACAGTTTCAAGGGATCGCTCTATGACCTAGTTGTGGGAATAGATTCCGGTCCAGGTTTTCCTGCTTAGGTTTGCAATCCTTTTTGTCCCGTTTAGGAATCGGTAGCTTTTCATTTCAGCCATTCCCAGCTACTATATATTCTCCCTTTCTTCTTCCCTTATTGCCAGATATAGACATTCATTCCAGATTTTCTATTCTGACCTCTGGTGGAGTTGGAGTTGCTGTGGAGCTGTTGGAACAGTTGGAACTGGTGGTGTCTGATCTCCGGTTCTCTCCTGTTTGTTGTCTTCTGTTTGTTGTCTCCCTTCGGGGATTGTATGTGGTGTTTGTGTTGTTTGTCCTTTCCCTGTTGTTACCCTAGGTGTCAGTGGTGAGGACTAATGCTCCCATTGCCCTACTCACTACCTAGGGCTAACTTCAGGGTAAGCCAGGGACGAGGCACGTGATCAGCGTATGGGTGAGCAGCCCATCTAGGGACATCAGGGCAGCCAGGTGCTAGTGCTAGGTGAGCTAGGGGTCACCACTCCTCGCTTTCCCTAGTGAAAGGGTATCCTCTTTCCCTCCTCTCTGCGCTGCACGTCTGTTATCTGCCATATCATGCTAACAGCGCTACAAAACATACAGGGTAATACATCACCACATACCTCTTACAGCAATGTCTCCTCTGATATAGACTTTCTCTTTCCTTATATTCTCCATTCAGGGAGATCAGACTGCCATGATGACTTCTTTCAGTTGCGTCTCGTCTCTGAAGAGTTTGACACACAAAAATCTTAGGTTACTCACTTTTCCACCATCCTCTGCCTCCTGGTGCCCCACCATTGTCATCCTGCTTTCTCCCCAATGCCCACAAACACTATCATGCAGAAATAATAGTGCCATACTGATAGCTCACAGATTGCCCTCAATAGTAATAGTGCCCCCTACAGTACCGTCAATAGCAACCCCATTAGTAGTAATGCCCATCATATTGTGCCCAATAATATTGCCCTTACAGTACCCCCAATATTAATAATGCCCCCATATGGCATTAAGGCCTTCCCTATAGTGCCCCAGTAGTAACAAGGCCCCTCTTTAAGGTACCCCTTTAGAGCCCCAGTAGTAATAAAACCCCCATATTGTTTCCCTAGTATTTATAATGCCCCTTGTAGTAGCCTCAGTAGTAATAAAGCTAAAATGCAGTGCCCCCTGTAGTTATAATGAACCCCCATAGTATACCCTGTATTATAATGACTGTAGTTCCAGTAAATCTAATGTGATCCCCTGTAGTGCCCATTTGTATAATGCCCCCTGTATTATAATGCCCCCCTGAAGTCCCTTCTGTATTATACTTCTCCCTGTATTATAATGCCTCCCTGTAGTGGTCTGGCCTGCAGTATAATGTCACTTTGTAGTACTAGTATTTATAATGCTCTCACTCCTCCATAGTCCCCCTGTAGTATAATGCCCCCCCCCCCTGTACTGCTAGCATGCATAATGCTCAATGTCCCCCTATAATGGCAGTATATCTAATGCTCTCTCTCTGTAGTATTATGCTTCCATATATATAATGCTCCTCCATGTAGTATAATGCCTCCGTTTATATAATGCTCTCCCTCCATAGTGTAATGCTCTCCTCTTGTAGTATATTGCCCCTGTATATATAATGTGCTCCCCCTGTAGCATAATGCCTCCATTTATATGATGTGCTCCCTCCTGTAGTATAATGTTCCCATATATATAATGCCCCTGTATATATAACATTCCCCCCCCTTTAGTATAATGCCTCTGTTTATATAACGCTCTCCCCTTAGTATAGTGAACACATATATATAATGCGCTCCCCTGTAGTATAGTGAACCCATATATATAAAGCTCCCCCCTGTAGTATAGTGCGCCCGTATATAATGCTCTCCTCCCTGTAGTATAGTGCCCCCATATATATAATGCTCTTCCCCTGAAATATAATGCCTCCATATATATAATGGCCTCTCCTCCTTAGTATAGTGACCCTATATATATAAATGCTCTTCCCCCTGTAGTATAGTGCCCCATATATAAATAATATTCTCCCCCCGTAGTATAGTGCCCCCATAAATATATAATGCTCTACCCCCGTAGTATAGTGCCCCGTAATAAGGGTCTGTATGCAATGACCCGAAACACGTAGACTCTGTTGTCTGTGTGTATGTCTTTTTCTCTTTTTGCTTAAAAAAACGACAGATTTTTATGGAAGCTGGATTTCTCCATATTTTTGGTGTCAAGACCTGATCCAGGTGCCCTCTGTGCTTCCAGGAATTACCCACAGGTGAGCTGGAATTGTGCTTTATGTGTATGGACACACCAGTAGAAAGAGAACATATTTTTAAAATACAAATGATCCAATAGGCATGTAAAGCACAAACACTGTACAGCACATAAAGGCCTCTTTTACACGGTCAGTATTTTGCTAGTATTTTGCATCAGTATTTGATCAGTATTTGTAAGCCAAAAACAGAAGTGGGTCCTAAAACAGCAATAAAATGTAATGGAAATATTTGCATCTCATCTGTGTCTTAAACCCACTCCTGGTTTTGGCTAACAAATAATGATCAAATACTGATCAAAAACTGACCATGTGAAAGGGGCCAAAGACTACGGAATCAGATCCACCCATATAAGTGAGACTATGGGTGAGATTTATCTAAACTGGTGTAAAGGAAAATTGGCTTAGTTTCCCATGGCAACCATTCAGAAACAACCTTTTATTTTCCAAAAGAGCACTGAAAAATAAAAGATGGAATCTGATTGGTTGCTATGGGCAATTAAGCCAGCTTTGATAAATCTACCCCCACGTGACTGCGGTTTACTTCACTGAAAACATCTTATTTCTTGAGCACCAATATTATACTCATAAGTCCGGTGTATTATCCAAACCTCCACATTTATTTATAACAAATGTATATGTACATTACTTATAATAAATGGCGTATAATTACGCTGAGGACAGTGATTTGATGCTGCCATCACGTGCCATATACTGCCATCACGTGTCTGTAAACATGAGCTGACAAGGGAACCAGGCTGGCGACGCAGAGAACGACACCGAAGAAAGAAGTATTACCATTATTTCTTTATTTTATACCATTTTGAGGCATTTCCAAGATTTTTTATTTTTGGGACAATCCCTTTAACATAATAAACCAAATTTGATGATTATTATGTACTGGGTAAAGTATGGTTACACCACAAAATACAGCATACCGTCTCCATGCTTTTGTGAACAGGTGTACGGGCAATTCTGGCAGGTCCAACTGGTTATTATCCAGCTATTATTAAGGCAAACATGCTAAACCACAAAAATGCTGATAAAATATTCACGAGAGACCAATGACAAATGCATGGCGAGAACATAGAACAACCACCCATAATGTGTGCAGCAATTCACAACCCATTATTAAGCAAAATAACACAACCTATTACCACCAGTAGCAATGTTTATTAGTTTTCAAAACGTTCAGGCAATAATAATATGACTCGTATATGAAATGGATGCTAACAGATTGTACTCAACAAACTCTGAGGCTTTGAAATAAAAATATGTTTTAGACAACATGGAAATGGGGGAAAGGTCTTGAATAAAATAGAAGGTTGATAAAAAAAAAATGAAAATGTTTGGTTTATATAGATGTAAGGGGTTAACCCATGTGAGATTTTAATGGTATGGACACCTTTGAGGATTTTTTTTATTATTATTGCATTCTACTTGCTTTAGGATAATTTTTTGGTCTTTATTAAATATTTTTAGCAGTCTTTCCTCTACAGCTTTCAGTTTCAATGCGATCTAGCAAACTCTCTGCTTCACACTGAATCCATCAGGAAGTTAAAATGTTGACGCTATCTGTAGCCATTATCTCTTAACTCATGACAGGTCATAAATACTCATTTAGGCCAAATTTATATCAGACTGATAACAATGAAGCTATAATTAGCTGTGAATAAAGATCAAACAACAAAATAGCCCGAAATAAGTAAAATCTAATAGAAAAAAAATTGCCCCCAAAGGATCGATAGCCCTTAAAGGAGTTTTCCCATCTCAGACAATGGGAGCATAGCGAATAGGTCACCTACACTGAGAACGGAGGCCCGAAAGTGATAATGACCCCCTGTTGTATACCCTATATTATAATGTATAGTGCCAGTACATCTGTGATCCCCTGTAGTGCCCATTTGTATAATGCCCCCTGTATTATAATGCCCCTCTGGTGCTCCAGCCTATATTATAATGTGCCCCCTGTAGTGCTCCGGCCCCTGTATTATAATGCCCCCTGTAGTACCTCCTGTATTATACTTCTCCCTGTATTTATAATGTCCCCTGTATTACCTCCTGTATTATACTTCTTTCTGTATTATAATGCCCCCTGTAGTGTTCTGGCCTGCAGTATAATGTCGCCCTGTAGTATCTAGTATTAATAATGCTCTCACTCCCCCATAGCCCCCGGTAGTATAATGCCCCCCTATAGTGCTAGCATGCATAATGCTCTCCATCAGCCCTATAGCAATGAATGGGAGCGTGGCCGGTGTGCTCCCATTCAGTACTATTAGGGATGGCCGTACCTGGTAAAACCCAGGGTCCTCCGGCCACCACCTCCCCCGCTCTGTTCTCTGTTTAGGTGCGGGTCCCTATTGTCTCAGATGGGAATACCCCTTTAAATGGTGACTGCAACAAGCTAATACCATATGTTGTCAGCCAAACAATGGTTCTCTGAGAACCATCCATGTAAACCATCCAAACTTTAACCACCTCCGGACCGCCGAACGCAGCGACGCGTCCTGGAGGTGGTTGATTCATTCCGCCTGGACGCGCCGGCGCGTCCTCTCGCGAGACGCGAGATTTCGGTCACAGCCGGCCCGCGCATGCGCATCGCGGGCCGGCAAAAGTTCGAGGAGAATTGCATCAGCAACCTGCCAGCCAATTATCGTCGCTGGCAGGTTGCTGATTTTTAAAAAACCGAATCACAAGCCATATAACAGATCACAAGCCATATAACAGATATGATCTGTTATATGGCTTCTCTGCTTCTCTGCTGGTCCTTTTCGTCGGTTGGATCCAGCAGAGGAGCCGACTGAACTGTGAGTACACACCAAACACTGTTCTTAGCCCCAGATCTCCTTCCATCACCCCCATCATCCAAATTGATCGCCCCCTGTCAATCACTTAGTGAAAGACAAAAAGTGATCAGTGTAAACTGTCACTTTTTTTTCCCACTAGTATTGGCTGTTAGGTTTTAGGATTAGTTTAGGCCCCTTGGTTAGGTAGTTTAGGGATCAGTTAGCGCCCAGCCCACCGCACCGCAGTCCCTTATTCGCTGATTAGCGTATCGCTAATCAGCATTTGTACTTTTATAGTATCTGTAAGTGATCAAAACTGATCACGGTCAGATCTATAATTGTATTAGTGTCACCTTAGCTCGCCCTCCACCCAAAACGCAGTGTTTGCCCGATCAGGCCTGATCGGTCGCCCACACGTGCGTTCACCCACGCCCGCCCTACCGCAGTGCCAAAAAAAATATTTTTTTGATCACTGCACATTCACTTTACATGCACTGCGGCGATAAAAAAAATCTGTTTTGATATTTTTTATCAACCGCAGCGGCCTCCGGTACTTCGCTAGCCTCCCCTTTGTAAGACAGGCTTGCTTTTTTTCTTGGGTAGTCTCAGGGAATACCCCTAAATTTAGTTGCCCAAATGTCAAACAGGGGGTATTCTTCTGAAGAGGCTTACAGGATTCTGACCCAGTCGGATGAGGAGTGGGAACCCTCATCTGATGAATCTAGCGGGTCAGAATATGAACCTGTAGAAAGCAGTGGCTCTCTGACCCAAAGTTCAGACGAGGAGGTGGAGGTCCCTGATAGAACCAGGCGTACCCGGCCCCGTGTCGCTAGACCACAGGTTGCGCAGGATCCGCTTCAAGAGCAGCAGAGTGGGGCTGTCGCTGCCGGATCACGTGGTCAGGCATACAACAGCAGCGCAGCCCTTTCTGGACCTAGTACCAGCACTGCCGTACAACATGGTGAAGTAGCGAGCACCAAAAGGGCAGTTGAAGCTGGTACGGTGGCACGTGCAGTAGTTACCCCGTCGCAGCCACCGCACAGACAGGCCCGTAGAGCCCCTAGAGTCCCTGAGGTGCTGGCAAACCCTGATTGGCAGTCACCAACTTCAGCCGCACCTGTAGTTCCCCCTTTCACCGCCCAGTCTGGAGTTCGGGTTGAGACAGCTCAGATCAGTTCGGCCCTGGGATTTTTTGAGCTGTTCTTGACTGCGGAGCTCTTGGACTTAGTCGTGGCAGAAACAAATCGGTATGCCACACAATTTATAACCGCAAACCCGGGAAGCTATTATGCCCAGCCTTTCCGGTGGAAACCAGTCCAAGTTTCCGAACTTAAAATTTTCCTGGGCCTTCTCCTCAACATGGGTCTAACTAAAAAGCATGAATTGCGGTCATATTGGTCCACGAACCCAATTCATCACATGCCCATGTTCTCTGCTGCTATGTCCAGGACACGATTTGAGACCATCCTGCGTTTCCTGCATTTTAGCGACAACACCACCTCCCGTCCCAGAGGCCACCCAGCTTTTGACCGGCTCCACAAAATTCGGCCCCTCATAGACCATTTCAACCAGAAATTTGCAGATTTGTATACCCCTGAGCAAAACATCTGCGTAGACGAGTCCCTAATACATTTTACCGGGCGCCTTGGCTTCAAACAATACATCCCAAGCAAGCGTGCCCGGTATGGGGTCAAATTGTATAAGCTCTGTGAAAGGGCCACAGGCTACACCCACAAATTTATGAGGGAAAAGATCAGACCCTGGAGCCGGTCGGTTGCCCTGACTACCTGGGGAGCAGTGGGAAGACAGTCTGGGACTTGGTGTCACCCTTATTCGGCAAGGGGTACCATCTTTATGTGGACAATTTTTACACAAGTGTGGCCCTCTTTAGGCATTTGTTTCTAGAACAGATTTACGCCTGTGGTACCGCGCGAACTAGTCGCGTGGGCTTCCCCCAACGGCTCGTTACCACCCGTCTTGCAATGGGGGAGAGGGCTGCCTTGTGTAACGAAGAACTGCTCGCGGTGAAATGGAGAGACAATCGTGACGTTTACATGCTCTCCTCCATTCACGCAAACACGACAATCCAAATTGAAAGGGCAACCCGTGTCATTGAAAAGCCCCTCTCAGCCCACGACTATAATGCGCTCATGGGAGGGGTGGACTTCAATGACCAGATGTTGGCTCCCTATTTAGTTTCCCGACGCACCAGACGCTGGTATAAGAAGGTGTCTGTATATTTAATTCAATTGGCTCTGTATAATAGTTTTGTTCTCTACAGTAAGGGAGAACACGATCCTTCCTCAAATTCCAGGAAGAGATCATCGAGAACCTCCTGTATCCAGGAGGTTCCGTGGCCCCAACCACCAGTGTAGTTAGCCGTCTACACGAGCGACATTTCCCCAGTGTCGTTCCTGGTACCTCAACCCAACCGCCACCCCGAAAAAAATGTCGTGTCTGTAGCAGGAGTGGAATAAGGCGTGACACCCGCTATTTCTGTCCTGACCACCCTGCCCTATGCTTAGGAGAGTGTTTCCGGAAGTACCACACACAGGTACACTTAGCATAGGGATTGCAGGGAGAAATATCTTGGCAAAAGACAACTTTTCCCATTTTTTTATACAAAGTTGGCATTTGACCAAGATATTTATCTCACCCAGCATGGGTATATGTAAAATGACACCCCAAAACACATTCCCCAACTTTTCCTGAATACGGATATACCACATGTGTGACACTTTTTTGCAGCCTAGGTGGGCAAAGGGGCCCACATTCCAAAGAGCACCTTTCGGATTTCACCGGCCATTTTTTACAGAATTTGATTTCAAACTCCTTACCACACATTTGGGCCCCTAGAATGCCAGGGCAGTATAACTACCCCACAAGTGACCCCATTTTGGAAAGAAGACACCCAAAGGTATTCGCTGATGGGCATAGTGAGTTCATAGAACTTTTTATTTTTTGTCACAAGTTTTGTCTCAAGACTTTGTAAGAAAAAAAAAAAAAAATCATCATTTTCCGCTAACTTGTGACAAAAAATAAAAAGTTCTATGAACTCACTATGCCCATCAGCGAATACCTTAGGGTGTCTACTTTCCGAAATGGGGTCATTTGTGGGGTGTTTGTACTGTCTGGCCATTGTAGAACCTCAGGAAATATGACAGGTGCTCAGAAAGTCAGAGCTGCTTCAAAAAGCGGAAATTCACATTTTTGTACCATAGTTTGTAAACGCTATAACTTTTACCCAAACCATTTTTTTTTTACCCAAACATTTTTTTTTTATCAAAGACATGTATAACAATAAATTTAGAGCAAAATTTATATATGGATGTCGTTTTTTTTGCAAAATTTTACAACTGAAAGTGAAAAATTTCATTTTTTTTGCAAAAAAATCGTTAAATTTCGATTAATAACAAAAAAAGTAAAAATGTCAGCAGCAAGGTGTTTAAGCTATGGGGGCTGAGGTGGTTAAGTATGTATTGGATAAATTATTAGATTTTTTGGTGAGGGCGGCCATATTGGAGGTACATGCTTTAATCCTGTATTGTCTGTACAGACAGTGCAGCAAGGTGTGTGGGATTTACGGCATCAGAAATTAATAGACAGAAATGCCATAGACTATAATAGTTTCCTGGAAGTGACGGAGTACAAGAGATTTTGTTTTCTATTGTTATTTCCAGTAGGCAACTTATAAAGTTTGCTCTTTTGGGAAAAATGTAGCAGAATACACATCAGACAAAATAGCAACTTAAAGAGGACCTTTCACTTGTATAAACTATGTGAACTAAGTATGCTGCCATATAGAGCGGCGCCCGGGGATCTCACTGCACTTACTATGATCCCCGGGCGCCGCTCCGTTCTCCCGTTATAGGCTCCGGTACCTTTGCTCCTTAAGTTATAGTAGGCGGGTCTTCCCTTGTCCTGTGGGCGTCTCCTTCTCCTAGGCTGCAGCGCTGGCCAATCGCAGCGCACAGCTCACAGCCTGGGAGTTTTTTTTCTCCCAGGCTGTGAGCTGTGCGCTGCGATTGGCCAGCGCTGCAGCCTAGGAGAAGGAGACGCCCACAGGACAAGGGAAGACCCGCCTACTATAACTTAAGGAGCAAAGGTACCGGAGCCTATAACGGGAGAACGGAGCGGCGCCCAGGGATAATAGTAAGTGTAGTGAGATACCCGGGCGCCGCTCTATATGGCAGCATACTCAGTTCACATAGTTTATACAAGTGAAAGGTCCTCTTTAATGTAGATTCCAGGTCTGTATATTAATGTTGGGTGAGAGATTGATATATTGATAAAAGCAGACACATTAAGCCATTACCATGCAGCTTAGGCCTCATGCACACAACCGTATCCGTTTTGTGGTCCGCAAATCACGGATACGTTAAATACAGATGCAGTCTGTGTGCCGTCCACATTTTTTGCAGACCCATTGACTTGAATGAGTCCTTAGTCTGCAGTTTGTGGACATATTCTATCTTTTTAAGGAATGGACATACATATTAGGAAAACACACAAATGATTTGGGTGCTTCTCGCAACCATATGTCCATTCCGCAAAAAGATAGAGCATGTCCTATACTGGGCGACAAAATGGGGACCTGGACTCATTGAAGTCAATGGGTCTACAATAAAATGTGGATGCAAAATGGACAGTATCCGTATCTTGCAGATCTGTAATTTGCCCTACCGCAAAATACACACTGACGTGTGCATGAGGCCTTATCCCTGTCTCCCAGTTTCTCCACACAAAGGTTATAAAACGCCTAAGCGGTGCCATAAAATAACCTGAGTCCAAAGTACGTGTGAGGTTAGTGAGCACACCTAAAGCCATTAGCAATCTAGAAACCAGCAGTCACGTAAACCATCTCTAAACATCAAGGGATGCCAAAGGCAGCAATTACAATAATTACAAAGATTTAGTCCAACTGCTTGCAAAGTAGCTTTTTCCAGATTAGTAAGAAGAAAGAAAATGAATATGTTATGTAAAATATGCAGAGATACATTTCTCCCTAAATTTGCTTTTACAAGAAAATGGCTAAAGACAAATTGTATTGTAGTGTGTGACAGACACTTTCCAAATTTATTCCAAAATCACAGTCAAAGATAATTTTTATAATTTATTTAATCTGTACTTGTCATGAAGCAGACATTGGCTCTTTAACAACTTTTTCCAACATATTTAACTTGCAGATGAGAATTACATTTATTTCTCTCCATACAACATTAGAAAACTGTATTAAAAAAATGTTACAAAATAATGAAAGTCAGATGTTTCCAAACACTAGAATGTAAAGCATGTGTAAGAACTTGCTTGCTCACCTCTCTAGGGGCACTCTACTTTCTTGCATCACTCAGCCCTGCTCATGGATCATGCACATGTGGCGGCCCCTGGCCTCAAAGAGCCAATATGCAATAAATGCCACTGCCTCCTGCCAATTACAATGTGTCACACACTTTATTAGGATCTCTCCTGTAGTACCCTGGGCTTGAGCCAAATTGTAGGTCTATTTAGTTCTAGTTTCTCTGGTGTGCATTTGTATCCTGGCCAAGTTCTTCTGCCTGTTGCACATCTGACCTCTGCTTACAACTGTACATAGATAGACTCTACACAGAAGTTTTCCAGGGGGCCACCTGAGTCCTCCACATTGCCACTGGCTGAGTACGTAATGATCTGACACTCTCACTGTTTATTAATGCTGGGAGCATCAGGCACTTACGTACCTGGCCACAGGTGGCCTCCTAAATTCAACTGTATCACCATCCTCAGGACAGAAATACAACTGAATGCTGCAGCAGCACATGGGCAGCACGGTGGCTCAGTGGTTAGCACTGGTGCCTTACAGCGCTGGGGTCCTAGGTTTGAATCCGACAACATCTACATGGAGTTTGTATGTTCTGCCAGTGTTTGCGTGGGTCTTCTCCGGGTACTCCGGTTTCCTCTCCCACTCCAGAGACATACTGATAGGGAACTGAGATTGTGAGTGCCATTGGGGACAGCTAGATGCTAATGTCCCTAAAGCACTGTGGAATATAGAAGTGCTATATAAGTGCATAAATAAATAATAATACCTCCATGCAGGTTGAAGAATTAAGAACGCCAGATCTGCTTACCAACATGGGGACACTTCTACTTGCAGTGTCCCTGCATTCAAGAGTCTAGCCATACGCTCGTCCCCGGAATATTGCAGAACCCCCAGAGATTTTGCATATTCTTTCACACTACCCTGACAGCCTCAGCCCCGTGTCCCCTGATGATTCGTGGGGCTGACTCTTCAAATTGATGAAACGTGTTGGAAAATAGTTTCTTTACTGTGTGAATCCTTGGAGATTTAAGGCATGCCTTGGAGCATCCGATCTGGGTCCCTTATGTTAAGGGAATCAGGGCGTTCTAGGGCCTTTAAATCAGGGTGAGGTTCTGGACGGGGCCGCCCCTTTCGGGCGATGACTCCGTATTAAGAGGTCACTAGGGAATACCAGTTCAAGTGGGGTACATTAGAGATAGCACCCGATCCCTTACCCTGGCTCCACATCAAGAACTGCTATGTGATTTCTAGACCTTGGAGCTGTTTTTATTCTACTGGCACCCCATCTATATCTCCGTGACGATACCCGACTGGACCAGTAAGATCTACCCATTTTTACCAGTCTTAATGTATATCCACCTAATGTTGGACACCTATGGTTGTCGTTATGGTTATGGTCATTTTGTCCCGCCAGCAAAACCTTTGTGCAATTCTGGCTCAGGCCCTGCACTTGGCTTCTGACTAGTACCTTGAGCCGAGTGCTAGGTCCCTTTGTTGTGTGTTTTTGTCTATTTGTCTTTTGCTAGGGGCCATTTTCTTATTTAGATTGATTAAAAGTTATGTTTTATATACGTTACTAACCCCCTCCCACCCCAATTAAATTTGATTGTCCCAAGTTGTGCAGTGCTCTGGGAGAAGTACTAAGGTATATCTCTCTCCTGGATTGGTGATCTCTTCTCATTTTTGCAATAACCAAGTTGCACCCATTTTGATCTGGTTGTATTTTGAGCCACATGATGTATCCAGTGACTTGATGTAGACCTATCCTCTTTACAGTACTCTCCACCAATGCTTGGAAAGGGAACAAAGGATCAAGTGCCTTCATAAACATGGTAAAACACACATACCATTGATGTCCACAGTGCCACAAAGCAGTGACAGCCATAGTGCCTCCAAAAGATTGTCAGTGCTCCTATAGCAAAGCAATCCATGATACTCCATAACAGTGCCAGTGCAGTGCTGACACTACAACCATATTGTCCATATCAGTTTTAAGCTTCTCTTTTTATAGCTTGGCACTAGGCACAGGGCTACCATAAGAAATATCTGGGCCAGTTGTCCTATTTTGATAACATCAAGACTCCTCCTTCACCCACAAGTTTTCCTGGTTATCCCCCTTTTGAACCTGGTTACATGTTATTTATGGTGGTATCTTTTAAACCCTCTTAACTTGGTGAATATCTTTTAAGATTGCTATACCAATAAATGTTTTGTTTGTTTGCTGAGTATTCTACTTACGTTTGAAATTTATAAAAGTTTGTAACTTTTATTACATTGAAAATTCAATAAAAATGTGTACAATTACACAGCCAAAAAGAAATATCTCTGCCCCATACACTTACATCCTGCTACACCCTATTGTAAACATCAGGGTGACAGTAGGTGAAAGACATTTTGAGGGATAACAGCAGGATAAAACTTGAATGAAAAAAGCATAAAGTAATAGTTTTGCAACATTATAAGTATGCACCATGATATTTGGAGACATTGTGTAGAAACAAAGAATCTTACTGAAAATTTTAATTGCCTATAATATAGTTCAGCTGACAACAGTATAATGTGTATTAGCATTCTCGTATGTGCTGACAGCTTTCTCCAGTTCAGCAGTGGCTGCTAATGATGGGCCTTAATTGTGGCATGCTGTGGCATCTCAAGTTGATAAGACCACTTAGAAACAATGAGGCAGAAAGTTCGAAGTTAAAGTGATACCCAATTGTCTAACTTCAAAGGTTAGGAATGCAGGCTGTCAAAACGCATTTTAATTCTTCTTCAGGCAGATTTTGAACTTAGCATGAAAACCATCCCTAAATGGTCAAAATAGGAAAGGAGCAAACATATTCCTTGCCAGATATGACTGTGTGATATTATATAATGTAAAATTAGAATGCTTAGGATAGGCACTTAGTGATCAGGATATTAGTAGGATATACTTACTTCTTTTCCACTTTATACCTAAAGTTTGTCATTAGATAACTTTCTCTCCTGACTTCGAAGTAAACATGCATGCCTGGATTGGGTGAAGTGTACAAGTTTATTTTAAGGGTTTCTACCACCAGAAATACCGTTATGTAGCTGACTGATATAGCGATGCGCCAATGTCAGCACTACATAACAGTATGTTTTTTACCTTTCTCCCTGCAGCCGTTTTGGTAAAATAAGCTAATAAACCTCTAGGTGCTATGTGGGTGTAAAATCAGCACCTAGAGGCTCCGTCCACTCACCCTTTATCCCGCCCAGGTCCCCTGTTCTGCCCGCCCCGCTCTTCTTGATTGATGTGACGGTTCGCAGCATCGTTGACGAAATCCCGCGCCTGCGCTGTTCACTTCTGTCTTCGGCGCAGGCGCAGTGAGTGAAGGCCACTCTCCTGGTGCAGGCTTCCTCACTGTGACGTAGTCGGAGCAGGCGCATCATTCACTCACTGCGCCTGCGCCGAATACAGAAGTGAACGGCGCAGGCGTGGGATTTCATCAACGATGCTGCGAACCATCACATCAATCAAGAGGAGTGGGGCAGGCAGAACAGGGGACCTGGGCGGGAAAAAGGGTGAGTAGACGGAGCCTCTAGGTGCTGATTTTACGCCCACATAGCACCTAGAGGCTCATTAGCTTATTCTAAAAGTGCTTATTTTTCCAAAACGACTGCAGGGAGAAATGTCAAAAACATACTGTTATGTAGTGCTGACATTAGCGCATCGCTAATGTCAGTCAGCTACATAACGGTATTTCTGGTGGTAGAAACCCTTTAAATTGGAAGAGGGAAATAAGGTTTAGATAATGATAGCAATGTCTAATTACCAGGGGAACAAAATGTCCAAAATGTCTGGACAAAAACAGTCCCCATACACAATGTCAACTAACGTTCTCAGGTTTAGCCAACTTTATCCTATTCTGTGTTGTGCTTTAGTGTTAGGTGAACAAAATCATTTGTAGAGATTTGTTCATTGCCAAAATGGCTTACATGAAAAAGCTGAGCATTTAACATAAAATCTTTTGTCTATAGCAAATAAAAACAACCTTTTACCATGGAGAAATTCATAAAAAACTCTATCCTCTTCCAAGAAAATTTTACACCTACTGCTAACAAGAGGAATGTTCTTGGTGTGTGTTAGATAAGGTTCCATAATTCTCATCCAGACCCGTCCTGATCAGGAAATTTCAATGGATTTACCTCGGCATATCGCTAACGAGGCAAGGTGAGGCGGTTGCCTCAGGCGGCACCATCTAGGGGGGAGTGGGGGGCAGTAGCGCTGCGCAGCTGATCCTTTACATAGAGTACTGATTAGTACAGTACTCTATGAGCTGTGTTAGGGAGGAAGATCAGATTAGGACCTTCCCCTCACTGTGCTACTGAGGAGCGGTAGTTCTGGATGTATTAATTACTCTACCATCAACAGTGACAACAGCGCAGTATTCGTACTCTATGCACTTGCTGTTTCACTGTGTAAGACCAGCTCAGGACGTGCCAGTGCCGCCCCTACTCAGAGCTATTAAGGAGAATTGGGCATGTCCTAAGCAGGAATGGTTGAACATTTCTTACATGTGTTTGACAGTGCTGCAGCATGTGTGAACTCTGCAGACAGGCAGCGGCTGTCAGGTGCAAGTGCCACTGAGCAGTCACCTAGTCAGGCATCTATGTCTCAGTGCTGCCCTCTTTTCACCCCTCTTCCTTGATGTGCATGTATGGAGGAGGTGAAGCCCAACTGAACTGCAGACTGTGAATTATTTAACTAGGAAGGGAGCACTGCAACATCTCTTGTGATTTATGACTCTAGTGTGTAAGTCTCACTCTTTTAACTCTTACATCCTGGGGTTGATTCTGAGGTTGCTGCTGTTCTATACAGGTGTCAGATTCAGTTTTGTGACTTGTATCAGCCACCTTGCCCTCACTCATGCAAGATGGGAAGGGAGGCACAGAATCTGCAAGAAGTCCTGTGGAGGAGGGGGACCTGTCTCCTCCCTGTCCCCAACATCATCCCTGCCACCTTGTGTCTCCTCCCTGCCCCCAACATCGCCTCTGCCATCTTGTATCTCTTCCCTGCCCCCAACATCGCCTCTGCCACCTTGTGTCTCCTCCCTGCCCCCATCTCCATTATGCCCCCATCTCCATTATGCCCCCAGACAGAAACCCTTCCACCCTGTGTCTCCTCTCTGCCCCAGCGCAGACCCTATGAAAGTGTGAGATATTAAAATACTTATGTCACACATAGCCATTGGCTAATAAACTTGTGTTCACATTTGTCACCTACATTGTGCTGTCACTGTATTGCTATTAAAACATCAGCTTTGCTCACTGCCCCCCAACAAGTATCACCAGACTCTTGGCATCTTTAGGCATAATGGGCATTATCTATCTCATATCATATCTTTCTATTTCTTTCATATCTCTCTCTATCTCATATCTCTCTCTCCATCTCATATCTATCTATCTATCTATCTATCTATCTATCTATCTATCTATCATCTATTTCTATAATCTATCAATGGGGCACATTTACTAAGAACAAGCATCTCATCATAAATTACGTATATTTGTCCCCACGCCTGGCTGGTGTAGTTTTTTTTTAGCATGTACACCTAAATGTTAGCAAATTTTCTAGGGCTCAAGACCCGGCAAGACCCCTGACATGCCCCCGCCCCCATCACGTCCAAGTGGCGGACACGGCTGAAAACCAGTCGTGCAACTAAATATTGTCGCACATTCGGTTAGAAAATGGGACTTGTGACTATTTTACACCTAAAATAGTCACAAATTCTTAGTAAATGTGTCCCCATGTGTAATATACTAAAAGTAGGTGAGAACAGAATTTGGCACATTTAGAGGCGCATTTACATTTTTCGCCTCAGGCAGTAGAAAGGCTTGGTGAACATATCTGTCATAAGAATTAATTATTTTTTTACCCTTGCCTAGTAAGGCCTGTTACACACTGGTGGCAGTTCCAGAAGAGGATAGACCTGCCGGATCCATAACTACTGTGTTTAGCCGTGCACTGCCTGAAGTCTGTCCGGCTCCATTGACTAAAATGGGGACCGGCTGAGAGCCGGCTGCAGCACAGCAAATATGCAGAGAGGAGGTTGGACAAAAAACACTGCAAGCAGTGGTATAAGAAGCTTATGGTGCTGAGAGATGACCCCATAAAAAGGCAAGCATAAAGATACGGAGGAAGGAATAGTTACAAATTCTTACTGCCAAAAACGCAAAAATAACCTAGAATTACAATCCAATATATCATGACCACACAAAAAAATTAAAATAATAATAATAATTTTGTATTTGAGGGAAAACTGCACACAATGCATAAAATGATACATAATTAGAGATGAGTGAATCTAAGTTGATAAAGTGTAATTCAATCCGAATATCAGGAATGGCTGCTGCACGTGTTAGGACATGGAGCAAGGAACTCTGGGAACGAGGGATCACCCACAATGCCATGCATGCAGCCAATCAGCAGCCAGCCACACATCTGATGCCAAGTGCTCCTTCTTTCACCCACTATCTTCAGCTGGTACTGGTATTGCCACCCACCTCCCCACTCTGCCACCGGGTCACTCTGTGGTCTCCTGATGCTGCTGCCGCCTCCACACTATGTCACCTTGCCACTCTGTGGTCTCCTGATGCTGCTGCCACCTCCACACTATGTCACCTTGCCACTCTGTGGTCTCCTGATGCTGCTGCCTCCTCCACACTATGTCACCTTGCCACTTTGTGGTCTTCTGATGCTGCTGCCACCTCCACACTATGTCACCTTGCCACTTTGTGGTCTTCTGATGCTGCTGCCACCTCCACACTATGTCACCTTGCTATTCTGTGGTCCCCTGATGCTGCTGCTACCTCAACACTATGTGACCTTGCCACTCTGTGGCCTCCTGATGCTGCTGCTGCCACCTCCACACTGTCTTTGTGCCACCCTGTGGCCTCCTCCTGATGCTGCCGCCACTAACTCTACAATCTGTCATTGTGCTACTCTGTGGCCTCCTGATTATGCTATGTGTTTTTGAGGGCCCGCGCGTTCCCTATCCAGAAGGTTACACCTCTTCAATCTTGAGGCATCCAAGATTTCTGACACAGGCAAATAAATCAGGTCCCCACTGCCAACACTCTAAGGCACCTGTTGGATATCAGAAAGTTTGCATATAGTGAAGCACTGCAGGTCACCAAGAAATTCCTTGTGTGATTGTACTCACAAGGGCAGCTTGACATATAGGCACATAGTATAGCTCCACGGCTCTCTTTTTATCCACATCTCTTCACCACCACTAAAACAAGGATTACTCCAATAGTGAAGCACCGCTAGCAAATCGCTATATAAAAGTATTTATTATACTCACAAACATAAGGTAAAATAAAGCAGTCAAGGCTGTCTTTTTCAAATCTGCCCGACCCGGGTTTCGCTCCACGCTTCGTCAGGGGCGTCACCATAATCTTGCTCCCACATTTTTTTATACCCTCCCTCCCTTCCCCCATATATAAATCATAAAATTAAATACCATAAAATTCATAAAACACTTATAACCAGTTTAAAACTTTTTCCATCAGCACCTGTAATCACATCCTCAATATAATTTTCTCACTTTCTACTTGCATTCAATTTCAGGTTCATTCATTCATGACTCCGCTCTTAATCACTCACTTACTATCCTAGCTCATGACGTTAAGTTCTAACAACCACTTCCCTAATACACACCTCCCTATTTTGATTGGTCTGGATTGTCAAACCTTCTTTCTATAACACACCCCCCTCACCTAATTGGCTAGCGACGATCGATCTTTTACTTTTTCAAAATCGAATACTTTATTCCACCAGGCATGATTTTAGATCCAATTCGACATTAAGTCCCTGTGGCTGGAAAGTATCCAGCTCATAGATCCAGCTGACCTCCCGCTGATCTATCCTCTTAACCGCATCCCCTCCCCGCCAGTCATTTTTCCCCACTTCTAATCCACTGAATGCAAGCCCTTTAGGATTTTTTTGGAGTAATCCTTGTTTTAGTGGTGGTAAAGAGACATGGATAAAAAGAGAGCCGTGGAGCTATACTATGTGCCTATATGTCAAGCTGCGCTTGTGAGTACAATCACACAAGGAATTTCTTGGTGACCTGCAGTGCTTCACTATATGCAAACTTTATGATATCCCACAGGTGCCTTAGAGTGTTGGCAGTAGGGACCTGATTTATTTGCCTGTGTCAGAAATCTTGGATGCCTCAAGATTGAAGAGGTGTAACCTTCTGGATAGGGAACGCGAGGTCCCTCAAAAACGCATAATCTTATCTATACCCACTTCACAATTGGGAACCGCTGCGACAATTTTGTCATACGTATTGGGACTCTTTTATATTTTCTTCTGATTATGCTGCTGCCACCTCCACATTCTGTCATTGTGCTACCCTGTGGACTCCTCCTGATGCTGCTGCTGCCACTTCCACACTCTGTTATTGTGCCACTTAGTGGCCTCCTGATGCTGCTGCAGCCACCTCTACACTGTCATTGTGCCACTCTGTGGCCTCCTCCTGATGCTGCCGCCGCCACCTCCATACTGTGTCATTGTGCCACTCTGTTGCCTCCTGATGCTGCTGCCACCTCCACACTGTCATTGTGCTACTCTGTGGCCTCCTCCTGATGCTGCTCCCGCCTCCAGAAACTGTCATTGGGCCTTTCTATGGTCTCCTCATTCTGCTTCCACCTCACCACTATATCATAGGGCCACTCTGTGGACTTCTCATGCTGTTCCCATCCTCCCCACTTCATAACTGGGCCACTATTTTGCATTTTGACCTGGCTGACATCATCATTTATTTGACCCTTCTTCTGATCTGTCAGAAGGAAGGAAAAATGAGACGCACAATGGATCCTGCCTGTGTACCAGCTGTAAGGCCTGCATGACTATTTTGCATCAGAATTGGCTTATGATTTGGTAGCCAAAAGCAGGAGTGGGTAGATAACACAGAAGACATGCAAATATTCCATTCACATGTCATCTATGTTTTGGATCCACTCCTGTTTTTTTTGGCTTTAGCAATACTCATGGATTACTGACCAAATGCTGACCAAGTGAAGGCGGATGCTCCACAGACAGCATCTGTTTTTTCGGGGTTATTGTTCTGACGGATCAGAGGAAGGGCAAGAAAATCAGTGAAGTCAACACAAACTTACTGCGTTTAATAGAACAGGTTCTGTAGACATCTATGTGGAATCAGCTGCCGACGGTGTAAAAGGAGTGCACTTCCTCATTGACCTGTAAGGCTGAGTTCACACTTGAGTTATATTGCCCAAATAAGTGAAGTGTGCAGTGATTCTAAGAGAGACGCCTGTCATCTGCATATCATACGGGACTCACAGTATTGTTTCACTACCACAGAAGACTCCCTATGCGTGTTACTGCAAGTCACAGTGTTCTACACCACTATAAAGGCTCTCTGCAGCCAGGAAATAGCCGTTTATTAACGCGTTTCACCACGAATAAATTTGGATCGAATCAAAAAAATATATAAAAATTCGCCGAAACGGCGGAATCTATTTTTTTCTTAATTCGCTCATCTCTGCATAATGTATAAATAATATGTCAAACAAACTTCCAAGAGGATAAACTATATTTACTGCTTTTCAAACAGCAAGACAAGTGTGAATAGATAAACTCTTACTTTTAGGTCAAGTGAGAAACTTGAGAAGGTAAAATGTATGATGACAGCCATAAACAATGACAAACACAGAGATAAGGATGACTGAGGGGGCTGTAAACTACTAAGAAACACTAAATATACCAATGCAGCAGAAATGTACAGCAGTATAAAGCTTGAAGCAGGACTTTCTATGATGATTTGTCTGTAAAGATGGGGAGGATTTCTCATTCCCCCTTTGCCAGTTTTCTGGCAGAACAAAAGGTTGCAGACCCAAAATCCATTGCAACAAAATGTTGTCGCAATTGGCATTTATACATTGCACTCTCCACTTTACAGAAAGGGGCGTGGTTAGGTTGGTGAGGGGGGTGGGGCAACAGGCCCAGTACTTTATATTTATTTACGCCAGCTTCCTGACGTAAATGTAGACACAAATCTACGGCAGCTCTGAGCAAGATTAGGTCTCTGCCTTGCCATAAATGAGGTGCATCCTCTGGCAGTGCAGGGGATATTAAGAGCTCCACTGCACACTGATCTTGATAAATCTCCCTCAAAAAGTTTGTCTTATGAAGACAAGTACATTTTAAACAAAAGATTGCAACCATAGGGATTGCTTCTTTACCCCTCTGTGATCTGCTATTATTGCCAGGGCAAGTACATCTGGCCACACACTTAAATGACCAACCATATAATGTATGTAATCTTGGGTACTATTCTCCCCAGAGATCAGTCCTCTTTTCACATGTTAACCTCGCTACCATATCTGTGTCTGTAACAGAGATAAAATTGTTAATAAAGATATGTCACATTAAAGCACAGATTTGGATCCCTCATCAAATTTTCGGTTTGGCTACTTTCACACCTGAGTTCGGTGCGAATCCGTCTTGTATCTGCACAGACGGATCCGCACCGATAATGCAAACGCTTCAGAACGGATCCGTTTGCATTATTCTTTCAAAAAAAAGTCTAAGTCAAAACGGATCCGTCCTGACTTACATTGAAAGTCAATGGGGAACGGATCCGTTTTCAATTGCACCATATTGTGTCAGTGAAAACGGATCCGTCCCCATTGACTTGCATTGTAAGGCTACTTTCACACTTGCTTTCAGAGCGGGTCCATCTGGTGTCTGCACAGACGGATCCGCTCCTATAATGCAGACGTTTGGATCCGTTCAGAACGGATCCGTCTGCATTATAGTTTAGAAAAATTTCTAAGTGTGAAAGTAGTTCAGACGGATCCGTCCAGACTTTACATTGAAAGTCAATGGGGGACAGATCAGTTTGAAAATTGAGCCATATTGTGTCAACTTCAGACGGATCCGTCCCCATTGACTTACATTGTAAGTCTGGACGGATCCGTTTGCCTCCGCAAGCAGCGTTCGGGTGTCCGCCTGCTGAGCGGAGCGGAGGCTGAACGCTGCCAGACTGATGCATTCTGAGCGGATCCGCATCTACTCAGAATGCATTGGTAGCTGGACGTATGCGTTCGGGGCCGCTTGTGAGACTCTTCAAACGGAGCTCACAAGCAGAGCCCCGACGCTAGTGTGAAAGTAGCCTAAGTCAGGACGAATCGATTTGGCTCCGCATCGTCAGACGGTCACTAAAACGCTGCAAGCTGCATTTTGGTGTCTGCCTGAAAAGTGGAACGGAGACCAAACGCAGCCAAACTGATGCATTTTGAACGGATCCTTATCCATTCAGAATGCATTAGGGCTGAACTAATCCGTTTTGGGCCACTTGTGAGAGCCCTGAAACGGATCTCGCAAGCGGACCCAGAAACGCCAGTGTGATAGTAGCCTTAGAAACATATGTCGCGTGCATCCCTTCCCATTTGAAAATATTGACTTGGTTCTAAGGTGGTGGTTTTCACAATGGCCGCAGAGTTGGACACAGACCTTCACACATTTTGCCCCATCCCCTTAGCAACATGCCACACACAGGATGTGTTCCCAACCACCATTTTCCATTTTTTCAGGTGTATCAATACTTTTGGACTACCCTGTACAATTATGGGACATATAGAATGGGGTTGTCATCAAGAGACAGCCCTTTCCATGTTTACTATGTACATTTTTTCTCTCACAGATTGTAGGAGGGAAAAAACATGTATGCCATATTACAGAGATATGAGAATGCAATGAATGCAGCAACTAATTGCTATAGAGGGCCTGTGCATGCAGCAATTACTAGACTTTGGGTACCCCAGACTTATGGATACACCAGTCTAAGTAAAGGAGACAGCAGGAGTGATTAGCATCAAATTTATTTAACTACATACACGACAATAAATTTGGTGCATTTTGAACCAAGTCAGAAAATTCTGTCTATGTTTGCTATAAGTAGAGGAAGCACAATTTGTGCAGTTTCTGAGTTTTCTTCCTAATAGATGGGAAGAAAGGATGCAAATGAGCTCTTAGCATCTCTACTTCTCAGAATTCCATAGGAGCATGTACAGCCTATAAGCCTCCTCATGCCAATTGGGGTGCCCTCCGTAAGAAGAGATAGTAACCCCTATTTTCTAATAGATTTAACTGAAACTATGTCTCCTTGGAGACCACACACTCTCTTTTTTCAAATCTAGCAGGGGGTCATTTATCAAGCTGAAATACACCCAAATTAGGCAGATTTCAGGCACAGATTGTGGCACTGGAATCTACGACTTCTCCTCGCCAAGTCTAAAAAAAAGTGGGTGTGACATGGACGGGGAAGTGGACTGACCGGCAGGCCCATCTCATTTACCATTTTCTACGCCTGTTTCAGGCGTAGAAAAAGGTCTAAATGTAAGACTTCTAGGATGCTGTCTTACATTTAGAAGTGTCAGTAGACCCGCCGAAGTTATGAAGGGGCTGGTACCTCTACATAACTTCGGCTGATGGTCTTAAATGACCCCCACAATTTTTTGCACAAATTTTTTATAAGTCATCATTTGCTTCTTTTTTTGGAACACTACACCAAACAGTTGCATTGATGTAAAATCCTGATCAGCTGGATGTAGATTACTTCCAAATATTTGTCCCTGGTGCTTTAGACATCTGGAATAATAAAAAAAAAAATTTCCATAGGAAATCCTTCTCAATATAAATGGTGTTCAAATGCACTGCATTACATAAAGTTCCTCAGGCAATAGATATGATCATACAGTCTTTTTAGTTTTATCACTAATGACTGTGTGCACTTCTTCTGCCTGATGGGACAAAGTCTGATTGGTCAGAAAAATTATTATTAATAAACATTGTTTACAGTCATATTGTTAGTGCTAAGGTCCCTTTATCTGTCTGATGATCAGGGCAAATATTGGGAAGGAGCATTTTTCTGTGTAAACAGTAATCTTCTGTCCAGAAACAATGATTTTCTATGGTAAATATCTTGGATGTCATATAACTGATATATATTGTGTTCACAGAAGCAGAAAAGATAGTATGCCTTTAAGATTCATTATATGGATGTGAGGTAAGCTCAATGACACAGCAGAAACAATAGAAATCATAGAGTTAAACTGTTGTTGCTGGGCAGGAGTCTTGACCAATCACAGCCAGCCTCACACATAGCAGGAGTTTTGACCGATCACAGCCAGCCTCACACATAGCTTGTGTGGGAAATTCCCCTAGCAGGAGCTGCTGTAATCATTATTCACCAGAGAGAGGAAGCTGAACAGACACACATCCACTAAAAGCTGTGTTTTATGGAAGCAGAGAGGACAAAATAGGTATTTAAAACATATAATGTTCCTACTGTTAATATAGTGATTAGAACTGTATACTGAACCAGTTATATGTGTGTTTGCTTACAGTTCCACAAATTACAAACTACAAAGTTTACATACAAATTCAAATTCCATATTGCAATCCAAATTGCATGCAACCATACCAGATCATACTCAACCAATCTGCAAATAGTTACTGCTAACTGCATATTGCAAATTACGACCAAATTCAGCAAGTAGAACTATTAGTTAGACCTAAAATATACCTCTCAGAGAGATCATAAAGTGCTTAAATAACTTAAAGTGAGAGTACAGATACTCAAGAGAGAAATATATCCACCATTTTATGTTAAATGACAAGATTGAACAGTTGA
The DNA here is from genome assembly GCF_905171765.1 of Bufo bufo. NCBI lineage: Eukaryota > Metazoa > Chordata > Amphibia > Anura > Bufonidae > Bufo > Bufo bufo. The sequence continues at coordinate 342,691,420 of NC_053392.1, forward strand.
ACCACCATCTTATGCATACCGCCATTTTATGAATCTTTATGCAACACGTATTTTATACATGGACTATCTGCTGCGGAGGCGTCAGTGTTATATATGAAGAAAAGTTATTTCAAGCATTTGGTGTGCTCTTTAAACCTACTGTTTCCATAGAACGGCGCTAGATGTATTACAGAGTAATAATAGTGATGAGCTGCAGGGGCAAATATTCGAATTCACGATATTTCACGAATATTCGTCAAATATTCGTGAATTCGCAAATTCGAGATTATATCTTGATTGCGAAAATCGGCAATGTATTATTCGCGTAATGCGTGCGAAATATCGGCGTGGGGTAGGCAACTTTTCTATTGGTTGCTAGGGATGTTGCTAAGCTGTGACAAAGCCTTCTCATTGGCCCAAAGCTAGAAGAAGGGAGGATGATCACCTAAATGTACCTGTTTAAAAAAAAAAACTAATATTCGTCATTATGAATATATACCACTATATTCAAAAAAATTAGCAAATTCTCGAAGTGCCAATATTCGCTTTTCAAATATTCGCGCTCAACACTAGTGACAAACAGTCTGGTTAGACTAAAAGTCAGGAATATCAAAATTCTTCTAATGCCATAGCGCAAAAGGCACTTTATAGTGCTGCCTGCCATACAGCAAACCTTCGGCACTCCAGCTTCTGTGAAACTACAACTCCCAGCATGCAAACATGCTTGGCTGTTCTTCTAACTCCCATAGAAGTGAATGAAGCATTCTGGGAGCTGTAGTTTCTGAACAGCTGGAGTGCCGGAGGTTGCTGATCTTTGAATGTAGAAGGTGGAAAACAGTAAACATAACATCCACATATCCAATAATTTATTTCCACCAAAAAGTCACTGTCACTTCCAATTAACCACAACACTCTATAGCAGTTTAACATGGGAAATTTAGAGGAACATGAAACACGCTCATAAACCTCTTTGGTGTAATTTCAGTGATTTAAAAATGTGGCCTTCTCGCTCCCGACAGCCTATACCACACAGTGGCCATGGACAGGGTGTTGTATCTGGTGGGGGGGGACCTTTTTGACAGACTAGAGAGCTACTTCAAAAATTATTCTTCAATATTTCCTAGCATTGACATTAAAAATGAGCTCTATAATGCTTCAGAAAATCCTACTAGACATCTAATCGTTCCCGATGTGCTATGCACCATGCACGCAGATAAATTTTATTAGCAGTGAAATTATTTCAGGTAAACTATTTGCTTTTACTCATAGTCATTTCAACTGTCTTTTGGATAAAATACCAACCTAGACATAAATAAGGACATAATGTCAAAGGTTAGTGTTGTCTAGACAGTACGAGCTATTCTTAATCTGACCGCACCTATTTTACATATGACAACCTGTGGTTTGCTGTATAGCATTTTTCACCTTCTGCCATTAAAAGGTATGGCAGTCCAAAAAACATTTATATTAGAAAGGCATGCTTACACAATTATATGTGCTGAGTATAACAGCCTAAAGCCTGGTCATAGACATAAAGATCTGCCCACTATATTACAAGCCTTTAGGTAGGGGGCATACACAAGAATATTTTACCTACAATAAAAAGGATTTTTGCAGGGGAAAAATAAAAATCACATTTGTAAAGTATCATGCATTTGTATTAACTCACATCCATTTTTCTCTAACAGTATATATACTGGTAACAATGAGAAGCATTCTAAAAAATTAATCCCTACAAGGATGTGTTCACATGTTTTAGACCCATCATGGCCGAGGTGTGTCCGCGATGCAGGCTGCCTATGGCTAAAGGCATTTTAAAACTGTACACCAATTAAAAATGAAAGCGCTTTTAGCTGCACTGATGTCTATGTCAACATGGCTTTCGGTCACATGTTAGGCACACCTTAACCACGGGTGCATCCAGAAAATGTGAACCTGGTCTAAATGAAACCAATGAAGCAGATCATTGGATCATTTATATTATTAAATCACTTTAGTTCAAATCATTAGCTAAATCTATCTATCATTAGGTTTAGGCTGGGTCCACACATTGCTGGATGCTAGATGTCCAACGGGTTAACAATGTGGCCACACCCAGCATGAAGATGGATGCCGTTTTCAATGGACCAAACCCTAAAGTGTTATTCCAAGATTTTGTTTTTGATGGCTTCTCCTCAGTTAGGCCATCAATATATCTTATTCATGGAGGTTCCATACCCCGCACTCCCGCCAAAACGCTGGTTTCAGTGCAGCTCCGCACCTGAAGTGGGTGCTGGGAATATATATCCTTTGTAGTTAATGGGAGCAGCAAGCAGTAACCAGCAACATCCATGTCACAATAGAAGGAGCCAGAGCTATACTGAAACAGCTGATCGGTGAGGGTACGTGGGCCAGGCCCCTGCAGATTAGATTATATATGGTTGCCTGTCCTGAAGATACACCATCAATAAACAACTCTTCCACCTTCCTGTATGCAAATATTATTTTTATTAATCCAAACTACTTTATGATCATAAAATTAATACTGATATGCCCAGTGGGTTGGAACACATCATCCAAAATACATGTTAGGAAAGATATGATATTTGCCATAATACAAACAACTGGTTAATTGTAGCAAATGTCTCTTTCTGTTTCCCCCCATTCCAGAAAGGTGACCTTCAGGAATCCTCGAGAAAAAATAAAGTAGATGAGCACTAACCAAGTGATCCTGGGGCAAACATTATAGACATTAATGAGCCCTAAGTAAAAGTGTAGAACAAATATCTTTTTGTACAACCCCACAGCTCACTTGTTGCGTCACACTGCTTTCGAATACCGTGTCGGAGTGTCAACCACGCAGTCTGTAGTTAAACTAATTATGACCGCACTGTTTAGTCAGTCTGTATTGTCAATGGGCGCCTGTCACCGCCAAGTTCTGTGAGAAGGTCTGACGGTAGACATTCTCTCCTACCTCTTGCATGAGGTTCTTTGATTTGGTTTCACTTTGTCATCTTCTTTCCTTCTTCCAGCTGTGCATCTATTTACACTAATTGTCTCCCCTTTATATTCCCTCCCATACTGCCTCACTTTGCGGTTTATACTTCTTTCTGGATGAGTTGTTCACAGCTGGAGGCTGCTACTGCTGATTCCGCAGATAAGTTCCTTTTCCTTTATTTGTGTTTCCTTGCTGGCTTGATTCTAGGTGACCCTGACTCCGTCCCGTATTAAGTGCAGGGAGCCGGTGGTCGTGACCCCTCACTATGATAGGGTTTTCAGCTGTCACACAGTATAAGGTACGTGGGGCATGCAATCGTCTACCATAAAAACCTTTGCATAGGCATAGCAGTCAGGGAGAGCTCTAGGGGGTTTAGAGGGCTCACCCATATGCTCCTTAGTTTGTGATCAGAGCCAGTCGGATGTTTATTTATAAGTTTCAGCGTTCTGCAACACCATCCGTGACATCATAAACGGCCTATAACCGTCTTAACAGTGGATCTGGTTTCAGGCCTTGATTGACCGCATGCAAGGTCTTTCGCTGGAGGTAGCAGATCTCCATAAAACTGTGTCTCCGTTTCAGGGTGACCGGTTGTGCTGGCGTTCATGGAGTTTGTTCCGAGCCTAAGATCTCTCTTCCGGAGTACGTTCTCCGGGGGGAGTGGGAATTTTGTTCGCTTTAGAGAGGCTTGCAAACTCCATTTTCGCCTACTTCCCATTCCTCTGGGTGATGAGGAGCAGAGGGTGGGGGGGATCATCATCTCACGGCTCAGGATAACGCTCAGTCTTGGGCCTTTTCGCTGCCGATGGATAAATTTTTTGTAGCCCTGGGGCAGATATATGATGACCCGGATCGTATGCTCGGGCTGAATCTAAAGCTGCGTCTTTTATGCCAGGGTAAACAGTCCGCAGAGATATATGTTCAGAATTTCGGGAATGGCAGCTGATACTGGTGGAATGATGCTGCACTCCGAAGTCAATTTTGCCATGGCTTTCGGAAAGATTGGAAAGATGCATTTGGCTTTTCGTGAGAGACCAGCCTCATTAGAATCTGCCATGTCTCTAGCTGTTCGAATTGACAGGCGTCTTAGAGGACAGAGAGGGAGACTACTCCTTCCTGTCATATTCAGTCCAAGGACAGGTGGGCTGTCTGAGTCAGTGCGCAGGTTCTCAGTCTCTCTCAATCCCCTCTGAGGAGGAGGTCATGCAGCTGGGGTTTGCTTGCCTCTGATGGAAGAGGATTCAGCTCTCAGAGGTTTGTTTCTGTTGTGGGGGGTATAAATCATTTGGCTAATGTTTGCCCCTCTAGGAGATTCATGGAGTTTTCTGAGGTAATAAAAGAAAAACAAAAAGGAAAAAAAACCCTCTAAAAACTTTCATTTGCTACTATTGGCAGGGTTGATGCGGAAATTGAAGGTTTGCCGTTTACTTGTAGTTCCCCGTTTTCTCCTACCTGCCAGGGTGGCGCTAGACAGCAAGAACATTGTGTGTGAGATTTTTGTAGATAGTGGAGCAGCTGTCAATCTCATTGATAATCAATTTGCAATAACGCATGGTTCCGGTATGCACTGTGGAAAAGGATATACCTGTTTTTGCTATCGATTCCGCTCTACTTTCTCAAAAGATCGTTAAAGGGCATAGTTCACATATCCGTTTGACTGTGGGTGACGCTCATGTTGAGGATAGGTCATGTTTCGTCTTAAGCGATACTACTCCTCTAGTGTTGGGGCTACCCTGGCTCACTAAACATAACCCCACCATTGATTGGCAAGGAAGGCAAATAAATGGTTGGAGTGAGTTTTGCAGAGAGAATTCCCTCACGGCGTCTCTTTCAGAGGTTTCTACCAAGACTGTGCCATCTTTTCTCTCTGAATTTTCGGATGTGTTTTCCGAGAGTGGTGTCCAGGAGTTGCCCCCGCACCGGAAGTACGACTGCCCTATTAATCTCATCCCAGGTGCCAAACTGCTAAAATCACGTTTATACAATCTCTCCCAACCTGAAAGAGTCGCTATGCATACTTATATCTCTGAAAGCCTGAGAAAGGGACACATCCGACCCTCGAAGTCACCTGTTGCCGCTGGTTTTTTTTTTGTTAAGAAAAAAGATGGTTCTTTAAGACCTTGTCTGGATTTCAGGGAGCTGAACCGTATCACGATCCGTGACCCATATCCGCTTCCTCTGATCCCGGACCTGTTTAACCAGATTGTTGGGGCTAAGGTTTTTTCTAAGTTGGATTTAAGAGGGGCATACAACCTGGTCAGGATCAGCGAAGGGGACGAATGGAAGACGGCCTTCAATACCCCTGAGGGTCATTTCGAGAATTTGGTTATGCCCTTTGGTTTGATGAATGGAGCCGTCTTCCAGCATTTTGTGAACAGCATATTTTTTTTTATGGGGAAATTTGTACTGGTGTATCTAGATGACATTTTGATTTTTTCTCCTGATTTCAAGACTCATCGAGACCACCTACGTCAGGTCTTGCTGATTCTGCAGGATAATAAATTGTACGCTAAACTGGAAAAATGTGTGTTTGCGGTTCCGGAGATTCAATTTCTTGGTTTTCTTCTCTCCGCTTCTGGTTTTCGCATGGACCCTGAGAAGGTCAGCGCTGTGCTTGATTGGGAGCTTCATGAGAATCAGAAGGCGCTGATGCGGTTTTTGGGTTTTGCCAATTATTACAGAAAGTAAATTTTGAATTATTCCTCTGTTGTTAAGCCACTCACTGATATGACTAAAAAGGGGGTAGATTTTTCTTCGTGGTCGGTAGATGCGCTTAAAGCCTTTTCTACTATCAAAGAGAGTTTTGCTTCCTCTCCCATTTTGGTACAACCTGATGTCTCTCTACCGTTTACTGTTGAGGTGGACGCTTCTGAGGTGGGTGTGGGTGCAGTATTATCTCAGGGTCCCTCTCCTGCCAAATGGCAACCGTGTGCCTTTTTCTCAAGGAAACTCTCCTCTGCAGAGAGAAATTACGATGTGGGAGATAGGGAGTTGTTGGCCATCAAATTAGCTTTTGAGGAATGGCGCCATTGGTTAGAGGGAGCCAGACACCCTATTACCGTATTTACAGACCATAAGAATCTGGCCTACTTGGAATCTGCCAAGCGTCTGAACCCGAGACAGGCCAGATGGTCTTTGTTCTTTTCTAGGTTTAATTTTGTTGTTACGTTCTGCCCTGGGGTTAAAAATGTGAAGGCGGATGCCCTGTCACAATGTTTTCCGGGAGGGGGGAACTTTGAAGACCCGGGTCCCATTTTGGCTGAATGGGTGGTCGTCTCTGCTCTTTATCCTGATTTGGAGGCAGAGGTTCAGGCAGCCCAGGCAGAGGCTCCTGATCTTTGTCTCCCTGGGAGGTTGTTTGTGCCTCTCGCTTTACGACACAAGGTTTTTAAGGAGCACCACGATACTGTTCTTGCTGGGCACCCGGGGATTAGAGCCACAGTGGATCTCTTTGCTCGGAGATTCTGGTGGCCGGCTCTTCATAAGACGGTTGAGGGTTTTGTGGCAGCCTGCGAGACCTGCGCTTGTGCCAAGGTCCCTCATTAACGGCCATCGGGTTCTCTCCTCCCGTTACCCATTCCTTCCCATCCTTGGACGCATCTGTCCATGGACTTCATTACGGACCTGCCTCGTTCCTCGGGGAAGACTGTGATTCTGGTAGTAGTGGACCGTTTTCATTCCCTTTCCTGGGTTACCAAATGCTAAGACGCTGGCACAAGCGTTTGTTGATCACATTGTTAAATTGCATGGCATTCCTTCAGACATCGTTTCTGATAGGGGCACGCAATTTGTTTCCAGATTCTGGAAGGCCTTCTGTTCTCGCTTGGGGGTTCGGTTGTCGTTCTCTTCTGCTTTTCACCCGCAGTCGAATGGCCAGACCGAACGCGTCAATCAGAATCTGGAGATATCTGTGCTGTTTTGTGGCAGAGAATCAGGAGGATTGGTGTTCTTTTTTGTCCCTTGCTGAGTTTGCTTTAAATAACCGTCGCCAGGAGTCCTCTGATAAGTCACCATTTTTTGGTGCATATAGGTTTCATCTGCAGTTTGGGACATTCTCTGGAGAGGGGTCTTCTGGTTTACCTGATGAGGAGAGATTTTCCTCGTCTTTGTCATTTATTTGGCAAAAGATTAGGGTAATCTGAAGAGGATGAGTGAGAGATATAAGTGTGTGGTGGATAAGAGACGTGTGCCTGGTCCGGACCTGAATGTGGGTGATCTGGTGTGGATGTCTACAAAGAATATCAAACTGAAGGTTCCCTCCTGGAAGTTGGGTCCTAAGTTTATTGGGCCTTACAAGATCTTGTCCGTCATCAATCCCGTTGCCTTCCGTCTTGATCTTCCTCAGACTTGGAAGATCCATAATGTTTTTCACAGGTCCCTATTAAAACCTTATATGTCCAACCCACTGTACCCTCCTCTTTGCCTCCTCCTCCGTCTCATCCTGAGAAGGTGGGCTCTGAGTGTCCGGAGTCCACCCGTAGAGGGAGGGGTACTGTCACCGCCAGTTCTGTGAGAAGGTCTGTTAGACGTTCTTCTCTACCTCTTGCATGAGGTTCTTTGTTTTGGTTTCACTTTGTCATCTCCTTTCCTTCTGCCAGCTGTCACCTATTTACACTAATTATCTCCCTTTATATTCCCTCCCATGCTGCCTCACTTTGCGGTTTATACTTCTTCCTGGATGAGTTGCTCACTGCTGGAGGCTGCTACTGCTGATTCCTCAGATAAGTCCTTTTCCTTTATTTGTGTTTCCGTATTAAGTGCAGGGAGCCGGTGGTCGTGTCCCCTCACTATTATAGGGTTTTCAGGTGTCACACAGTATAAGGTACGTGGGCATGCGATCGTCTACCATAAAAACCTTTGCATGGGCATAGCAGTCAGGGAGAGCTCTAGGGGTTTTATAGGGCTCACCCATATGCTCCTTAGTTTGTGATCAAGCCAATCGGATGTTTATTTATAAGTTCCAGCTTTCTGCAACACCATCTGTGACAGCGCCCTGTATTGCGGTTTTTGGCACAGCCATTAACAATATAGGCCAACTAAGCAGTCTCATACTAATTAGTTTAGTTAGAGCCCGCTGCGGCTCGTACATCTATGCGGTACTCAACTGCTACATGGCTGCGTCGAAACTGTGCTGTAACGGGGTTCCGAAGGTACACTCGGTCCCCCATTAGCCGCAGACCTGCTGCTTAGCTTCGGGAATGAGGATCTATGTTTTACCTCGTTCCCAGGGCGGCTTTACTAGCTGGGTGGCTCCCTGCTCCTAAGTCTGCCTTGAGCGCCGAGCTGATCACTCGGTGCTCGACTGGTTGGTCTGTCGGTCATGTGACGCTGGCCACGTCACATGACCCTCACTCCCCACTATAAATACAGGCAGCCTGCTGGCCACAGGTTGCCTGTTAATTTAGGTTCCACCTGTGATTTGGTCTTTCCTGGCGTACTTACCTCCTGCTTAATTCCTGACGATCCTTTGCCTGCTCCTTGTGTACTTTGCTGCTCTCCTGGTATTCTGACCCCGGCCTCCTCCTGACGATCCTCTGCTGACTCCTTTGGTACTTCACGTCTCTCCTGGTATTTATGACCCCGGCTTCTCCTGACAATTCTCTGCTTGCTCCATTTGTCCTTTGTAGCTCTCCTGGTATTGACTCGGTCCGTTCACGTCCTGTTGTTTGTCTGTCTGTCATGCCTGCACTTATTCCAAGTTAGGGATTGCCGTCCAGTTGTCCCCTGTCATTAGGACTTGCGAGGCAAGTAGGCAGGGCCAGGGGTAAGGGTGGAGCGCAGTGGTCACTTCCCTCCCCCCTGTGTGTGTGTGTGTGTGTGTACGCAACCGTTACATGTGCTTTGTGGTTGTACCCTTAGGGGTCAAGAAAAATTAGTGATCCTGAATGTTAAAATAAAGATGAAGGAACATGTAACTGAAAAATATTGGTTTCAAGTTGTTCACATTGGGAAATGAGCAAATTTTAACTCCAAAAAAAAAAGACCTCATTAGACTTATCTTTCCATTGTTATCTTCATGGTTTATTTTAGTTTTGCTTTTTAAGATTGGGGCATCTTTGCAGTGACCTAGAGAAATTTATTGGCACTGACCTGGTTTCTTTTACCTAACAATAATGCAGTTGTAAAAAAATAAATAAAAAGAGATGTAGCTGCAGTAGATTTTATAGGCCAATTATATGTTAGATACTTTTGAAACATCACTTTCCTTTAGGGACTAGAAGCCTTATCAGAAGTGTTTTCAGAAGATAGTACTGTCCACAAATGATGCTGAGGTTAAGGTTATATCAGAACAAGCAAAAAGGTAGTAAAATCTATAGCATTACACTTACAGGTGTTACAAAATGCATTAAATGCAGCAATACTATGTCTATACATGAACATATATAAGTATATACAGTATGTTTATAACATATAAGTTCCATATTTATGAGTTATCTAAATTCTTAAAGCAGTTTTCCGAGACTTTAATTCTGATGACCTATCCTCTGGATAGGTCATCAGTATCAGATTGGTGGGGGTCTGGCACCCGGTACCTCCGCAAATCAACTGTTTGAGAAGGCAGGAGCGCTCACAGTAATGCTGTGGCCTTCTCCAGCTTTTCCTAGCCTGAGTGACAACATGTTCATTGGTCACATGGCCTAGGCACAGCTCAGCCCCATAGAAATGAATGGGCTGAGCTGCAATACTAAGCACAGCTGCTGTACAATGCACCTAGAGGGCCGCGGCCCTCACAAGAGTGCTGATGCCTTTTGAAACAGCTGATAGGCAGGGGTGCTGGGTGTTGGACCCTCACCCACCGTTCAGATACTGGTGACCTGTCCAGTCTTAGAAAACACCTTTAATTCTGAATTTCATTTTCACAACCTTTTTATTTTTGAAATCTTTGATTTCTTGAGGCTATATCAAATTATCAAGTAACTACAGTACGCAGCCATATACTTAATACTTGAGACTTGTGTCAATGATTGAGGTTCCAATATAATGTGTCTGACACATCCCCTAACTACCTTTCAAGCACCAAACACATTTAGATGTCATAAACACATTAGTTCTGAATATTTATGGTATGCTTATCTCGAGATGCATTGAGCTGAGTCTTCAAGATTGAGACTACACAAGAGAGATAAGTAACTGTCTATGATGTTCTATCAAAATAAACTATACATTCACAAAAAAGGCAAATCTAGTAGCACTCTCCTAAATTCTCTTTTCAAAATGAGTCAAATTTATGGTGCTGATGATCATCTTCACCATGTTTACTGCAAATATGCAGATATGTAGAAAAAATGGTAGTTATATCACTCCAGTATATCATTTGAAGAATGCAAAATGATAAAGAGGGTAACATGGATAAAAATCATTTAGTGTTAGAGGAAAGAAAGGTTAACATCAACATAGATGGGATTCTTTATTATAAGAACATTGAGTCCATGGGACTCTCAACAAGAAGAGGCTGTGATGGCTGCTTCATTGTACACGTTAAAGAAGGGCCTGGATGTCTTTCCTTAAAGCAATATCATACAGTTATAGTTACAAGATTTCAGTAGATTGGACATTCTTCCAGGGATTTACTTATTTGGAGCTGGGAAGGATTTATTCCCCTAATATGGGGTAATAGGTGACTATCTCACAGCGTTTTTTGTTTCCTTCTGGAGAAACACATTACTATTATATGTTAGACCTGATGGACCTGTGCCTTTTTTTAATCCTCATCAACTATTTGAATATGTCACTAATCAGTGTTTTATTCTGGATTGGTTGGCTGCTGGAGGGGGGTGATTCATGTGACCTGTATCATCACAAATAGAAGTTTCTTTCCATAACAGATATTCTTTTAAGTATCATATATAATTTGATAGTAAGAATTATAATTCCATATACAAAATATATATCTTTGAAATAAAATTGGGTAAAGATAATGCAATTGTACACTTAAAGTCCCTTTAGATGGGACAATAGAGCAGGCGATTGTCGGCAAGGAAGCGTTCCTTCCCAACAAGTGCCTGCTCGTCAGTGAAGGAGACCAATGCATTTACATGCAGCAATCTTCTCCACAGTATGGGGAGTAGTAAACGCTAATGCCATCGCTTGTTCCCATACAGACTCGTTATTTCTATCACCAGCTGCCGGTTAGCACAAATAATCTATTACCTGATGAACAGGCGTTTCGCTCATTCATCAGGTAATTCGTCGCCAGATAAACTAGCATTCCTACGAACTCTCATTGCCAATTATCAGGCAGACTCTCTGCTCGTGTAAAGGGCCCTTAAGCATATGACTAGCATCTGTCCTATTCAATTAGGTTTCCTCAGTTGTTCCCATTTTATAAAGTTAAAGGCAGTGTCTCAGCATAGGCATTGGAAACATATTGCTACTAGCTAGCCATCAAATGACCAACTGGCAAAGGACCGACTGCTGTGACACCCATTGTTCTGTAGAACAAAGTCGTAATGGTACCAAAGATGAACTATGCACCTTTGTCTCCTAAAGGCTCTGCTTGCTTTTTTCAGAGGCTGCAAGTTCTATGGCCCATTATAGTCAATTACCAACCATAGCACCTACCCAAAAAATGAACAGAGCAAGAAGGAGACAGCGGCATGGCATGACACATTTCTTGGGATGCTTCCACTTTGTTGTAGTGATTGGTAGTGATGGCCTTGCAGATCGCCCAGCGGTTGTTTTGCAGTGAATTTTGCTCGTTCATGATTCGCCGAACATGCGAACATATGGCGATATTCGCATGCGCCATATTTCTTTGCATTGTGCCGAACTTTGACCCATGACACATCCATCAGGAAGGCCAGGACATCCAATTAAGACGTTTCAGCACATGGACACACCCCCACCCTATAACAGAACTCGATCTGGCAGCCATTTTACACTCTGTGTTTTGCCCGTGTAGGGAGAGGTTGCTTTGTGGAGCAGGGACAGGCTGTTAGGGACATCAAACGCCTGCTAATAGGGCCACAAAAGTCCTTTCAAGGACTGGTATAGGTGTGCTATCTATAGGTGTGATATACTTGTACTATACTTTCTAACATAGAAAGTATATTATAGTAGATTTGTATTGTGCAGCAGTTGTGTGCGGTTCTGCTGCGATACCGCAGCTACATAGAGGGACAAATTCTATTGGAATAACTAATTGCAACTGTTGTGATATACCTGTTGCCCCAAAAAAAACTGATTGAGGGGTATGATATACCTATAATATATTTTCTAAAATAGAAAGTATATTATAGTGCATTTGTTTTGTGCAGCAGTTGTGTGCGGTTCTGCTGCGATACCGCAGGTATATAGAGGGACAAGCGTTGTTGGAACAACTATTTGCAATGGGTGTGAAATACCTGTTGCCCCAAAAAGACTGATTGAGGGGTGCGATATACCTGCTTCCACAAAATACTGATTATGGGGTTTGATATACCTGCTTCTACAAAATACTGATTGAGAGGTGCAATATGCCTGCTTCCACCAAATATTGATTCAAGGGTTCTATATACCTGTTTCCACAAAATACTGATTGAGGGGTGCGATATACCTGCTTACACCAAATATTGATTGAGGCCTGTGATATACCTGCTTCCACAAAATACTGATTGAGGGGTTTGATATACCTGCTTTCACAAAATACTGATTAAGGGTTGCAATATATCTGCTTCCACCAAATATTGATTCAGGGGTTTTATATATCTGTTTCCACAAAATACCGATTGAGGGATGCGATATACCTGCTTCTACAAAATATTGATTAGGGGTTCAATATACCTGCTTCCACAAAATACTGATTGAGGGGTGTGATATACCTGCTTCCACCAAATATTGATTGAGGCCTGCGATACACCAGCTTCCACAAAATACTGATTGAGGGGTGCGATATACCTGTTTCCACCAAATATTTATTCTGATGTTCTAAATACCTGTTTCCACAAAATACTGATTGAGGGGTGCAATATACCTGCTTCTACAAAATTTTGATTAAGGGGTTCTATATACCTGCTTCCACAAAATACTGATTGAGGGGTGAAATATACAGTCGTGGCCAAAAGTTTTGAGAATGACACAAATATTAGTTTTCACAAAGTTTGCTGCTAAACTGCTTTTAGATCTTTGTTTCAGTTGTTTCTGTGATGTAGTGAAATATAATTACACGCACTTTATACGTTTCAAAGGCTTTTATCGACAATTACATGACATTTATGCAAAGAGTCAGTATTTGCAGTGTTGGCCCTTCTTTTTCAGGCCCTCTGCAATTCGACTGGGCATGCTCTCAAACAACTTCTGGGCCAATTCCTGACTGATAGCAACCCATTCTTTCATAATCACTTCTTGGAGTTGGTCAGAATTAGTGGGTTTTTGTTTGTCCACCCGCCGCTTGAGGATTGACCACAAGTTCTCAATGGGATTAAGATCTGGGGAGTTTCCAGGCCATGGACCCAAAATGTCAACGTTTTGGTCCCCGAGCCACTTAGTTATCACTTTTGCCTTATGGCACGGTGCTCCATCGTGCTGGAAAATGCATTGCTCTTCACCAAACTGTTGTTGGATTGTTGGAAGAAGTTGCTGTTGGAGGGTGTTTTGGTACCATTCTTTATTCATGGCTGTGTTTTTGGGCAAAATTGTGAGTAAGCCCACTCCCTTGGATGAGAAGCAACCCCACACATGAATGGTCTCAGGATGCTTTACTGTTGGCATGACACAGGACTGATGGTAGCGCTCACCTTTTCTTCTCCGGACAAGCCTTTTTTTCAGATGCCCCAAACAATCGGAAAGAGGCTTCATCAGAGAATATGACTTTGCCCCAGTCCTCAGCAGTACATTCATTATACTTTCTGCAGAAAATCAATCTGTCCCTGATGTTTTTTTTGGAGAGAAGTGGCATCTTTGCTGCCCTTCTTGACACCAGGCCATCTTCCAAAAGTCTTCGCCTCACTGTGCGTGCAGATGCCTGCTGCCATTCCTGAGCAAGCTCTGCACTGGTGGCACTCCAATCCCGCAGCTGAATCCTCTTTAGGAGACGATCCTGGCGCTTGCTGGACTTTCTTGGACGCCCTGAAGCCTTCTTAACAAGAATTGAACCTCTTTCCTTGAAGTTCTTGATGATCCTATAAATTGTTGATTGAGGTGCAATCTTAGTAGCCACAATATCCTTACCTGTGAAGCCATTTTTATGCAACGCAATGATGGCTGCAAGCGTTTCTTTTCCGGTCACCATGGTTAACAATGGAAGAACAATGATTTCAAGCATCCCCCTCCTTTTAACATGTCAAGTCTGCCATTTTAACCCAATCAGCCTGACATAATGATCGCCAGCCTTGTGCTGGACGATTACTGAAATTATCTCAGCAGGTCCTTTAATGACAGCAATGAAATGCAGTGGAAAGGTTTTTTGGGGATTAAGTTAATTTTCATGGCAAAGAAGGACTATGCAATTCATCTGATCACTCTTCATAACATTCTGGAGTATATGCAAATTGCTATTATAAAAACTTAAGCAGCAACTTTTCCAATTTCCAATATTTATATAATTCTCAAAACTTTTGGCCACGACTGTACATGCTTCCAACAAATATTGATTGAGGCCTGAGATACACTGGCTTCCACCAAATATTGATTGAGGCGTACGATACAACGCCTTCCACAAAATACTGATTGAGGGGTGCGATATACATGCTTCCACCAAATATTGATTGAGGCCTGCCATACAACGCCTTCCACAAAATACTGATTGAGGGGTGCGATATACCTGCTTCTACCAAATTTTGAATCAGGGGTTCTATATACCTGCTTCCACAAAATACTGATTGAGGGGTGCGATATACCTGCTTCTACGAAATATTGATTAAGGGGTTCTATATGCCTGCTTCCACAAAATACTAATTGAGGGGTGCGATATACCTGCTTCCACCAAATTTTGATTGAGGCCTGCGATACACCGACTTCTACAAAATACTGATTGAGGGGTGTGATGTTCCTGCTTCCACCAAATATTGATTAAGGGGTTCTATATATCTGTTTCCACAAAATATTGATTGAGGGGTGCAATATATGAAATATACCTGCTTCCACAAAATACTGATTAAGAGGTATGATATACCTGCTTCCCCAAAATACAGATTGAGGGGTGCGATATACATGCTTCCACAAAATACTGATTGAAGGGTGCAATATACCTGCTTCCACAAAATATTGATTCAGGTGTTCTTTATACCTGTTTCCATAAAATACTGATTGAGGGGTGCGATATACATGCTTCTACAAAATATTGATTAAGGGGTTCTATATACCTGCTTCCACAAAATAATGATTGAGGGGTGCAATATACCTGCTTCCACACAATATTGACTAAGGCCTGCGATACACCGGCTTCCACAAAATACTGATTGAGGGGTGCAATATACCTGCTTCCACAAAATACTGATTGAGGGGTTTGATATACCTGCTTCCACAAAATACTGATTGAGGGGTGCGATATACATGCTTCTACAAAATATTGATTAAGGGGTTCTATATACCTGCTTCCACAAAATAATGATTGAGGGGTGCAATATACCTGCTTCCACAAAATATTGACTAAGGCCTGCGATACACCGGCTTCCACAAAATACTGATTGAGGGGTGCAATATACCTGCTTCCACAAAATACTGATTGAGGGGTTTGATATACCTGCTTCCACAAAATACTGATTGCGGGGTGCGATATGCCAGCTTCTACAAAATACTGATTAAGGGCTTCAATATCCCTGCTTCCACAAAATACTGATTGAGGGGTGGAATATACCGGCTTCTACCAAATATTGATTGACATCTGCAGCCTGTGCTGTCAATGCATAAGTCGCCGTAAGCCAACACTCACCTAGGGATGACCACCTTAAGAAGGCAACTGGCCTCCCATCACCGAGCCCAGTGGGAGCAACGCTGTCAGAACCCACAAAGCCACACTCCCGGCGCTCCACATCCTGCTTTTTCTCCTTCCCCTCTCTCCTCCCATTTGTCCTGCACTCCACCTTCCACCGTACCGTCGACGCGTTCATCTGACAGAAGACAGGCTTCCATGGCCCAAATGTTCGAGCGTAAAAGTTGATGACGCTGGATAACCCTCTTGCCCAATGGCTGACCACTGGCTTGTCGGAACTGCTAGCACGCCAACTACTGCCATATAAACTGGTGGACTCGGAGGCCTTTAGAAAATTTGTGGCCATTGGCGCACCGCAATGGAAGGTCCCTGGAAGGAAATATTTCTCCCAGAAGGGCATCCCAGAGCTCAATGGCCACGTTCAGCGGCAAGTGAATATATCTCTGGCACACAGTGTCGGTGCCAAGATACATCTGACCACAGACACGTGGTCTTGAAAACACAGGCAGGTAAGGTACATAACTTTTACTGCCAACTGGGCCGTCAAGCATGTAATCCGTGGCACCTGTGTGGATTTGGTGTTACTGCCATGGATTGCATGCAGGCTTGACTCTTCTTCCCCTCCTCCTACTCCATCTTCCGTCTCCTCCTTGGCTGACTCCTCCTTTTCCACTGCTACCGCCTCTTCCGCTGCACCCCCCAAGCTCCCCAGAACCTGTTCGACGTGCCAGGTGAGACGTTAACATGCTGTGCTGCGGCTGTTGTGCCTGGAAGCCAAGAGCCACACCGGTCCTGCACTGCTTTCAGCTCTGCGGTCACAGGCCGATCATTTGCAAACCCCGCTCAATTTGACAGTTGGTAAAGTGGTGTGCGACAACGGTGCCAATCTGCTGAGCGCGCTGAAACAGGGCAAAATGACACACGTGCCGTGCATGGCACACGTCCTGAATTTAGTCGTGCAGCGATTCGTTGCCAAATACCCCGGGGTCCAGGATGCCTTTTGGCAGGCCAGGAGAATCTCTGGCCATT
The DNA here is from genome assembly GCF_905171765.1 of Bufo bufo. Classification (NCBI taxonomy): domain Eukaryota; kingdom Metazoa; phylum Chordata; class Amphibia; order Anura; family Bufonidae; genus Bufo; species Bufo bufo. The sequence goes on from NC_053392.1 coordinate 342,708,255, forward strand.
TTAGAAGATCTTACACGGCCATGGCTCGCCTTGCTGATGTTCAGCGGCGACACCACCTGTCCATCAGACTTCTGATTTGTGACTGGCCGACGCGCTGGAACTCCATCTTGTATATGCTTGTTAGGCTGCTCCAGCAGCAACGTGCCGTTAACGACTACCTGTACGAACTCTGCAGCAGGACAGGTTCTGCGGATATTGGTTTCTTTTCACCGCGCCAGTGGCTGCTCAAGCGTGATGCATGCAGACTTCTGAGGCCATTTGATGAGATCACCAAACTGGTCATTCGCAGCCAGGGCACCATCAGTGAAATCGCACCTTACGCCTTTTTTCTGGAGCGTGAATTACATTGTGTCATTGATCAAGCCGTCGAGGAGCAGGAGCTGGTAGATGAGGAAGTCGCAATGCTGAATGAATTCCCGGGGGGGCTACTCCATCTGAGACAAGTCAGCAGGATTCTAAAGAGGAGTAGGAGGAGGATGGTGGCTGGAGGAGGAGCAAAAAGAGCAGGCTTTGAGGGGAACTTCAAACTTTTCGGGGATCCTTGGTGTTGTCCGTGGCTTGGGGAAGGAGACCTCGGATATGAGATCATTCTTGCAGCCAACCCATCGACAGCTGCCCTCCGGATCCAGCCTCAGGTAATGCCTAGACTGACAGCTGTCCGACTACATTGGGTTAACTGCCGATGTGAACGCTCTCAGAAGTGAGAAACCGCTGGACTACTGGGTGTGCAGGCTTGACCTATGGCCAGAGCTGGCACAATTTGCCATGGAACTCTTGGCTTGCCCCTCGTCGAGTGTCCTGTCCGAAATGACGTTCAGCGCAGCAGGGGGGATCGTGACCGATAAGCGCACTCGCCTAGCTCACGACAGTGTGGACTACCTCACATTTCTAAAAATGAATGAGGCATGGATCTCAGAGGAATTCAACACCTTTGACGACCACGTGTAATTTAATTTCCCCATGCCAGCCCACACATATCCGCCACAACCCAGAAAAAAGAATGGTCCTTGTCTTATGTATATACAGCGGCATAAAAGGCCTTTTTTTGTCAGGTGAATGACTAATGTTTGGGGCCTGTACTCCACTGGCCTGCAGTAAAATTGTTATCCACTGACAGTCTAATACACCTTCAGCCACATAATCACTTGTTCTTTTCTGTCCGGTGAATGCCTAATGTTTGGGGCCTGTACCCCACTGGCCTGCACTAAAATTGTTATCCACTGACTGTCTAATATACCTGCAGCCACATAATCATTTGTTCTTTTCTGTCCGGTGAATGCATAATTTTTGGGGCCTGTACTCCACTGGCCTACAGTAAAATTGGTATCCACAGACCGCCTATTATACCTCCAGCCACATAATCACTTGTTCTTTTCTGTCCAGTGAATGCATAATATTTGGGGCCTATACTCCACTGGCCTACAGTAAAATTGTTATCCACTGACCGCCTATTATACCTCCAGCCACATAATCATTTGTTTTTTTCTGTCAGGCGAATGCCTAATTTTTGGGGCCTTCATTTTTGAGAAGTTTCCATTTAAAACGCATAAAAATGGCCCCTGATTAAAATACATATTTTTTGTTGGAATTTTTGCCATTGATCCCCCTTTGGTATGTCACTGTCCATGTTGTGGGACTATTTGTGCACTTCTAGAAAGTATTTGGTGGCTGCAAATATGACCCGAAGGTTTTTCAGGTTCTCTTCCCATTAAAGTGAATGGGTGCCTGCCACGATCGCGCGGTTCGCGAACATTTGATCGCTAACACGCGTTCGCGAAACGTCCCAGCCGATGTTCGGCCATCACTAGTGCTTGGTTGGGGTTCAGTGAAATCCTACCAATCAGATTCTAGAGATATGCCACCAGTATCTATGCAAAGAAACCCCTTAACTCCTTAAAGACACAGCCTTATTTCACCTTAAGGACCAGGCCATTTTTTGCAAATCCAACCAGTTTCACTTTAAATGGTGATAACTTTAAAACGCTTTGACTTATCCATGCCATTCTGAGATTGTTTTTTTCGTCACATATTGTACTTCATGACAGAGGTAAAATGAAGTAAAAAAAATACATTTTTATTTATAAAATAAATACCAAATTTACCAAAACATTTTAAAAAATTGCAAATTTCCAAGTTTCAATTTCTCTACTTCTATAATCCATAGTAATACCTACAAAAATAGTTACTACTTTACATTCCCCATATGTCTACTTCATATTTGGATCATTTTGGGAATAATATTTTATTTTTTGAGGATGTTACAAGGCTTAGAAGTTTAGAAGCAAATTTTTCTGAAATTTTCAAAAACCCAATTTTTAGGGACCAGTTCAGGTCAGAAGTCACTTTGTGAGGCTTATATAATAGAAACCACCCAAAAATTACTCCATTCTAGAAACTACAAGGTATTCCAAACTGATTTTACAAACGTTGTTAACTCTTTAGGTGTTCCACAAGAGTTAATGGCAAATGAAGATAAAATTTCAGAATTTAGAATTTTTGGAAAATTTTCCATTTTAATCCATTTTTTCCAGTAACAAAGCAAGGGTTAACAGCCAAACAAAAGGCTATATTTATTGCCCCGAGTCTGTAGTTTGCAGAAACACCCCATATGTGGTCGTAAACTACTGTACGGGCACACAGTAGGGCGTAGAGGGAAAGGTGCGCCGTATGGTTTTTGGAAGGCAGATTTTGCTGGACTTGTTTATTTACACCATGTCCCATTTGAAGCCCCCCTGCACCCCTAGAGTAGAAATCCATAAAAGTGACCCCATCTAAGAAACTAGACGCCTCAAGGTATTCAAAACTGATTTTACATACTTTGTTAACCCTTTAGGTGTTGAACAAGAGTTATTGGCAAATGGGGATGAAATTTGAGAATTTTAATTTTTTTGCAAATTTTCAATTTTAAGCTATTTTTTTCAGTAACAAAGCAAGGGTTAACAGCCAAACAAAATGCTATATTTATTGCCCCCGATTCTGTAGTTTGCAGAAACACCTCATATGTGGCCGTAAACTACTGTACGGGCACACAGTAGGGCGTAGAAGGAAAGGTGCGCCGTATGGTTTTTGGAAGGCAGATTTTGCCGGACTGGTTTATTTACACCATGTCCCATTTGAAGCCCCCTGATGCACCCCTAGAGTAGAAACTCCATAAAAGTGACCCCATTTTGGAAACTACGGGATAATGTGCCAGTTTTGTTGGGACTATTTTTAGGGCACATATGATTTTTGGTTTATCTATATTACATTTTTGTGAGGCAAGGTTACCAGAAATAGAAATTCAGAAATGTCATCTCTATTAGTTTCTTAGATGGGGTAGCTTTTATGGAGTTTTTACTCTAGGGGTGCATCAGGGGGGCTTCAAATGGGACATGGAGACTGCAAAGACCTCCTCCTGCGTTACACATAAGGAGAATTCTTATAAGATACTTATGTTTTGGTATCACACCCCAAAATTATTGAGACACCTTAACCCTAGCATCTCAGATAGATGTTGGAGATGTGCTACAGGGGAAGGCTCTCATGTACATATTTTCTGGGAATGCCCGTTGATTCAGCCTTTTTGGCAAATGGTACAGGAGGTTCTTTTCAGTCTGCTCAATATCAGATTCCCACTTGACCCTTTCTTTTATTTGTTAAATATGCCGCCGATATCACTAAAGAAACATGTCTTACTCCTTACCCTGCACATTCTGACTGCAGCCAGATGTCTTATAGCTAGATTTTGGAAGAAAACAACCTCTCCCACCCAGCTAGACCTTCTTACCAATATCACTGAAGTGAGCTGCTAGCTTAACTAATAGATTGGATAGGTTTAACAAAATATGGCAGTTGTGGGATGACTTTCATGAGCCTAACTTGTGAGCGTGTGATGTCTAGCGTTTATTACCTTTCCTTATGTGTCATGTCCTTGTCAATACCCCCATTGTTTGTGACATTTATTTATTTATTTTTCTTTATTTGCCTAGGTTAGGATTACTGTTACTGCTGATACTTTTTATTCATATCCTTTACAATTGGATACGATACTGTATAATTGTACCACCACTTGCTTATGTTCTCTGTATTCTAACGATTATTGATAACAAATAGTCTTTTGTGAGTATTTGGCATTTTGTAAAATGTGATAAGTGATGTCAACTTGTCTACATGTCTTTACTATTATAAAGAAAATAAACAGATAATAAAAAAATAAAAAAAATGGGACATGGAGCCTAAAAAAAAAGGCCATCAAAATCTGCCTTTTAGAAACTATATGGCATTTCTTTCCTTCTGCGCCCTGCCGTTTGGTCGTACAGCAGTTTACGACCACATATGGGGTGTTTCTGTAAACTGCAGTATGAGGGTAATAAATAGTAAGCTTTGTTTGGCTGTTAACTATTACTTTGTTATTGAACAAAAAAACGGATTAAAATGGAAAATTTGCCAAAAAATAGCTTTTTTGGCAACGTTTTTTTTATTTATTTTTTTACCGTGTTCATCTGAGAGGTTAGGGGGATATTTTTATAGAGCAGATTCTTACAGATGCGGCGATACCTAATATGTCTACTTTTTTATGTTTTACACTATATTTTCTTTTTATAAACAAAAAAAAACATTTTAGTATCTCCATAGTCTGAGTCATTATTTTTTTAGTTTTTAGCTGATTATCTTAGGTATAGGCTCCTTTTTTGCGGGATGAGAGGATGGTTTTATTGGCACTATTTTGGGGGGCATATGACTTTTTGATCGCTTGCTTTTACAATTTTTGTGATGTAAGGTGACAAAAAAAATACCTTTTTTGTACCGTTTTTTTTTTACCGTGTTCATCTGAGGGGTTAAGGGGGTATTTTTATAGAACAGACTCTTACGGACGCGGCAATACCTAATATGTCTACTTTTTTTAAGTTTATTTTATGTTTTGAACTATATTAACTTTTTATAAACAAAAAAAAAACATTTTAGTATCTCCATAGTCTAAGAGTCATTTATTTTTTTATTTTTAGCCAATTATCTTAGCTAGGGGCATCATTTTTTGCGGAGAGAGGAACGGTTTTATTTGCACTATTTGGTGGGCATATGACCTTTGAGCGCTTGCTATTACAATTTTGTGATGTAAGGTGACAAAAAAAAAACTTTTTTTTGCACCGTTTTTTTTTTTTTGAACCGTTCATCTGAGGGGTTAGGGAGGGGGTATTTTTATAGAGCAGGATTCTTACGGATGCGGCAATACTTATTATGTCTGTTTTACTAAATAATATTTTTGAAAGAATTTTTTTTTAGTTTTAGTGTCTCAAGTCTGGAGAACCAGTTTTTTATCCGATTGTAATGGGCTAAATTGGATATAAATTTAGTACTCCATGAAGTGTGGTACTCCTGAAGCAACCAGGATGATTGGGGGGCACGTGTCACATTGAGTAGTGGTGTCCTTCCGTATCCCCCTCCTGTGACACACACTCTGCACTTTTTGGGGGTCCATCCCTTCTTTCCAGTATGGGGGACCACACCTGGAAAGTGTTGGCCAGAGACGATCCGGTCGCCTACAGTTCCCGAGGTACTCCGGCCTGCTCTTTCCCGGTCAGAAAAGATCAGGGCCTTGAGACTGCCTCATAGAACTGAAGGAATGTCCCTGTGTTGCCAGCACTCCGGGACAGCACAAAAGAGTTGTACAAGGCAACCTGTACCAAGTAGACTGCAAATTTTTTGTACCATGCCCGGGTTTTGCGCATGGCGTTATATGGCTTGAGGACTTGATCAGAGAGATCAACTCCTCCCATATACCGATTGTAGTCGATGATACAATCGGGCTTGAGGACCGTGCCGCGGTACCTCGCACTAGGGACACCCGTTACTATGATTGTGTGACGTACAAGGACATCTTTCTTGTCCTATATCTGACCAGCGACAGTTTTCCAGTGGTAAAGGCACAGGTCTCACCACTGTAGATAGTACCTGGAGGGGGTATGTAGGGAGGGGCCGCGTTGATTTTTCCGCACGTTCCACAAGCGGATGTGGATCTGGCGGCGAGGGGACGGAACAAGGGGATACTAGTATAAAAGTCATCCACTACAGGTGGTAACCATTATCTAGCAGTGGGTGCATAAGGTCCCACACAAAGTTTCCCGCTAACACCCAGAGTGGGGGGACTTTCTGGGGTTTGAATACGGGAATCTCGCCCCTCGTACACACAAAACTGTAAGTGTACCCTGAGTTTGTACAGCTTCACGCCATACCTCGCCCGCTTAGAGGAAACATACTGGCGAAAAGGAGTCTCCCCTTGAACGCAATGAGAGACTCATCAACCGCGACCTCCCTTCCAGGTACATAGGCCTGTACAAATTTGGCCCCAAATTGATTGATGACCGGCCTGATTTTGTACAGGCGGTCATAGGCAGGATCGCCTTGGGGGGAACATGTGCATTATCTGAATAACGCAGGCATTTCCGGATGCCTCAAACAGGGAACGTGTCCATGGCCATACTGTAAAGTGGGCCTGGTATAGGACGTCCCCACTCCAGTAATGCCTGACACTAGGTTTCTTGACTAGGGCCCATATTGAGCACTAGGCCCCAAAATGTCCTCATCTCGGCTGCACTGACCGGAGTCCAGCCACTGGGCCTAGCCAAAAAGGAGCCTGGGTGTGAGCAACAAACTGTTAGGCGTACAGGTTTGTTTGCTCCACCATTAGATTTACAAAGTAGTCACTGAAAAAAAGACAAAAAAAAGTCATATTCAGTGAAGCCCACTGTGGAAATCTGGATTCCTGATTGGCCTACAAAATCAGGAATCACGGGCTCATAACGCTCTGGGGTATACCAGAAAAGTTCACCGGCAGGGGGCTCCGGTGGATTCAACTGGTGGGCCGGGAAACTAGTAGGAGCCCCAGAGCTGCTCGTATTAGGGTGGGCCACAGGGTCCCTAGCATGGCGGTCCCCTTGCTCCGCCTGGCGGCGTCTCCACCGCCTTGGGGGCTCATCATCATTGCTAGATGATGAGAGGACGCGATGACAAAAGGAAAGTGGGGTCATCCTCATCCTCGCTGGACTCTCGGACTCGGAGGCAAGCTGGCGTATGCCTCCTTGGCCAAGAACATCCGGCGGGCCATAGGGGAGTGTGTGTCTGCGTGTGTGTGTGTGCGTGTAAATCTTTATTTGGTGTGCGTGTGTGTGGGGGAACGGGTGTTCGCGAACTCACCCTAAACCTTACAGACCAAAAAAAAAAGACTAACTAAAAAAATGTGGAAAAAATTGGAAATTTTTTTTTTTCAAAATCGTTGATCAAACCGTCCGAAGTTGATCAGCAGTGGGGTGTGCGATGCACTAACAGTGGCCGGACGCTAAGAGTGCCGGCCACAGTCAGCGTACGCACACAAAAAAAAAAAAAAACTGCCTGGCACCCCAAAAAAGTTGTGGGACGGGGGGGGGCAAGCTGCAGCACCCCTGGGGGTCTAGGATCACACAGCTGTGCAGTGGACCCCAGACACCCAATTTAGGGTGATGCAACCAAAACAGTTTTTTTTTTTTTTTTTTCAACTAACTTCCCTAAATATTCCCTGCCTAATCTAACTTGGTCCATAGCCTTTCCCTAAATACCTGGTTGTGCTGGGCACAGATGGGGTTCTGGCTGATCCTGGGCTCTGAACAGATGGGGGGGGCTGGCTGTGAGACACGACACATCGCTGCGATAATTTGAATGAACCTGCCCGCCCCACCCGACCAATGAGAGCGATCCTGAAGGTGATGTCACCATCACCTCTCAGGATCTAAGGATGGTGATTGTGGTGTATTATCACACCACGATCACCATCCTGTTCCGGGTTATCGGGTCCCCAGAACCCGAATAACCCGGAAACGCATCAAACCGCAGGTCTGAATTGACCTGCGTTTTCTGCGATCGCCTAAACGCATTTAGCCAAGGTGCCTGCTCAATGAATTGAGCAGTCACCGGGGTTCCGATCACCGCCCGCCGACCGCGTGGATCGAAATACATAGTACGTACCGGTACAACCCTGTGTCCTTAACGATCGGGAAATCAGGGGCGTACCGGTACTCCCTATGTCCGGAACAGGTTAAAGGGCTATTCTGGTATAGTAAGCTATCCCCTTTTAGAGGATATTGGAAATCTAATAGATCAGTGAGGGGCCTACCTCTGAGTCCCACATCGTTCAGTTAGGGCATGAGTTCTAGAGATAGCCAAGCTATTTACGTCAGGCTCTGACCATGTCGACAGCTTGACTGTCTGTACTTAACCTAAGTCTTAGATGATCCATTTCCTATGCATAATTCTTCCTTCACTCCCACGTCATTCTGGAAATGGCCTAATGTTCAAACACGTTGATTTGAAGTGAGATAACCCTTTGACGTGTATGAGGACCAGCTGCTTAAAAGAAACTCTAGACATCCTTGTCCCTGCTTTCCTACTATTTCTTTTTCTTCCCAGGGATATCCTATATTTTATATGAGTGATGTACATTGGTAGTAGACTCAAAGTGCATTCTCCAAGCAGAGGGGAAACAGGAATTATCTATTCCTCCCTTGTGTCAATTTACTCGGATTTCCTCCAATGTCATAAATCAATGGGACTTCCACTGCATTGTTTACTACGCCTTGACACAAATTAGGATCTTTCAGCATGTGAACATATGCTGCTTCCTGTGATCCTCTTTGGTGAAATTGAAACAAAGGTATCATGACTCTTAATAATAGCTCTGAAATACCATATATCTTCAAAATATACTGTATGAGGGGGCCTGTGCTGCTACTGAAAAACAAATTCATCAATGATAACGCAATCCATAATTATTGTAGGTAATAGAGGTTAACAAGCTTTTCAAACTTCAAAATTTTAAGCAGATAGAATGAATATTTTGTCCATCTTATAACCATCAACATAAAAATGTTTTGTCTCCATATTATTGTGCTAGTCCATCAAAAATATGTCAAAAATATTTCATGCTTGATTAATTATCCCCTCACCATCAGAACATTAGGCACTGCATTAATTATGTATAAAAATAAAGGTCATATATTTTAAGTTCTTATATACAATGAGTGCTGGTAAGAAGCAAAGAATAAAATATAATGTAGAAAGTAGATTATATGATACCTAAAAGCATTTCAGCACAAAGTATTGATACCTTGAAAAGATTGCTCTCAGGAAGTCGTGTCCAGTGTTTGTAATTATACAATATAATTAACAATAATTTCATGGCCTACGGTAACCGTATCATTTTAGATTTCAAAGTAAAACATAACACACTGATTTGTAAAATATATACTAAACACAAAGAGCAAACAATAATTAATTGAAATATTTCAAGCTTACTAAAAATGTACAAATAGGAAATTGCATAATATTTTACTTCATGTATTTAATTTTGTTTTCCAGTTAATGACCAGTAAAATGTTAGTTTTTTTTTTTGGATTGTAATAGCTACCACTGCTTGTTGTTCCAGATTTGTCCAGACTGGATCCAATTTAAACAATTGTTCTATAATATAATGTAATGGTTGTGGATAGCTCACCACCCTCCTTGAGTAGGTAAGGGTGCTCTGTCGAAGGACTGCTCACATCAGTCAGTCGCTGTGATAAAAGAAACAAATGGGGTAGAACAAACGACTGGCATTCACTATGTGGTACACATCAAACAACTATTTATTATCCGCCCAATGCAGTGGTGGTGGTCGAGGAGGATCATACAATCTAAAACAGTATTACACTGGAAGTATGGGCATTAAAAACCGCCTAAAAGAAATTAAAATGCAGTGAAAATACAATGCTCTGATTATATGAATAGAAACGCATACATAAAAATAAGGGTCTCCTGAAGAATATAAAGTGCTGTATATGGTGCAGCACTGGCAGTTTTACAGTGTATAATCCTAAACTGGTACACATCAAACAACTATTTATTAACCGCCCACTGCAGGTGGAGTGGTCGAGGAGGAACATACAATCTAAAACAGTATTACACTGGAAGTAATGGTCATTAAAAACCCCCTAAAAGAAATAAAATGCAGTAAAATACAATGCTCTGATTATATGAATAGAAACGCATACATAAAAATAGGGTCTCCTGAAGATATAAAGTGCTGTATATGGTGCAGCACTGGCAGTTTACAGTGGTATATCCTCATAGGTCATGTTGGGGATACTGTCTCTTTAAGTAAAGAAAGTTGCCAGGTCCATTGATATCTGACCCGGTGTCCACAGTATAATGTTAACTTGAGCTAAATCCAAGGAAATCCACAAGCTGCAGTGCTCAATATATTGGTGCTGCTGGAGGATATTGCTATCCTGTATAAGATGATTGTCTCTTCCACAGTCCTTTAGGCGACTTATAGTACGGCCTCCAATAGCTAAATAGAATCTATTGCAGGGAAATATCGCTTACCCCTATAAATGAGTCTTCAGCCGTCAGATTTGGCCGTTCGCTGCACCGCTCACTCTCGGCGTCCTCGCTCTCTGTGTTGAACACGTGGTATCCCAGAGGTATCGCGGGACTTGGAAACTTACTTCCGGTATTCCTGTGCGAAGGTGCTATTGATGAGATGAACAAATGGAGCGCTCCACTTATGAAAGATCATCCAAATCTTTTTGATAACATCCAGAATGTTGCCTGTAGACAGGGATATAACGCTAAACGCGTTTCGAAGACTTCCGTCCTCTCCTCAGTAGCTATATCCCTGTTAAAAACGTCATCCCCTTTTATATCGTCACAAGCAGTCCACAAAATCTGGGCTGGAATCTCAAATTTGCATGATGCGATTTCCGTGCGTTTTTGATGCGGTTTAAAACCGCATATGCGTTTTTTGGTTATATTCGAACCGCAACTTCTTAATGAGTCCTTATGACCCCAAAGCAGAATAATAGTACAATCTATAATATATAAATAATCTACTAAAAGTAAAAAATATGTTAAAAATATATATTATATATATAGGAAGTACATACTTAATAATAAACAGTTGAGGACACGATGGTAGTTCATAAAAAGACTTTAGTATATACATGGATATCATCCTCTGTATCTTATATTCTAGTAAAATTGGCAGTGGTATTAGAAGTAGTATAAGGGGGGGTGGGCCCATCACCAAGAGGGGATCACACCGCCGATAAATGGCCAAAATGCGATCCCTAATTGAATGAGGGGCACACCTCCCATCCTATAGGAAACCAAAAATTTCCAGTTCTGCATTTAGCCCGGCTGGCATCAGGCTTCCAAAATTATAGATTTGCTTGGATTCTGCCCTCGACATCCGCTCAATGTGGTTTCCACCCCTCCAGTGTTTGTCTATTTTTTCTAAAGCCACAAACGACAAGCCTGTGGGTCTTGTCCATGGGCTTCTTTGAAGTGTCTTGAGATGAGTGGTTTATCGTATCCTTTCTTAATGTTGGAAATGTGTTCGGATATCCTCACTCTCAAGGCCCTCTTAGTCCGTCCAATGTACTGTCTTAAACACGGACATTGCACTAAATAGATCACACTCACAGAATTACACGTGAGGAAGTGTTCTATCTCCCACTCAAAAGCATTTTGTGTAGAAGATACCTTCTTCGTGTTTCTTGGAATTTTAGTAGTTTTACAACAGATACACTGACCACACTTATAGAAACCTTTTAAGTTTGTTAGTCTTCCAGCATTTGATATTTTTGTCTTTTTAGTCTTAATCGAAGGGGCTACTTTTATCCCTAAATTGGCCGCTCTTGTGTATATTATTTGTGGTCTTGAAGGTATTAGCTTCCCTATTGTTTTATCTTGCAGAAGGTGGTGCCAATGCCGTTTAATGATTTCTTCCACTTTCTTCCTTTGTGTTATATATGGAAGGATAATCCTGAATTGGGAATCTACCTCATTCTGTTCTAGTGTTTTTACAGTCAGTAATGGAGCTCCTCGGGTTGTTTTCTAACTTTTTCCAATGACCCTTCTAGTATGTTGCTCGGATATTGTTTGGCCAGGAATTTGTCTCTCAAACAGTTTGAAGCTTCCACTTCAAACTGTACCTCTTCGGTACAGTTCCGTTTCAATCTACGGAACTGTCCGAAGGGTACATTTAATAGCCAGCTTGGCAAGTGGCAGCTAGAGTGTAAAATAAATGCATTCCTGGCCGAGGGTTTTTGGTATGTCTTACAGATATATTTATCGGCTACTCTCGTAATCGCCAGATCTAAAAATGCAATTTCTATCATATTAGTGCTTCGGGTAAAAACCAAATTCTGATTATTTATATTCAATTCCACTATAAATTCCTTAAGACTTTCTTGATCTCCCTTCCAAATTAAAAGAACATCGTCTATATAACGTCGCTAGAGCACCAGGTCGCCCCCCCTATGCAAATCAATAGTTGCCCGCTCCCATTGCGCTAGGAACAGGTTTGCATAGCTGGGGGCAAACCTGGTGCCCATGGCCGTTCCTCTAGTCTGTAGATAAAAACTTCCTTCAAAATAAAAATAATTATGTTGTAAGATGTGTTCAATCCCTTCTAAAATAAAATCCAATTGTTGTTTTTTCATTGTCTTGTTATCCTCCAATTGTGCTCCGATGGCTCTTATCCCAGCCCCATGGTCTATTACCGTGTAGAGAGACTGGATATCCAATGTTGTCATAATCCAGTCCTCTTCCACATTTAACCCTTCTAATACCTGAATAATTTGAGTGGTATCTCTCAGGTATGATGTAGTGGTTTTTACCATGGGTTGTAACCATACATCTATATACCTTGATAAATTAGATGTTAGGGAGCCAATACCTGATACTATGGGGCGGCCCGGAGGACTCTCCATGTCCTTATGCACCTTTGGAAGGCAGTAAAAGACCGGGAGTCTTCCGGGCGTCCTCATAATATAATACAACAGGAGGGCACAAACACCCCAGAGACACCAATACAACTTGAGACATCACAATCACCACAGACAGGAAGAATCCTTATTACTCACCGCATCCGGCACGTCCACTAGGACAGAGAGAGCACCAGAGAAACACCACCAACATACACCCAGAGAGAAACTCAGAACAATCACATCACAACCACCAGTCAGAAACAATAAGACACGAAGGGGGAGGAAAAAGAAGGACTCACAGATAAACACAACACAGTATGGAACAGGATAACATTATCAATTTGAGCAACACTAGATTGACACCAGCACAAAGTTCCCTCTTAAAATAAAGGATTAAAATTTGCACCTAGCGCACATTGAATAAATTTAATACCTACATTGGGAGTCCGAAATTCATGAGAAACATATGCCTAAAAAAATATTTATTAAAAATCCGATTTCTATAGCAATACAAAAAGAGAAGAAAGTTTTAAACATACAAGTTTAAAGAATAAATCAAAAAAATTCCCCAGAAATGAAATTGGCCCAGAAATGGGAAGTTTCCAAAAGAACGTTGAAGCTGACCTTAGAAAAAATAAAAGAGAAACAACTGTATAGAAAAAATTTATCAAATGGAGAAGTGTCTGCAATTAGAGAATTACAAAAAGAATGAAAAGATCACGATACGCCCTGCAGATAAAGGGGGGGCTATCGTTGTTTTGGATACCGCGAAATACATACAGGAGTGCCTGAGACAACTCTCTGACAGCTTGACATATAAGAAACTTGAAACAGATCCCACAAAGTTGTTTAGTGACAAGCTAAAGGAATATTGCCAGAGAGGTGCCCACATGGGTATTTTGTCACAACAGGAATCTGATTATATTATGGGGACGCCCGGAAGACTCCCGGTCTTTTACTGCCTTCCCAAGGTGCATAACGACATGGAGAGTCCTCCGGGCCGCCCCATAGTATCAGGTATTGGCTCCCTAACATCTAATTTATCAAGGTATATAGATGTATGGTTACAACCCATGGTAAAAACCACTACATCATACCTGAGAGATACCACTCAAATTATTCAGGTATTAGAAGGGTTAAATGTGGAAGAGGACTGGATTATGACAACATTGGATATCCAGTCTCCTCTACACGGTAATAGACCATGGGGCTGGGATAGAGCAATCAGAGCACAAATTGGAGGATAACAAGACAATGAAAAAACAACAATTGGATTTTATTTTAGAAGGGATTGAACACATCTTACAACATAATTATTTTTATTTTGAAGGAAGTTTTTATCTACAGACTAGAGGAACGGCCATGGGCACCAGGTTTGCCCCCAGCTATGCAAACCTGTTCCTAGCGCAATGGGAGCGGGCAACTATTGATTTGCATAGGGGGGGCGACCTGGTGCTCTGGCGACGTTATATAGACGATGTTCTTTTAATTTGGAAGGGAGATCAAGAAAGTCTTAAGGAATTTATAGTGGAATTGAATATAAATAATCAGAATTTGGTTTTTACCCGAAGCACTAATATGATAGAAATTGAATTTTTAGATCTGGCGATTACGAGAGTAGCCGATAAATATATCTGTAAGACATACCAAAAAACCCTCGGCCAGGAATGCATTTATTTTACACTCTAGCTGCCACTTGCCAAGCTGGCTATTAAATGTACCCTTCGGACAGTTCCGTAGATTGAAACGGAACTGTACCGAAAAGGTACAGTTTGAAGTGGAAGCTCTACATTTGAGAGACAAATACCTGGCCAAGCAATATCCGAGCAACATACTAGAAGGGTCATTGGAAAAAGTTAGAAAACAACCGAGGAGCTCATTACTGACTGTAAAAACAGTAGAACAGAACGAGGTAGATTCCCAATTCAGGATTATCCTTCCATATATAACACAAAGGAAGAAAGTGGAAGAAATCATTAAACGGCATTGGCACCACCTTCTGCAAGATAAAACAATAGGGAGGCTAATACCTTCAAGACCACAAATAATATACACAAGGGCGGCTAATTTAGGGATAAAAGTAGCCCCTTCGATTAAGACTAAAAAGACAAAAATATCAAATGCTGGAAGACTAACAACTTGAAAGGTTTCTATAAGTGTGGTCAGTGTATCTGTTGTAAAAACTACTAAAATTCCAAGAAACACGAAGAAGGTATCTACTACACAAAATGCTTTTGAGTGGGAGATAGAACACTTCCTCACGTGTAATTCTGTGAGTGTGATCTATTTAGTGCAATGTCCGTGTTTAAGACAGTACATTGGACGGACTAAGGGGGCCTTGAGAGTGAGGATATCCGAACACATTTCCAACATTAAGAAAGGATACGATAAACACTCACTCTCAAGACACTTCAAAGAAGCCCATGGACAAGACCCCACAGGCTTGTCGTTTGTGGCTTTAGAAAAAATAGACAAACACTGGAGGGGTGGAAACCACATCGAGCGGATGTCGAGGGCAGAATCCAAGCAAATCTATAATTTTGGAAGCCTGATGCCAGCCGGGCTAAATGCAGAACTGGAAATTTTTGGTTTCCTATAGGATGGGAGGTGTGCCCCTCATTCAATTAGGGATCGCATTTTGGCCGTTTATCGGCGGTGTGTTCCCCTCTTGGTGATGGGCCCACCCCCCCCCTATACTACTTCCAATACCACTGCCAATTTTACTAGAATATAAGATACAGAGGATGATATCCATGTATATACTAAAGTCTTTTTATGAACTACCATCGTGTCCTCAACTGTTTATTATTAAGTATGTACTTCCTATATATATAATATATATTTTTAACATATTTTTTACTTTTAGTAGATTATTTATATATTTTAGATTGTACTATTATTGTGCTTTGGGGTCATAAGGACTCATTAAGAAGTTGCGGTTCGAATATAACAAAAAACGCATATGCGGTTTTAAAACCGCATCAAAAACGCACGGAAATCGCATCATGCAAATTTGAGATTCCAGCCCAGATTTTGTGGACTGCTTGTGACGATATAAAAGGGGATGACGTTTTAACAGGGATATAGCTACTGAGGAAGAGGACGGAAGTCTTCGAAACGCGTTTAGCGTTATATCCCTGTCTACAGCAACATTCTGGATGTTATCAAAAAGATTTGGATGATCTTTCATAAGTGGAGCGCTCCATTTGTTCATCTCATCAATAGCACCTTCGCACAGGAATACCGGAAGTAAGTTTCCAAGTCCCGCGATACCTCTGGGATACCACGTGTTCAACACCAGAGAGCGAGGACGCCGAGAGTGAGCGGTGCAGCGAACGGCCAAATCTGACGGCTGAAGACTCATTTATAGGGGTAAGCGATATTTCCCTGCAATAGATTCTATTTAGCTATTGGAGGGCCGTACTATAAGTCGGCTAAAGGACTGTTGAAGGACAATATCTTATACAGGATAGCAATATCCTCCAGCAGCACCAATATATTGAGGCACTGCAGCTTGTGGATTTCCTTGGATTCGGCTCAAGTTAACCATTATACTGTGGACACCGGGTCAGATATCAATGGACCTGGCAACTTTCTTTACTTAAAGAGACAGTATCCCCAACATGACCTATTAGGATATACACTGTAAACTGCCAGTGCTGCACCATATACAGCACTTTATATCTTCAGGAGACCCTATTTTTATGTATGCGTTTCTATTCATATAATCAGAGCATTGTAGTTTACTGCATTTTATTCTTTTTAGGGGGTTTTTAATGACCATTACTTCCAGTGTAATACTGTTTTAGATTGTATGTTCCTCCGCGACCACTCCACCTGCAGTGCACTGGGTCCCACTGATCACGAGAACAGGAGCACTGTCCCTAACTCCCCCCCCTAATAAATGGAGTCGCAGTTCAGCGTGTACTTGGTTTCTCTTTATCAGTTCCATAAAGATAAACGGAGAAGCAGCTCAACCACATTACTTTTCCAATGGATGAGAGTTCACATAGAACTCCCATTCCGATTACCCTTTGGGATCGTGGCATTTTGACCCCCGCTAATCAGACACTCTACTTTAAACAAACCTTGTTAGAAGGGTCTCATGACAATAAGCTGATCACACAGTCTTCCAATTCTAGGATCGCAGAGATTAGCTGTTATATGTGGGGAAACAAGGTAGTAAGGGTTCAAATTCTTTTTCTCGTCCACCACAAGGCAAGTTTATGGGTTGTGTGTGTAATGTAGGACAGAGCAGATCCTCCATAGTGAGAAGCTCTTTGTAGCCACTCTCCACTCTGGCCAATTGATCTGGTTCCAAAGCAATGGACCTCCTTGATTAATGCAAAATTCTCTAATAGTGTGGATGAAATGATATGAATGATATCTAAGGCTTCTTTCACACTGCCGTTTCTGGGTCCGCCTGTGAGATCCGTTTCAAGGCTCTCACAAGCGGCCCTAAACGGATCAGTTTAGCCCCAATGCATTCTGAATGGATAAGGATCCATTCAGAATGCATCAGTTTGGCTCCGTTCCGCCTCTATTCCGCTCTGGAGGCGGACACCAAAACGCTGCTTACAGTGTTTTGGTGTCAGCCTGGCGGTGCGGAGACAAACGGATCTGTCCTGACTTACAATGTAAGTCAATGGGGACGGATCCGTTTACATTGAAACAATATTGGTGCAATTGTAAACGGATCCGTCCCCCATTGACTTTCAATGTAAAGTCAGGAGTCCCTATTAATATACCATCGGATCAGAGTTTTCTCCAATCCGATGGTATATTTTAACTTGATGCATCCCCATCACCATGGGAACGCCTCTATGTTAGAATATACCATCGGATTTGAGTTAGATCATGAAAACTCAGATCCGACAGTATATTCTAACACAGAGGTGTTCCCATAGTGATGGGGACCCTTCTAGTTAGAATATACTAAGAACTGTGGACATAACGGCCCCCTGCTGCCTGGCAGCACCCGTTCTCTTACAGGGGGCTGTGATCCGCACAATTAACCCCTCAGGTGCTGCAGAGATCAGGTGCCCCCCACCCCCTATTAAAATCATTGGTGTCCAGTGCGGTCTCCCCTCCCCTCCCCCATCATTGGTGGCAGCAGAGCAGCAGTTCCGATCGGAGTCCCAGTTTAGTTTTCGCAAAGTTTGCTGCTAAACTGCTTTAAGATCTTTGTTTCAGTTGTTTCTGTGATGTAGTGAAATATAATTACACGCACTTCATACATTTCAAAGGCTTTTATCGACAATTACATGACATTTATGCAAAGAGTCAGTATTTGCAGTGTTGGCCCTTCTTTTTCAGGACCTCTGCAATTCGGGCCAATTCCTGACTGATAGCAACCCATTCTTTCATAATCACTTCTTGGAGTTTGTCAGAATTAGTGGGTATTTGTTTGTCCACCCGCTTCTTGAGGATTGACCACAAGTTGTCAATGGGATTAAGATCTGGGGAGTTTCAAGGCCATGGACCCAAAATGTCAACGTTTTGGTCCCCGAGCCACTTAGTTATCACTTTTGCCTTATGGCACGGTGCTCCATCGTGCTGGAAAATGCATTGTTCTTCACCAAACTGTTGTTGGATTGTTGGAAGAAGTTGCTGTTGGAGGGTGTTTTGGTACCATTCTTTATTCATGGCTGTGTTTTTGGGCAAAATTGTGAGTGAGCCCACTCCCTTGGATGAGAAGCAACCCCACACATGAATGGTCTCAGGATGCTTTACTGTTGGCATGACACAGGACTGATAGTAGCGCTCACCTTTTCTTCTCTGGACAAGCCTTTTTCCAGATGCCCCAAACAATCGGAAAGAGGCTTCATCGGAGAATATGACTTTGCCCCAGTCCTCAGCAGTCCATTCACCATACTTTCTGCAGAAGATCAATCTGTCCCTGATGTTTTTTTTGGAGAGAAGTGGCTTCTTTGCTGGCCTTCTTGACACCAGGCCATCTTCCAAAAGTCTTCACCTTACTGTGCGTGCAGATGCGCTCACACCTGCCTGCTGCCATTCCTGAGCAAGCTCTGCACTGGTGGCACTCCGATCCCGCAGCTGAATCCTCTTTAGAAGACGATCATGGCGCTTGCTGGACTTTCTTGGACGCCCTGAAGCCTTCTTAACAAGAATTGAACCTCTTTCCTTGAAGTTCTTGATGATCCTATAAATTGTTGATTGAGGTGCAATCTTAGTAGCCACAATATCCTTGCCTGTGAAGCCATTTTTATGTAACGCAATGATGGCTGCACGCGTTTCTTTGCAGGTCACCATGGTTAACAATGGAAGAACAATGATTTCAAGCATGACCCTCCTTTTAACATGTCATGTCTGCCATTTTAACCCAATCAGCCTGACATAATGATCTCCAGCCTTGTGCTCATCAACATTCTCACCTGAGTTAACAAGACGATTACTGAAATGATCTCAGCAGGTCCTTTAATGACAGCAATGAAATCCAGTGGAAAGGTTTTTTTGGGATTAAGTTAATTTTCATGGCAAAGAAGGACTATGCAATTCATCTGATCACTCTTCATAACATTCTGGAGTATATGCAAATTGCTATTATAAAAACTTAAGCAGCAACTTTTCGAATTTCCAATATTTATCTCATTCTCAAAACTTTTGGCCACGACTGTACTGTCGGATCTGAGTTTTTACGATCGTGAAAACTCAGATCCGAAAAAAGCTATTTTCCGTTATAACCATGTTATAATGGAAAATAATAAAGCGAAGTTCGGGTCTCCATTGACTTAGACTTTTTTTTACTAAAGTTATGCAGATGGATCCGTACTGAACGGATACCATCGTTTGCATTTATAGGTGCGGATCCGTCTGTGCAGGTACCAGACGGATCCGCACTTAGTGCAAGTATGAAAGTAGCAAACTACCTAACTTAACCACATTTTACCCCATTAGCCAACACATAAAAACATAAGCAAGAACTACATGTTTCGAGAGGACACCCCACTCTTAACCATGGCATAAAATATTCAGCCAACATACCCCACTTTTATATGGCCAGCATGTCAAAGCCAGCCAAACAAAAAGGGTGTGTGGCTTAAAAGTCAAACCACTAAATAAATAATTGCAAATAGTATCTGGACTATTTATGTTATTGATAAAAAAAGGAAGATCTGTTTTGAGAACTTTTGGAGAACATGGGTTAAATCTTAGGATCCAATATGCTTCTCTTTTCAATAAGATCCTGATCCAGTCTCCTCCACCTCTGGGTTTGTATACCCTTTCCAAGGCTTTTACCTTCAAAGTGTCAGTATTGCCTTTGTTATAATTAATAAAATGTGGTGAAGTCCATCTGAGGAAGGGGCCACTTAGAGTCCCGAAACGTGTTTGGTTTGGATCCTCCTTTACAACACAAAGACAACCGTAATCCACAGCGACTATTTTAAAATTCAAGGTATAAGGTTCGCAACTATACCCAAGTTTGTGACAACCCATAAACCGGAACTACGTATGAAGTTACTGGCGCCAGTTGGAAAATATTCGCATAAAGTAGACGCTGGCAAAAAAAAACTGGAATCGAGACATCTTTGACATCACAGCAAAAACCAGCATTTTCGATATACTATATGCCTCTGCTAAAATGTTCGACACTCACGTGAGTAAGCAGGAGCGGGGGGCCTGGTGTAACTACCACGCGGGACGCCGCAATCTACACATCGGATTCCGCCCGTGATCGGACCTGGCTTGTGAGTAAAACACACCGCATAGAGGATAACTAAAGCTATTTTGTTGGTTGTGGGGGCGATTGTTTATTTCGATTCTTTAAGTCTTTTCAAGTTGATCCGAATATCTCAATCGGATATTTTAATCGAATGGTACGGTTCTAGGACTATGGTTATGGAAATACTTGAACATTGATTGTGGAAACACACAGATTTTTAATGCGAACATTGTCAAAATTGCGCTCACGCACAGATTTTTTATGCGATTAATTATATTGTGATAACAATATCGATGGTTACACTGCAGTGAGAACAGGTTTATGACGGATCTTCCGAAATACACTGCTCATAAAAATAAAGGGAACACTTAAACAACACAATGTAACTCCAAGTCAATCACACTTCTGTGAAATCAAACTGTCCACTTAGGAAGCAACACTGAGTGACAATCAATTTCACATGCTGTTGTGCAAATGGGATAGACAACATGTGGAAATTATAGGCAATTAGCAAGACACCCCCAATAAAGGAGTGGTTCTGCAGGTGGTGACCACAGACCACTTCTCAGTTCCTATGCTTCCTGGCTGATGTTTTGGTCACTTTTGAATGCTGCCGGTGCTTTCACTCTAGTGGTAGCATTAAACGGAGTCTACAACCCACACAAGTGGCTCAGGTAGTGCAGCTTATCCAGGATGGCACATCAATGCGAGCTGTGGCAAGAAGGTTTGCTGTGTCTGTCAGCGTAGTGTCCAGAGCATGGAGGCGCTACCAGGAGACAGGCCAGTACATCAGGAGACATGGAGGAGGCCGTAGGAGGGCAACAACCCAGCAGCAGGACCGCTACCTCCGCCTTTGTGCAAGGAGGAACAGGAGGAGCACTGCCAGAGCCCTGCAAAATGACCTCCAGCAGGCCACAAATGTGCATGTGTCTGCTCAAACGGTCAGAAACAGACTCCATGAGGGTGATATGAGGGCCCAACATCCACAGGTGGGGGTTGTGCTTACAGCCCAACACCGTGCAGGACGTTTGGCATTTGCCAGAGAACACCAAGATTGGCAAATTCGCCACTGGCGCCCTGTGCTCTTCACAGATGAAAGCAGGTTCACACTGAGCACATGTGACAGACGTGACAGAGTCTGGAGACGCCGTGGAGAACATTCTGCTGCCTGCAACATCCTCCAGCATGACCGGTTTGACATTGGGTCAGTAATGGTGTGGGGTGGCATTTCTTTGGAGGGCCGCACAGCCCTCCATGTGCTTGCCAGAGGTAGCCTGACTGCCATTAGGTACCGAGATGAGATCCTCAGACCCCTTGTGAGACCATATGCTGGTGCGGTTGGCCCTGGGTTCCTCCTAATGCAAGACAATGCTAGACCTCATGTGGCTGGAGTGTGTCAGCAGTTCCTGCAAGACGAAGGCATTGATGCTATGGACTGGCCCGCCCGTTCCCCAGACCTGAATCCAATTGAGCACATCTGGGACATCATGTCTCGCTCTATCCACCAACGTCACGTTGCACCACAGACTGTCCAGGAGTTGGCAGATGCTTTAGTCCAGGTCTGGGAGGAGATCCCTCAGGAGACCATCCGCCACCTCATCAGGAGCATGCACAGGCGTTGTAGGGAGGTCATACAGGTACGTGGAGGCCACACACACTACTGAGCCTCATTTTGACTTGTTTTAAGGACATTACATCAAAGTTGGATCAGCCTGTAGTGTGTTTTTCCACTTTAATTTTGAGTGTGACTCAAATCCAGACCTCCATGGGTTGAAAAATTAGATTTCCATTTTTAAATTTTTGTGTGATTTTGTTGTCAGCACATTCAACTATGTAAAGAACAAAGTATTTCAGAAGAATATTTAATTAACTCAGATCTAGGATGTGTTATTTTTGTGTTCCCTTTATTTTTTTGAGCAGTGTAGTTCCTCATATATTTTTTGCGTTTTACTGGAGAGGATTGTCCCATTTTAAGTCTGGCTATACTATTTATTCATTCATCCATTTATGCATTCACTCTATATTTTATGATTGTGTTTTTATCTATTGCACTGTTTATGGTTATATTTTATATTTTATCTGAATATCTTTACAATAAAGTACCACTTACTCCAGATAGTAGCGAGTGCCCAGCCTTTTCTTGATATACATCCAAAATACTGCAGCTGACAAGATGTGCATTAAATTATATACAGTTACAAGAAAAGTATGTGAACCCTTTGGAATGATATGGATTTCTGCACAAATTGGTCATAAAATGTGATCTGATTTTCATCTAAGTCACAACAATAGACAATCACAGTCTGCTTAAACTAATAACACACAAAGAATTAAATGTTACCATGTTTTTATTGAACACACCATGTAAGTATTCACAGTGCAGGTGGAAAAAGTATGTGAACCCCTAGACTAATGACATCTCCAAGAGCTAATTGGACTGAGGTGTCAGATAACTGGAGTCGAATCAATGAGATGAGATTGGAGGTGTTGGTTACCGCTGCCCTGCCCTATAAAAAACACACACCAGTTCTGGGTTTGCTTTTCACAAGACGCATTGCCTGATGTGAATGATGCCTCACACAAAAGAGCTCTCAGAAGACCTACGATTAAGAATTGTTGACTTGCATAAAGCTGGATAGGGTTATAAAAGTATCTCAAAAAGCCTTGCTGTTCATCAGTCCACGGTAAGACAAATTGTCTATAAATGGAAAAAGTTCAGCACTGCTGCTACTCTCCCTAGGAGTGGCCGTCCTGTAAAGAGGACTGCAAGAGCACAGCGCAGACTGCTCAATGAGGTGAAGAAGAATCCTAGAGTGTCAGCTAAAGACTTACAAAAGTCTCTGGCATATGCTAACATCCCTGTTAGCGAATCTACGATACGTAAAACACTAAACAAGAATGGATTTCATAGGAGGATATCACAGAGGAAGCCACTGATGTCCAAAAAAAAAACATTGCTGCATGTTTACAGTTTGCACAAGAGCACCTGGATTTTCCACAGCAGTACTGGCAAAATATTCTGTGGACAGATGAAACCAAAGTTGAGTTGTTTGGAAGAAAAACACAACACTATGTGTGGAGAAAAAGAGGCACAGCACACCAACATCAAAACCTCATCCCAACTGTGAAGTATGGTGGTGGGGGCATCATGGTTTGGGGCTGCTTTGCTGCATCAGGGCCTGGACGGATTGCTATCATCGAAGGAAAAATGAATTCCCAAGTTTATCAAGACATTTTGCAGGAGAACTTAAGGCCGTCTGTCCACCAGCTGATGCTCAACAGAAGATGGGTGTTACAACAGGACAATGACCCAAAGCATAGAAGTAAATCAACAACAGAATGGCTTAAACAGAAGAAAATACGCCTTCTGGAGTGGCCAGTCAGAGTCCTGACCTCAACCCGATTGAGATGCTGTGGCATGACCTCAAGAAAGCTATTCACACCAGACATCCCAAGAATATTGCTGAACTGAAACAGTTCTGTAAAGAGGAATGGTCGAGAATTACTCCTGACCGTTGTGCACATCTGATCTGCAACTACAGGAAACGTTTGGTTGAAGTTATTGCTGCCAAAGGAGGTTCAACCAGTTATTAAATCCAAGGGTTCACATACTTTTTCCACCTGCACTGTGAATGTTTACATGGTGTGTTAAAAAAAAACATGGTAACATTTAATTCTTTGTGTGTTATTAGTTTAAGCAGACTGTGATTGTCTATTGCTGTGACTTAGATGAAGATCAGATCACATTATATGACCAATTTGTGCAGAAATCCATATCATTCCAAAGGGTTTACATACTTCTTCTTGCAACTGTATAACACATTTGTGGTGCTGCAGGTCATAATGTAATCGAGAATAATCTCTAATCTCTAGTTACATTGTTTGAATGTATGAGATGATGGTATGAGATGATCTGGAATTAACTTTCAGCTGAGCAGTGTATGTGGATTACGGATGACACACGGAGGACAAAAAAACAGACACATGGACCGAACACAGATTCTTCACGGATGAACCACTGACCAACTTATCACGGATGTCATCTTGGACAAGGATGTGTCCATTCAGGATTCTAGGAAAGCTCATTGAAAGCTGCAATATCAGTTATTTTCTGAGGAAAGAAAATACCGTTCAAGCCGTAAATAAATTCAATTTAACAATACTTTTATTCTGTACTATATGCATTTCATAAAGTCCACTTAAAATCTATTCTTACTCACATCATAGTAATGATTGTGAATATGGTCATGTTACTATATGATCTGACTACAACAGAAATACAAACCTGCAGGATTTTTGGTTACAAAGCAAAAGTGATTGTTCTAGCGTAGTGACAGTCACTCATTTGTGACATGTCAGAGATTTACTTTAATTTCAAATCGGTGTTCCAAATCCTAAATCGCAAATCAAACCCTAAAATAGTCATGCAACTTCAATGCAATAGCAAATCTCAGATAACTCGCACACGTTTTTGGTGGTGCAAAACCTGATGTTGTGCGACCAAAGTCACTGTGCAGTATTTGATATATAGCTGTCTTCACTAATCAAATCATGCCCAACAGACAATGTCACACTGATGCAAAGCTATTCATTTTCAGATAGTGACCTCGGGTCCTTCCCACATGACCAGGGTTTAATGGTCCATGTAGAATGAGGGAGTACACAAACAAAACTAACCTCTCACCCAACCAAAGAGGCAAGGCACAAGATAAATTGACTTCAGTCTGTCTAACTGCTTGACATATGCATACCTAATTTAGAGGAAGACATGGATCAAGAATACAATACTGTAGACTATATTACTTTATCTCCAAAGAGATGAATTTTCAGCTGTGCTATGTATAGCAAGTTCATGCCTGCTGCTAGAGATGAGCAAATTTCTTCAAAATTCAATTGGAGGCTGCTTCACTGAATTTTACCCAAAAAAATTGCTTCATTTCATCATGAAGCGCATTATTTTGTAAGTAGTGGGTGCAGTGACATGGAGCTGCGATTGCGCCGCTCCTCATCATTGTACCCCTCAGATGCTGCGTTCATACATGATCGTGGCATCTGAGAGTAAAAACAGTGTAAAATTAACAGAAAAAAAATGAAATTAAACTTACCGCCTCTATTTGCTCGCAATGGGCCAGCCAATGCCATCTTGCTTGAAGATCTGGCACGAAATCTCGCAAGGCCCGAGATGACATCATAATTACCACGCACGGGATTTCGGCGGAGATCTTCAATCAAGATGGCGGCAGCCAGTCTGCTGCGAGCAAATGGATGAGGTAAGTATGATTTTTTTTTTTTCTTTTTATACTATTTCAGGTTAAATCGATTCACTACCACGAAGCATATTTAGGAGAGCATATTTAAAAGAAGAAAAACTACCACAAGAGGACACAGTTTTAAATTAGAGGGGCAAAGGTTTAAAAGTAATATAAGGAAGTATTACTTTACTGAGAGAGTAGTGGATGCATGAAATAGCCTTCCTGCAGAAGTGGTAGCTGCAAATACAGTGAAGGGGTTTAAGCATGCATGGGATAGGCATAAGGCTATCCTTCATATAAGATAGGGCCAGGGACTATTCATAGGATTCAGATATATTGGGCAGACTAGATGGGCCAAATGGTTCTTATCTGCCGACACATTCTATGTTTCTATGTTTCTATGTTTCTATGAAGCACGAGGAAATTTGGCTTCGCAGCTAATCGAATTTATCCTGAAATTCGGATCGAATTCCACTTCGTTGGATTCGATTTTCTCAACTCTACTTGCTGCATTTACAACTAATGCCTACTGCAGAATATTAGAAGTCACCAAATCTCTACTCACTTGTTTTTAAAAAGTTCAGTTGATCTGAATCTATTTACTATACATTTTTATTTGAAAAAAATATATGAAGCCAAACTATAAAAATGCATTCTATAGCCATTATTTTAAGTCGCACAGTTTGTTCTAGGACAGGGATCAGCAACCTTCAGCAGTCCAGCTACTGTGAAACTATAATTCCCAGCAAGCAAACATGCTCAGCTGTTCTCACAACTCCCATAGAAGTAAATGGAGCATTCTGAAAGTTGTAGTTTCAGAACATCTGGAGTGCCGGAGGTTGCTGATCCCTTCCCTAGGACAATAGATACCCCTTATAAAGGTTATGTTTAAAGGTTAAGTTTAAATTGTAAACACACTGGGTGGAATAAGGTGGATATAAGGTGGATATATCTATTTTGTGTGAATCAAAATAGAGAGTGTTTGACCTATGCCACCTTGTACGATTATTTCATTTCGATACTACTGGCATTACCTTCAAAACTGAGTAGCCATTGGCCAACATGTATGGAGGGTCTCCTAGTTGCACATGTTACAACATGTGTCCATACGCTTATACCACATTTTTATAACACTACTTTTTCATGTGGCTAGTTGGATTTTGGGCCCCAAAGGAATATGTCCCCAGTTATGAATGCTAACTGTATGACCCCCACATAGCTTTGAAAGTATGGATATATTGGTAGTCACCAGTAGACTTGAGCAAATCGACCTTCGGATCATAGATCCAAAGTCGATTCATTCAAAAACGTCAATGTTGATACTGTTTTCGTACAACATTAAAATGTATTGGCTCAGTGTATTGGCTCCAATTGAAAATAGCAATATGAACTGGGCTTTGGTACCAAGGTACCAGCCAGTACCAAAGCCCACTACGGATTCCGATTTTAGATTGTTTTTAAATACGCAGATATGAATACAGTAGTAATTCACCGAAGTCTCACGCGACTTCTGGCGAGACAAACTTTGGCTCCACTGAGCCAATACATGCTAAGGGTTATCCAATGCTAGGGTTTATCCAATCCCTATATTGGCCACCGCGACGGTGACCAGCCTCCCTAGCGTCACCCGCAATTTTCTCTACATGAAAAATTTCATTTGCTGAAGTAAATTTAGTAGATTCACAAAGCAAAAACAGTACTTACAAAGGTACTGCAAGACTCCTAAAAGTACAGCTGACATACTTACAGCTCTGCACAGTCCTGTCTCCGCACCTTTGTTTTCTTACAGTGACCAAAGCTACCAAAATAAACGTCTGTTTGCGAATGCTATATCTACACTGTGTTCTGGAGTTATTGTCATAGTGCCTGCAAGGTTTACTAATAGATCAAACTAAATCAATATCTCAAAGATTTGCTCATTGAAAGGACTGTGTGAATAACGACATGCACAAACACCAGTTCAGTAAACATGAAAAGCTTTTTATTCTATGCCAGACGAGAAAAAATGTTTTATCTTGGCAAAACTGCAGAGGTGATATTGATGTCATTACTGCCACATCATCTGGTGAGGCAAACTGTTCAAAACCATTGAGCGCAATGCTCCTAGAAAGAAGGTTTTTCTTTGCAGGAACAGAATTTATACTATCACATTGTCTCACTGTACATTTTCCAAGTCAGAGAGTTTGCTGCAGCTCGCCCTCGGCCTTGGTGGCTGTAGCTGTGTTTAGTAGAAGGATAGCATGCCAACTGGGTGGTGTTGCCAACCGTCACATTTTTCACATGACCGTTCCACAAACTGTGTCTGAAAAAGGCATGGCTTGTGTAAACTTGTAGAAAAAGAAGCATTTCCAGGCTGTTATGGGTGTTCTTGGTCAGAGATGGGGTGGTCTTCAAATGTTCCACGCTTTGAGAGTCAAATATTTGGAGATATGTACAAGTGTGGTGTACGTATTTCATGTCATGGTCTAAGTCATGTATCCATAGGTAAGTTGCTTTGAGACTAGAATAGTTCTTTGTTAAGCAGGCCAATGGCCATACACATTAGACAAATGTTGGACGAATCTGCTGATCTCAGTGTGACAGCTGACTCTCTCCCAACATCTGCAGTTGGATTTAAAATGTCCAATCCATATATAGTTGTCTGAAGTGGCTTTTGCCCTCTGACCACTTACAAACATGCACTATAGGCCGACTCAATTGGGGGTTTGTATGGGGGGATCAAGAGAGGTGGCTGTTGGCCCAGCTGGGTTTGGCTGACAGATCTCTCATATTCTCAGTCCGCATGCGATCCACATATTTTGCACATCGGATGCGCACCTATTCATTTCAATGGGGTCACAAACAATGTGGACAGCACACCGTAAGCTGTCTGCATCCATTTGTCTGTTCTGTGGCTCCGCAAAAATAATAGAACATGTCTTATTCTTGTCCGTTTTGCGAACAAGAATAGGCATTTCCTACAAAGGATGGGACATGCTCATCCACAAAATGTGGAACGCACATGACTGGTATCTGTGTTTTGCGGTTCCACAATTTGTGAACCACAACATAGATACAGTCATGTCAATTCCCCCTTAGGGCTCATGCACATGGACGTATTTTTTTTCCGTTCCATTTTTTTTAGCAGGTCCGTATGAGGAACCATTTACTTCAATGGGTTTGCAAAAAAAAATGAAATTACTCTTCAGAAAAATAGAACATGTCCTATTCTTGTCCGTTTTGTGGACAAGGACAGGCATTGTTACAATAGATCCACAAAAACAAAAAACGGATGCAACACGGGTGTACCAAGGGTATCATCCGTTTTTTTTGTGGATCCGTGTTTTGCTGACTGCAAAACACATACGGTCATGTGCATGAGCCCTTAGCTGGATCCTACCTTGCCCTGAAACTTGCACTCCAAAAGCCCAGGAGAAGCATGACTGTTAGAGTAGGTATCATTCATTAGAAGCCACCTTGTTGCTGGTAGATGGGCCCGACAAATTCTTGATCAAAAATATGCACAAAGCGCTTTTACTTGTCATATAGTAAGTATAGCAGTAATGCAGTATATATTTTCATGTATTCATTGTTCACCTTTGTCTTTGTGCATTAAGTAGCGTGCTGCTACTTGTAGTTCTATGCACTGTGTTGCAGCCAAGGTAGCGTTCACCTGTGCACCTTTTTTATATATATTTTGGAGGTGCTGGTTAATGTTCTTTTGTTTTAGAGATACAAGTAATCACAATAAAACTTTTATAGTAGGTTACGAAGAAAATACATAAAGAAAATCAATATTAGAAGTCCCCAGTTTTCACAAGTTGACCAAGATAAAAGGAAACAATATAAATGTTGTCACAGTGTATAAAACTGTCACCAGCTTTCATAAAATACAGACACAAGCACCAAATTCCCATAATTTTCTTTTATTTTTGCATCTTTACAGTGTTTTTTTTTTTAGAACTAGCAGGTATACTGCTGGGGTACAATGTTTTCCATTCCATGAATACAGAACAGGTCTAAAGTTAAAGAAATGTTTCTTCTTCTCAAATTACTGCTGAAAGGAAAGAATAATATTTAATCACTTAAACTGTAATATACATAGGACCGGGAGCTTAACAGCAGTATGCCACATTGTTTTGGTCTTTTAGATCTGGCTCTCAGAACCCAAGAGGGTTTTTCCAAATGTCTTGCTTAGATAGAAGTTGACATTTCTGGACCTTCATAATGCTATGGGAAAAGAGGATCTAAATTATTCTCAAGGCAGAGATGTTTTCTTAGACGTTCTGGTACTCAAGGAAGGCCATCTATTATCATGTTAGTAAGTTAAAAAGGTTTTACTACAAGCAGAGAATGTGCAGTCTAAGGAATGAAACGCACAAGCGTTCAGCGCACTGGAATTAGAATGTGCTTAAATGACTTAGTTTGACGATTTGGGCTGTGTATTATATTCTGAACGTTTTCCACTGTGGCCAGGCTGGGAATGTGGGAAGACTACTTAAATTACATAGGACATTCTTTAAATAACTTTATCCCATATGGAGCTATCTAAAACAAAATGCAAACATCTTAATGCCATTAAAATATCATTATTGACTAATGGAATGTGTGCAACCTATCTAGTTACTGAAGAAACTGTAGAATATCCTAAGTATAAGCTGACCATTATTTCTATGTAGTACACCACTAAATACGGTACTTGCCTTAAGTCATCAATTATCCCAAACAAATTAGTATTACTCTACACTGATAAGTTTTAGTGGTCAGATAATTCCCCAAATGATGCATGATAAGGCCAGTATCTTGGGGCAACACACATCTAGGACAGTAGGGTAGTCGAGGGACTAATAAAAGCACCCCTGGTGGTCTTGTGTACATGAGCATTTGTACTAAACCCTGTGTTATACTGCCCAATTTTTTGGCAGATAATTGCTAATGAGCGTTATACTACCGCCAATTCCCAATGAATGAGCAAACGCTTGATCATTGGGCAATTCAAATCTTTTGACATGTTAAAAAATGATCGTTTTCAAGTGGCAGATTGTGGTGTCTAACTGTTATCTGCTACCAGCAAACCACTATATAGCAGGGGGGGTGAGCGATGGCATAGTGATCCCTCCTTGCCACACTGCGGAGGAGATTGTTGCATGTAATAGCATCTGTCTCCTCCTCTAGAAAGCAGGCGATTGCCAGAAAGGAACACTTCCCTCCTAACAATCGTCTGCAACATCTTAACATAGAGCAGCCAATCACCAAGCATTTAACTCGTGTGCCCTTAGAAGCCATCACAGCCATGCCTACTAATGGCATGGCTGTGATTGGCCAGTGCAGCATGTGACCCAGCCTCTATATAAGCTGGAGTCACGTAGCGCTGCACATCACTCTGCTCTGATTAGTGTAGGGATAGGATGCTGCTGCTGTGAGGGAGAGAATTGGACAGAATCTTTAATCAGAAGTGCTTGTTAACTCAGCGATTTACCTAGATTTTGTTTTGTGGGTGCAGTGCACAATATTTTTACCCTGCCCTGAGCCCAGTGACCCAGAAAAATAACTTTTATCCGTTTGTTAATTAGGTGGGTGGCAGCGGCGGTCATTTTATGCAAGTTCTGTGCAACAGCACAGCATATGTACATTTGTGACAGTCAAATAGAAGCTTCGCTTGCAGCCAGTGATTGTTAAAAACAAGCTTGAAATACTTCAATAATTTTCTTGTTTTAAAAAACACAAATTTTTGGCAATACCCTCTATCTGGGGCCTCTGCAGCATTATTCAGTGTGCAATTTAACCCCTTAGGGACTTAGGACGTACCGGTACGCCACGTTTGGCGAGTCCTTAAGGACTTAGGACGTACCGGTACGTCCTAAGTTTAAAAGTAGATTGCGGCGAGGGTTAATAGGAACAGGATGCCCGCTGAAATCATTCAGCGGGCATCCTGTCACAACGCCGGGGGGGGGTCATGTCAATTCAGACCTGCGGTTTGCGGCTTTTACCTGCGGTTGCGGCGGCGGTCGGTGCCATCGGGTCCCCATTCGGCTGTGGGGGGGACCCGATGGCATGGAAGGCAGCGTGATGTCTAAGGAAGGCATTGCGCTGCCTTCCGGTGACGAGCCTGTGAGATCCAGCCCCCTGGATCTCACAGGCCGGAAGCTGTATGAGTAATTTGGATTAAAGTATACCTTTCTACAAATCGGTGAGTGCCGCTCATTTTGTTTCTCTCCTTTGAAGATTATTTTGCATACGTACTGCTGCTACAGGCTGAGCACCACCGCAAGGCATCACTCCTTGGTATTTATTTCCAAAAGCACATAGGTTTGGTGTAGTGCCACTGATTTACCTTTTCTACAGTTTCATATGAGCTGTATGAGTAATACTCACAGTATTACTCATACAGCCAATGCATTCCAATACAGAAGTATTGGAATGCATTGTAAAGGATTAGACCCCCAAAAGTTCAAGTCCCAAAGTGGGACAAAAAATAAAGTGAAAAAAAAGTTGAAAAAAGAAATTTTTCCCCCCAAAAAATTAAAAGTTTCAAGTAAAAATAAACAAAAAATGTCAACCGGCTCTATAAATATATTACATGACCTAAACCCTCAGATGAACACCGTAAAAAATAAAAAATAAAAACTGTGCTAAATAAACCATTTTAGCAAGCGAGGCGTTTGCCCACCAAAATAGTACCAATCTAACCGTCACCTCATCCCGCAAAAAATGAGCCCCTAAATGAGACAATCGTCAAAAAAATAAAAAACTATGGCTCAGAATATGTTTTAAAAAAGCTGTTATTATGTAAAACTTACATAAATAAAAAAAAAAGTATACATATTAGGTATCGCCGCGTCCGTATCGACCGGCTCTATAAAAATATCACATGACCTAACCCTCAGATGAACACCGTAAAAAATGTAAAATAAAAACTGTGCTAAATAAACCATTTTTTGTCACCTTACATCACAAAAAGTGAAATAGCAAGCGATCAAGAAGTCACACGCACCCCAAAATAGTGCCAATAAAAGCGTCATCTCATCCCACAAAAATCATACCCTACCCAAGGTAATCGCCCAAAAACTGAAAAAATTATGGCTCTCAGACTATGGAAACACTAAAACATGATTTTTTTTGCTTCAAAAAAGAAATCATTGTGTAATACTTAAATAAAAAAAAGTATACATATTAGGTATCGCCGCATCCGTGACAACCTGGTCTATAAAAATATCACATGATCTAACCTGTCAGATGAATGTTGTAAATGACAAAAAATAAAAACTGTGCCAAAACAGCTATTTCTGCCTTCCAAAAACCGTATGGCATTCCTTTCCTTCTGCGCCCTGCCGTGTGCCCATACAGCTGTTTACGACCACATATGGGGTGTTTCTGTAAACTACAGAATCAGGGCCATAAATATTGAGTTTTGTTTGGCTGTTAACCCTTGCTTTGTTACTGGAAAAAATTGATTAAAATGGAAAATTTGCCCAAAAATTTAAATTCTGAAATTTCATCTCCATTTGCCAATAACTCTTGTGGAACACCTAAAGGGTTAATGACGTTTGTAAAATCTGTTTTGAATACCTTGAGGAGTGTAGTTTCTTAGATGGGGTCACTTTTATGGAGTTTCTACTCTAGGGGTGCATCAGGGGGTCTTCAAATGGGACATGGTGTCAAAAAAAAACAGTCCAGCAAAATCTGCCTTCCAAAAACCGTATGGCATTCCTTTCCTTCTGCGCCCTGCCGTGTGCCCGTACAGTAGTTTACGACCACATATGGGGTGTTTCTGTAAATTACAGAATCAGGGCTATAAATATTGTGTTTGGTTTGGCTGTTAACCCTTGATTTGTAACTGGAAAAAAATTATGAAAATGGAAAATCTGCCCAAAAAGTTAAATTTTCAAATTGTATCTCTATATTCCAATAATTCTTGTGGAACACCTAAAGGGTTAACGACGTTTGTAAAATCAGTTTTGAATACCTTGAGGGGTGTAGTTTCTTATATGGGGTCACTTTTATGGAGTTTCTACTCTAGGAATGCATCAGGGGGGCTTCAAATGGGACCAGGTGTAAAAAAAAACAGAACACCTAAAGGGTTAACAAAGTTTGTAAAATCAGTTTTGAATACCTTGAGGGGGTAGTTTATAGAATGGGGTCATTTTTGGGTGGTTTCTATTATGTAAGCCTCGCAAAGTGACTTCAGACCTGAACTGGTCCCTAAAAAATGGGTTTTTAAAAATTTCTGAAAAATTTCAAGATTTGCTTCTAAACGTCAAAGCCTTGTAACATCCCCAAAAAATAAAATATCATTCCCAAAATGATCCAAACATGAAGTAGACATATGGGAATGTAAAGTAATAACTATTTTTGGAGGTATTACTATGTATTATAGAAGTAGAGAAATTGAAACTTGGAAATTTGCCATTTTTTACAAATTTTTGGTAAATTTGGTATTTTTTTATAAATAAAAATGAATTTTTTTTTACTTCATTTTACCAGTGTCATGAAGTACAATATGTGACGAAAAAACAATCTCAGAATGGCCTGGATAAGTCAAAGCGTTTTAAAGTTATCAGCACTTAAAGTGACACTGGTCAGATTTGCAAAAAATGGCCAAGTCCGTAAGGTGAAATAGGGCCGAGTCCTTAAGGGGTTAAGCTAGAAATACAGCTTTAATTTTCTGGGTTTTAAAAAACACCATTTTTGGGCAAAATACAAAATTTTACAGCCCTTGCTGCATCTGTCAATGTGAAATTCAAGCGTTATATACTGCTGTCATATTCTTTTCTTAAAAAAAACACCCATTTTGGGGCAAAGTACTTAATATTGCAGCCTTTGCTGCATCTGTGATTGTTAAAAACAAGCTTGAAATACTTCAATAATTTTCTGGGTTTTAAAAAACACCCATTTTTGGCAATACCCTCCATCTTGGGCCTCTGCCACATTAGTCAGTGTGCAATTTAAGCTAGAAATACAGCAATAATTTTCTGGGTTTTAGAAAACACCCTTTTTCGGAAAGATACTAAATTTTACAGCCCTTGCTGCATCTGTCAGTGTGAAATTCAAGTGTTATATTATGCTGTTATATTCTGTTATTAAAAAAACACCCTTTTTGGCCAAAATAATAAATTTTACAGCCCTTGCAGCATCTGTCATTGTGAGCTACACACTTTAGATACTGCTATGCTATTCTGTTATTAAAACAAACACCCATTTTGGGCAAAATACTTAATTTGCGGCTTTGTCTGCATCTGTCAGTGTGAGATACACGCTTTAGATACTGCCGTGCTATTCTGTTATTAAAAAAACACCCTTTTTTGGCAAAATACTTAATTTGCAGCCTTGTCTGTATCTGTCAGTGTGAAATGCAAGCGTTATATACTGCTGTCATATTCTGTTATTAAAAAATCACCTATTTTTGGCAAAAAATATAATTTTGCAGCCTTTGCTGCGTCTGTCATTGTGAGGTACACCCTTTAGATACTGTTGTTCTATTCTGCTATTAAAAAAACACCTATTTAGGGCAAAAATCTTAATTTTGCCGCCTTTGCTGCATCTGTCATTGTGAGATATACCCTTTAGATACAGTTGGTCTAGTCTGTTATAAAAAAAACACCCATTTTGGGCAAGATCCTAAATTTGAGAAATAGGAGGAGAGCGTCAAATAAGGGATGTGGCCCCGATCGTGGTGCTGCTGGTGGAGCTCCTGTTGCAGGGAGAGGACGTGGTCGATCTGTGCCAGCTACATGCACAAGTGAAACATTTTCCTCAGGTGTGAGTAGGCGACAGAACCTTCAGTGGCATTTGGCCTAATGCGGCTATACGAATGGTGAGGCCAGAACAAGTACAGGCGATAGTAGATTGGGTTGCTGACAGTGCCTTCAGTTTCTTTACATTGTATCCCACCCAGTCTCTTGCTGAAAGATCAGAGTTGGCACCTGCAGCCGATGTCCATCAGTCTTTCACCTCACCCCCTTGCAAATCAGCCAAGCAGTCTGAGCCACAAGTCATGCAGCAGTCTCTTCTGATTTTTGATGACTCTGCTAGCAGGGTTTCACAGGGCCATCCACCTAGCCTTTCCCCAGAAGTGGAAGATATTGAGTGCCCCGATGCCCAACCACTTATGTTTCAAGATGAGTACATGGGAGGACCAACGCAGCACGTCTCGGATGATGACGAAACACAGGTGGCAACTGCTGTGGCTTTTGAAAGTGTGCAGACCGACAAGGAGGGCAATGGTGAGGGTTGGGTGGAAGATGATGTGGAGGACGATGAGGTCCTCGACCCCACATGGAATCAAGGTCATGCGAGTGACCTGTGTAGTTCAGAGGAAGAGGCGGTGGTCGTACATAGCCACCAGCACAGCAGAAGAGGGAGCAGGGTGCAAAAGCAGAGCGGCCGTCCCCTAGACAGTACGCCTGCTATTGCCCACCGCAGCAAGGGACCAGCACACCAAAGCCAGATCCATGGAGTTCCCTGGCGTGGCAGTTCTTCAGACAATGTGCTGACGACAAGACACGAGTGGTTTGCACACTGTGCAATC
Organism: Bufo bufo; assembly: GCF_905171765.1. Taxonomy (NCBI): domain Eukaryota; kingdom Metazoa; phylum Chordata; class Amphibia; order Anura; family Bufonidae; genus Bufo; species Bufo bufo. The sequence continues at coordinate 342,744,456 of NC_053392.1, forward strand.
AGAGCCTGAAGCGAGGCATAAACGTTCTCAACATGAGCACAACCTGCATGACCACGCATCTAAGTGCAAAGCACAAGCTGCAGTGGAGTAGACACCTCAAAAACCAAGAAAGGTCTCTGGCTCCTCCTGCTTCCTCTTCTGCTGCAGTCTCTGCCTCTTCATCCACCTCTGGAGTGACAGTGCCACCTGCCACCCCGCAAACAGAGGATCTGCCAGCAACACCACCACCTGGGTCACCAAGCATCTCCACAATGTCCCACGGAAGCGTTCAGCTCTCCATCTCCCAAACACTGGAGCGGAAGAGGAAGTACCCCCCTACCCACCCGCGATCCCAGGCCCTGAATGCCAGCATTTCAAAATTATTGTCCTTTGAAATGCTGTCATTCCGTCTGGTGGAGACGGAGAGTTTTAAAAGCCTCATCGCGGTGGTTGTCCCACAGTACGTCGTGCCCAACCGCCACTACTTTTCCAGGCAAGCCATTCCTTCCTTGCACAACCAAGTGGGGGACAAAATCAGTTGTGCACTGCACAAGGCCATGTGTGGCAAGGTCCACCTAACTACGGATTTGTGGACCAGTAAGCACGGTCAGGGATGTTATATCTCCATAACAGCACACCTGGTAAATGCAGTGGCGGCTGGGCCTGAGGCGGATAGCAGTTTGGTGCATGTCCTTCCACCACCAAGGATTGCAGGGCGCTTCAGTTTGCCTCCTGTTGCTTCCTCCTCCTACTCCGCTTCCTCATCCTCTACCGGCTTCTAATCCGGTCAGCGTAACACATTCACCACCAACTTCAGCACAGCCAGGGGTAAACGACAGCAGGCAGTTTTTAAACTTATCTGTTTGGGGGACAAACCCCACACCGCGCAGGAGCTGTGGACGGGCCTTGAACAACAGACCGATGAGTGGTTGGTGCCAGTGAGCTTCAAGCCCGGCCTGCTGGTGTGCGATAATGGGCAAAATCTCGTAGCAGCTCTGGGACTAGCCGGTTTGACGCACATCACTTGCCTGGTGCATGTGCTGAATTTGGTGGTGCAGAGATTCCTTAAAAATTACACCGATATGTCAGAGCTGCTGCATAAAGTGCGGGTCATCTGCAGTCAAATTGATATCCAATGACCGTCTAATATACCTCCAGCGACATAATCACTTGATGTTTTCTGTCCGGTGAATGCCTAAAGTTTGGGGCCTGTACTCCCGTGGCCTAAAATAAATTTTTTATAGGCTCCAGCAGGGCCCATTTTTGACAGTTTCCCTTTAAGACGCATAAAAATGGCCCCTGATTAAAATACATATTTTTTTTGTCCATCACTAATCATGACATCTGGCCCTGTCAATCAAAGTGGAGAGGAAGCAGCAGTTTCAAAGGGAGTGGAGCCTCTAGGTGTAACAGCAACACCCGTTTCTCCTAGAGGCTCAATTTGCATATATTAAAACATAATTTTGCTCAGAAATGTAGGCACATATGAACATGAAGAATTGTGTTTGATCAAATAAAATGCTACAAAACCTGTTCAAAGGGAAAGTTTATCACAACAGGTCCCGTTCTCAAAAGTCCCTTCAACAGCACCCACTATGCTATTGATTTCAACGCTAAAAAAAATTATGAAAAATGTAGGTTAACTGAAAATATTAGTGTAGATAAAAGTATGTGAGCCCCGTTGGGGACAGCTTGATGCTAATGTCTGTAAAGCAATGAGGAATATGTCTGCACTATATAAGTGCGTAAAATAAATAAATAAATGTAAGAGGGCTACAGCCATAAATGTAATTCCCAAATATATGTTCGCCAGCAATTACCTCTCACTCTACATTTTCTTAAATGTATTGCTTGAAAAGCCAACAAAAGTTTTCTAAAATAAAACAGTATTGTAAATGAGTAACTGAGACGCTATGTTCAAATCACTCCTGGAATTCTTCATTCACCACTCAATTATTGTCTTACAAATCGACCTCCATTGTACCAAAGCCTATTGTAGAACACAGCAGGAGGCTTTTGGGAATGCTCACAATTTTATATGTAATACCCCACCAGCCAGCTTTACCCTGCTTCTAGCGGTGTCCACATATAGATCCATTTATATATGTACAGTTGTGGACAATAATTTTCACAGATTCTGGTGTCCTTACTATAAAGTAGGAAATTACCTACAGTATATATAAGACTAAAACCTTCTAGTCTCACACTGTTTATTAAAACTAGATGTTCGGGGGTTTTGTTATTAAGCTCTTGTATTTTATATCATTAGAATAGTTCACTTTTCTTAATTAATATATAAAACATATTGAGTTCAATGGTCATATCATTGTGCAAATAGTAAAATGTAATGCATAAAATAGTCTATAGCCTGACATATCAAGACAAAATGGAGACAATATGCTTCATTAAAATGTAATGTATATTTCATTATTTTCTGTCATATAGCGAGGACACTCATAAATATAGCCATTTGCTGCAAGGATTCTTGAAAAGATTTAAAAAAGGCTTGTATACCCAAACCTGGTCCAAAAAACCTGATAGTATTTTCTAACATGGGGGATGGGGCAAGAAAACGTTTGCCCATTTTGGGCAGTGAGCATTAACAAAGAATTACCTACTTTCTGAAGAAGAAAATTGCAACGGAAGAAACAACCATTATAATGGCCTAAGCCTACTCCACTTCTCCCGGATCTCACTTTATGATGAGTTAGCTTAAAAGGGTGTCCCATCTGGACAATACGCTGTTGTCACTTGACATACAGCAGCTGGGTTATCTTTAATCTAGGGACTAACCTGCATATAGAAAACCATGAAATTGCGAATAAGACCCCCAAATTTTTAAAAGGGTTTTTTAAGACCTCAAACAATGAATCGGAAAGTGTAAATGTTATAAAATAAAAATAAAAGCAATACTCACTTGCTTAATAGTCTATTGTTTTAGCGCCACTGCTCTGGTGCTCCCAGCTATGACACCAAATACTCTGCCTGACCACTGAGGCCAGTAACTGGCTGTAACTGTCATGTGTGGCGGTGTTGCTGTACTGGAAACAGACGTTTTCATTTCAGCCAGAAATTATCTCCAAAATGCACCATGTTGTCCAGTTTCTGAACTGATAACATCGTTTTTGATTACCTTGAAGGGATTCTCTTAGAATTTATGCCCTTAAACCACCACTGTGATGTACCGGTATGTCACAGTGGCTGAGGTAATGTGTGGGAGGGCTGCTGCAGTGAGCCTGTTCCATACACGACAGGTGTCGGCTGTATCATACAGCAGACACCTGGTCGCTCTGACTGAAAAAGGCGATCGTGCAGAACCCGTCATTTAACCATTCAGATGCTGCAATCAACACTGATCGCAGCATCTGTGAGTCAAGGCAGAGGGAGGCGGCTCCATCTGCCTTGTGATCGGAGCCCCTGCAGTGAAATTGCAGGGCTCTGATCGGTTATTATGGCAGCCTGGATGCTTCTGAAGCTTACCAGGTTGCCATGGTAAGCTCCTTACTAAGCTGTGTACGAAGCACAGCTTAGCAGGGAGCATGTCAATATCCTATTCACCCTAAGGCCTCCTGCACACGGCCGGTTATTTTTCCCGTTTACTGGCCGTTTTTTGCGTTCCGTATACGGTCCGTATACGGAACCATTCATTTCAATGGTTCCGCAAAAAAAACGGAATGTACTCCGTATGCATTCCGTTTCCGTATTTCCGTTTTTCCGTTTTAACATAGAACATGTCCTATTATTGCCCGCAAATCACGTTCCGTGGCTCCATTCAAGTCAATGGGTCCGCAAAAAAACGGAACACATACGGAAATGCATCCGTATGTCTTCTGTTTCCGTTCCTTTTTTTGCCGAACCATCTATTGAATATGCTATGCCCAGCCCAAATTTATCTATGTAATCACTGTATACTGTATATGCCATACGGAAAAACGGAATGGAAAAACGGAACTAAAAGGGAACAGAAACGGAAACACAACGGAAACAAAAAACGGAACAACGGATCTGTGAAAAACGCACCGCAAAACACTGAAAAAGCCATACGGTCGTGTGCAATAAGCCTAAGGGCTCAGGCACACAAACGTATTTCCTTTCTGTATCCGTTCCGTTTTTTTTGCGGATCGTATGCGGAACCATTTATTTCAATGGGTCCGCAAAAAAAACCCTGAAGTTACTCTGTGTGCATTCTGTTTCCGTATGTGCGTATTTCCATTCCGCAAAAAAATTAAAACATGTCCTCTTATTGTCCACATTACGGACAAAGATAGGACTGTTCTATTAAGGGCTTGCTGTTCCGTTTCATAAAATACGGAATGCACACGGACGTCATCCGTACTTTTTGTGGATCCATTTTTGCAGACCTCAAAATACATACGGTCGTGTGCATGAGCTCTAATAGATTTCTGGATAACACTGACAACATTATGTCAGTGTCATCCAGAAATGTAAGGCCCCTTTCACACGGGCGAGTATTCCGCGAGGGTGCAATGCGTGAGTTGAACGCATTGCACTCGCACTGAATCCTGACCCATTCATTTCTATGGGGCTGTGCACACAAGCGGTGATTTTCACGCATCACTTGTGCGTTGCGTGAAAATCGCAGCATGCTCCTCTTTGTGCGTTTTTCACGTAGCGCAGGCCCCATAGAAATGAATGGGTTTGCGTGAAAATTGCAAGCATCCGCAAGCAAGTTCGGATGCTGTGCGATTTTCACGCACGGTTGCTAGGTGACGATCGGGATGGGGACCCGATCATAATTTTTTTCCCTTATAACATGGTTATAAGGGAAAATAATAGCATTCTGAATACAGAATGCATAGTACAATAGGGCTGGAGGGGTTAAAAAAATAAAATAAAAATGTAACTCACCTTAATCCACTTGTTCGCGCAGCCGGCATCTCTTCTGTCTTCTTTTGTGAAGAATAGGACCTTTGATGACGTCACTACGTTCATCACATGGTCCGTCACATGATCCATCACCATAGTGATGGATCATGTGTCGGACCATGTGATGAGCGTAGTGACGTCATCAAAGGTCCTATTTTCCCTTATAACCATGTTATAAGGGAAAATAATGCAATCTACACTACAACTAACCCAAACCTGAACTTCTGTGAAGAAGTTCGGGTCTGGGTACCACAGTCAGTCTTTTATCACGCGCGTGCAAAACACATTGCACCCGCGCGATAAAAACTGAACATCGGAACGCAATCGCAGTCAAAACTGACTGCAATTGTGTACCTACTCGCGCGGGTTTGCCGCAATGCACCGGGACGCATCCGGACCTAATCCAGACACGCTCGTCTGCAAGGGGCCTAAGGGTTACATAAGATCATAAATCAACATAATGCTATGTGACCCCGGCAGTGCTGGGAGTTCAGGCTGGATGCCTTGCTGCGAGTGCCAAGCGAGACACCCGCTCATCTGAAAGGGGCCTCAGGGGGTTAAAAGTTATTACTATAAAAGTAAAGTTAAAGAAAATAAAGAATTAAAATATTAAAGGTTTAAATCACCCCGCTTTCCCAATTTTACATATAAAAATATATTAACGGTAAAAAATAAACATATCAGGTATCGCCGCATCCAAAAATGTCTGCACTACTACAATATTTTTTTAAAATTCCTGTGCATTGAATACCGTAACCGAAAAAAAAATTAAAACCCACACAATTCACAATTTTTAGTCACCTTTTCCGCCCAAAAAATTTGAACAGTGATCAAAAAGTCGTACATACCACAAAAATGGTACCAAAAAAAATAGAGTTATTTCCGCAAAAAAACTGCTCTGTGGATGGAAATATAAAAAAGTTATGGCTGTCAGAAAATGGGGATTCAAAAAAATGTTTTTCTTTTTTTCAAAGGTTTTTAATTTTTTTTAAAGTAGTAAAACAAACAAAAAACGGTTTGGTATCGCCGTGTTTGTATTGAGCCGCAGAATAAGGACATCATGTGATATTTTGCGCATAGTGAACACCGTGATGTAAAAACCCCCAAAATCCTTGGCGGAATTCAAGTGAACTCTACAAACAATTCTTTTCCCATTTTCCAATAACAGATATGGTAAATTAAATAATGTCCTTAAAAAATAAAACATATCCCACAAAAAATAAGCCCTCATATGGCTATATGAATGGAAATGTAAAAAGTGAAAATGAAAAAAAAACAAAAATGGGCCCGGTACTTTAGAGGTTAATATTGATGGCCTATCTTCAGGATAGGTCATTATATCTGATCGGTGGGGGTCTGACTTCCCGCTGATCAGTTGTTTGACAAGGCTGCAGCTCATCACATGGTAAAGGTGCAGCTCAGTCCCATTTAAGTGAATGGACCTGAGCTGCAATACTTTTAGCACAGCCGCTATACAATGTACAGTTCTGGGCTTGCTAAGTTGTGAGGCAGCCGCACTTACCGGAACGCCGAGGTCTCTTCAAGCAGCTGATCAACAGGGTTACTGGGAGTCAGGTCCCCACCACTCAGATAATGAGGATAGGCCATCAACAGTTAACTCTTTAAAAAACCCTTTAAGCTAAGACATAGTATATATACCGTATGTTCAAAGACATAAAATTAAGACGTTACATTCAGTTGTTCTGAAGAGTTATTGTAAGTTTCAAAACTTTTGCCATCAACGTTTCAATTTTTTTCCATTTCATTTTGTGTTTACATTTCCTAAAAGCTTTCGCTTCTGCTCGATTTCTATGCCTCTATATGTCGGGCCTCTACAAACAAGCATGTAAACGTAACATAAGCAACTAACTAACAAAATGGGGCACAATTATAAATCCAGCAAGAATGTCAGGTCTCTGAGACTGATGCACCTGAAATGAAGCTTTCCTTTTTTAATGTCTTAAAGGGGTTATGCCGTGATTTATATAGATGACCTATTCTCAGTAAAGGTAATCAATATCTGATCGGCGGGCGTCCGAGACCAGGCACTCCGCTAATCAGCAGTTTGAAGAGGAGATGGTGCTCTATGCGAGTGCTGTTTCCTAGTCATTACACTACGCGTCGTCTTCTGTGGAGTGTCGACGTAGTGTAATTACAAGCATTTGCTCCATTCAAGTGAATGGAGCCAGTACTTGTCATTACATTGCACTTCCGAGAAGAAGTGCAGTGTAATAAAGAGGAAGCAGAGCTCACATGGAAAGCCTCCTCTTCAAACAGCTGATCGGCAGGGGTGCCAGGTGTCGGACCCCAACGATCAGATATTGATGACCTATCCTGAGTATAGGTCAAAAGTATAAATTGCTGCACAACCCCTTTAAGTGTACGATGGAATATTGGCTGGTATTGCATCTACAGGAAGTAGGAGGGTGTGGACATGTAATGATTTGATTGCATAAACTGTATTACTGGTGTTCTGTTAGCTCAAAGTTCACTCATTGCTAAAAAATAGTATACACAGACAATGTAATCAAAAGAGTAATGTGAAGAAGAAGGCAACAGTAGTATACTGTATATTCTTTCAAAGATGATTTTTATTAGGATTTTTCAATGTAAACTTACATTTAAAACATTAAAGTATGTTTATGTAAATACAAGCAATAAAGAATAATTTGCAAACGTTTCCAGTTACATCAAATGTATCTTCTACATAAAAACTGAAGCCAGAACTGCCTATAAATTGAACTCAAATTGCTTATGTTCCTAAGATAATAGCAAAAGTATTCTGAAGCTACCTTCTGTTAAGATCGCCTTAGCTAAATATGTACAAAAGTAGGGGCAGGTCCTCATTTACCTGACGGAGGCCAAACGAGTGTCTTTTTGGGCTTTGTTGGGGTGGTGTGAATATTTTTTCTTAAACAAAACACAGCAGACTGTATTTTTCTATATAGTGGGTCACTACAAACACATATACCGCGTGGTATACTTTTTTCTTGACATTGCGGCCAATGGGTGATATATATCCCCATATGGATATATAGTGGCACATGACAGAGCCTCTTATTGTAGGCATATTTCAGGGAATATTCCCAATAAATGCCTCTGAAATAAGGCTCTGATGATATGGGAACGTAGCATTAGATAAATGTTGCCCCTTCCCACTGATTCAGCAGGATTGGCCAACAATCTAATGTGTATAGAGGAAATCATATGCTCTAATTATCTGCTATGAGGGGAAACAGTGACTGGACGTGTTGGACACTGGCAGTCACCTTCCTCCCCTCAATGTAGCAATAACATGCATAGTCTGCATATATGAAAAGTAATATAAGGAAGTATTACTTTACTGAGAGAGTAGTGGATGCATGGAATAGCCTTCCTGCAGAAGTGGTAGCTGCAAATACAGTGAAGGGGTTTAAGCATGCATGGGATAGGCATAAGGCCATCCTTCATATAAGATAGGGCCGGGGGCTATCCATAGTATTCAGTATATTGGGCAGACTAGATGGGCCAAATGGTTCTTATCTGCCGACACATTCTATGTTTCTATGTTTCTATGTTTCTATGAAGAAGCATGTTTGGGTGATTTGGGGAGATATCCATCTAAAGTTGGTGTGACGAATATCGCACCTCACGGCTCTGCCTGACGTCAACCACGTCGAGCTCACAAGATACGGTATAGTCACTGGTTACCAAGACGTGATGTTACGCGCTCCTGGGGAGTATGTAAGGTCCACTTGGTACAGTTTACACATATGCCTCCTGTCCACGCGGGCACAGAAAGGCCACAAGCTGAGGGAGACTTTTCACTGCCCCAGTGAAACAGCGCTTTCTCAGCCCGGGAAGACTGTCACCAGTTTCTCGTTTGATATAAGCCCGGTCAGCTAACGGGATTATATAGGGTGAGAAACCAACCCGCAGTAGCGTATATAACTGTGCCGAAACACGGACGTGGGAATTCGTGGATCAAGATACCAGAACAGCACAAGATTAAATTATATATTTAATTGCCTTAACCTGTTTGGGACACTGTCACGGCTGTATGTGAGCAACAATAGTATACACAGTAAAGAGCTACTGACCGGACCCAAACTAGGGAGGATAAAGGGTGACCCCTGTCCGACCCTCAAAGCTCTCCCTATGCTGCTAAAGCACATGCCCGGATCCAAATGGCGGAACGAGGCATGCCCACGTGCCTAAGACTGATGACCACTGTAACCCCTACAATAGTGGAAGGGGCACGGCCACCGGTGCCCTACTCAGTATATGGAGGGAACCGTGGCCACCTCAGATCCAGTCAGAAAATAATCAGGAACACAACAATGTCTGTACACTTAGCTGAAGGTGTTGCAGCCGCAGAGAAGACGGATCCAAGGACAGCTGGCAATATCCGGAGTGCTTGCTGCAGCAGAACACAGGTCCAGTGAACTGATAGCTACAAGTGAAGATACTAAAGCAAGAGCTACAACTGAAATGAGAACTATAATCCACGCCCTACAATAGGAGGAGGGGTGATATAAAGAGAGGGAAATCAAACGCATGAGGAACAGCTGGGAGGAAGGAAACCAAAAGTAAACAGAGCAGTGAGAACTCCTCCCAGCTCTAGTAGTGACATCATCACAGGGGTGGAGAAACAGAGCTGTGAGAACGTCCCAAAGCTCTGGTAGTGACAGACACATGACGTACCGGTACGGCATGTTGGCCCGGTACTTAAGGACACATGACGTACGGGTACGTCATGTGTATTTCCGATCACCGCCGGCTAAATGTGCGGGGGGGGGGGGGTCCCCAAACCGCAAGTCAATTCAGACCTGCGGTTTGCGGCTTTTTATGGTACGGCGGCGGGCGCAGGTGCCATCGGGTCCCCCTGGGGCTGTAGGGGGGACCCGATGGCATGGAAAGCAGCGCGATGCCTTCCTGAGGCATCGGCGCAGCCTTCCTGTGATGAGCCTGTGAGATCCAGCCCCCTGGATCTTACAGGCCGGAAGCTGTATGAGTAATACTCACTGTATTACTCATACAGCCAATGCATTCCAATACAGAAGTATTGGAATGCATTTTAAAGGATTAGACCCCCAAAAAATAAAGTTCCAAAGTGGACAAAAAAGAAAGTGAGAAAAAAAGTAGAAAAAATAAAGTTTTCCCCCCAAAAAATTTAATGTTTCAAGTAAAAATAAACAAAAACGTCATTTTCCCCAAATACAGTTTAAAAAAATTGGTAAAAAATAGGGGAATATTAGGTATTGCCACGTCCGTATCGACCGGCTCTATAAACATATCACATGACCTAACCCCTCAGATGAACACAGTAAAAAATAAAAAATTAAAACTGTAATAAATAAAAAAAAATTTGTCATCTTACATCACAAAAAGTACAACAGCAAGCGATCAAAAAGGCGTATGCCCACCAAAATAGTACCAATCTAACCGTCACCTCATCCCACTAAAAATGAGCCCCTAGCTGAGACAATAGCCCAATTTTTAAAAAAAAATATGGCTCAGAATATGGAGACACTAAAACATAATTTTTTGGGGTTTTAAAAAAGCTGTTATTGTGTAAAACTTATATAAATAAATAAAAGTATACCTATTAGGTATCACCGCGTCCGTATCGACCGGCTCTATAAAAATATCACATGACCTAACCCCTCAAATAAATACAGTAAAAAATAAAAAATAAAAACTGTGCTAAATAAGCAATTTTTTGGTCACCTTACATCACAAAAAGTGTAATAGCAAGCGATCAAAAAGTCATATGCACCCCAAAATAGTGCCAATCAAACTGTCATCTCATCCCGCAAAAAATGAGACCCTACCTAAGATAATCTCCAGAAAACTGCAAAAACTATGGCTCTCAGAATATGGAGACACTAAAACACCATTACTTTTTTTGTTTCAAAAATTAAATCATTGTGTAAAACTTACATAAATAAAAAAAAGTATACATATTAGGTATCGCCTCATCCGTAATAACTCGCTCTATAAAAATATCACATGACCTAACCCCTCAGGTGAATACCGTAAAAAAAATTAAAATAAAAACGGTGTAAAAAAAAAGCCATTTTTTGTCACCTTACATCACAAAAAGTGTAATAGCAAGCGATCAAAAAGTCATATGCACCCCAAAATAGTGCCAATCAAACCGTCATCACATCCCGCAAAAATAATACCCTACCCAAGATAATCGCCAAAAAACTGAAAAAACTCTGGCTCTCAGAATATGGAAACACTAAAACATGATTTTTTTTTGTTTCAAAAATGAAATCATTGTGTAAAACTTACATAAATAAAAAAAAGTATACATATTGGGTATCGCCGCGTCCGTGACAACCTGGTCTATACAAATAACACATGATCTAACCTGTCAGATGAATGTTGTAAATAACAAAACATAAAAACGGTTCCAAAACAGCTACTTCTTGTTACTTTGCCTCACAAAAAGTGTAATATAGAGCAACCAAAAATTTTTGGGTGGTTTCTATGTAAGCCTCACAAAGTGACTTCAGACCTGAACTGGTCCTTGAAAAGTAGGTTTTTGAAAATTTCTGAAAAATTTTAAGATTTGCTTCTAAACTTCTAAGCCTTGTAACATCCCCAAAAAATGAAAAGTCATTCCCAAAATAATCCAAACATGAAGTAGACATATGGGGAATGTAAAGTAATAACTATTTTTGTAGGTATTACTATGTATTATAGAAGTAGAGAAATTGAAACTTGGAAATTTGCTAATTTTTCTAAATTTTTGGCAAATTTGGTATTTTTTTATAAATAAAAATGAATTTTTTTACTCCATTTTACCAGTGTCATGAAGTACAATATGTGACGAAAAAACTATTTCAGAATGGCCTGGATAAGTCAAAGCGTTTTAAAGTTATTAACACATAAAGTGACACTGGTCAGATTTGCAAAAAATGGCCTGGTCCTTAAGGTGAAAATGAGCCCGGTCCCTAAGGGGTTAAGGGTGTACTATATATATAGCACTATACACACAAAGAATATATACAGTGGGCTGAGGTTGCAAATACAGGTGATGTGGTAATGCTTTGGGTGTCTTAAATTAGGGCCCTAACCCCTGAAGACGCCGGTAATCGGCGAAACATGTCGGGGGGGCAGTGAGGAGCTTTAGTTTCAATACAGCACATTGATGCAGCCAGTCTTACAGGAAGTAACACAGTGCCCATACTATTACTGGCAGCGCGCAGCCAGAAAGGCACTAGTGCGATCTACCCTGGACCAGTATATTTAGTTAGGAGATCCCTAATAGGAAACAGACATACACTAATGGCTGCGATGTACTGGAATTTTAAATATGTAGCTAGTAACTAGCATTATAATGAGTATAACAATAAAGGTTAAGTTTTAGGAATAGAGGTAGGTGTAGGATTAATAGGTGTTAAGCAGTCCTAGGGACACCAGTTAATGTTTATTGTATAAAACACCGCATCCTGACACTAAAAGGGAAAGTCTAGTTTTTTGAATGTCTTACATAATATGTGACTAATTAAAGGAAGTCTTTCACCTAAAATGACAATTATACACCACAAACATCATGATATCCATTACATTCCCCATATTATAATTTTACCTTTCATATTGCTGTCCATCGCCTATTTTCTCTTAAAAAACGTTTTTATTCCATATGCTAATTAGGTTCTTAAGGTGCCCAGGGGTGGCGTTTATGCAGCCGGTGCCCAGGCCCCACGGAGCTGTTCTAATCAAACCCCTCCCCTTTCACCCCTCTGGCCCGCTCTAGGTTCTTCAGATTCCATCCTCCTGTCATTGACAAATCCGGCGCCTGCGCCGTTCAACATAATCCTTGCGCCTGCGTACTCCATTACCCACTAGGGCAGAGGGAGCAGAGCGTTTAATGTGCATGCGCAGGCCCGTACCTCCCGATCTAGCCAGCGGAAGTAAACTGCCGCAAGATCGGGATGTACGGGACGGCACATGCGCATTAAACGCTCTGCTGCCTCTGCCCATAGTGGGTAATGGAGTGCGCAGGCATGAGGATTATGTTGAACGGCGCAGGCGCCGGATTTGTCAATGATGGGAGGATGGAATCTGAAGAACCTATGGCGGGCCAAAGGGGTGAAAGGGGAGGGGTTTGATTTGAACAGCGCCGTGGGGCCTGGGCACCGGCCGCATAAACGCCGCCCCTGGGCACCTTAAGAACCTAATTAGCATATAGAATAAAACCGTTTTTAAGAGAAAATAGGCGATGGACAGCAATATAAAAGGCAAGATTATAATATGGGGAATGTAATGGATATCATGATGTTTGTGGTGGATAATGGTCATTTTAGGTGAAACACTCCCTTTAAGTGTTCTTGCATGGGCAAGACCACTTATTGTTATCTCACATATATATTCTTATTATTATAGCCAAATTTACCACCCTAACTCCTCCCACAGTTTTTACACTACATAGGCAGTAATATATAAAAACGTGCGGATTGTTCCCGATTGGTGTGCTATTTCTTAGTGGAACATTTCGCTAAATGGTTCACAAAATATCGGCATTTTTGTGGCGAAATTGGTCCCATAGGAATGAATGGCGGAATGTTCAAAACTACAGTGGGAGCTGACAAAAGCTAGAGTGTGAGCTGAAAAATCAGGACATGATTTCTAAACTGCCACCACTCCCTCATTTTCAAGCCCACCTACACAAATCTTATATCAAAACGTTCAGCTATCCCTGCTGCCATTAAAAATGTCTAATGTCTACAGCTAAGCCATAGTCCTGATAGTTTTCTCAATATGACCATTTGTTTGAGACTCACGCCGCCAATTGACATTCATTGAAACTCCCCCCTAGCCACCTCAAATTTGAAGGGCAATTTCTAAACTGCGACTGTGCCTTTATTTTTAACATTTCAGAGACATACTATGCCTCAAAATCTAGGTCTGTGTCTTGTGATTCTCACAATATAAAGCTTTTCGGTGTAGGATTTATAATTTTTTAACTACAACCGTTTGAAGATGGCAACCGCAAGTGAGCAAGTTGGAGCAGTTTGTTTTTAACCGCTCTTCTCTGCCCTTGCTGTAGAGTGAGTTGCCATAGCAACCCAGGTGTGTGAGCAGCCAGCAGAGTGACAAAAGCTAGAGTGTGAGCTGAAAAATCAGGACATGATTTCTAAACTGCCACCACTCCCTCATTTAAAGCCCACCTACACAAATCGTCTGCTAATGTTTTTATAAATGTATGTTTTAATGTAACTGTGGAGCACTTTGGGCAACAACATTGCAATTAAATGTGCTATATAAATAAATAAAAGTTGAAATGCATTTCTCACTCTATCAAGCTTGCCATGTGCACTTTTTAAATTTGATCAATCAATTGGTTAGTGTCATATTTACTATCTTTACTCACTCCAAACACTCCACACAGTTACCCTGCCCACACCATAAAGTTACTCTGCCCAGTCCAACCTTTCCACAGTTACTCCGGCCACATTAACAAAAAACAACAACAAAAAACACCTGTCTGCAGTCCCGCCATTCCAGCATTGCTGCCCTGTTGCCAGATACTTCTGATCCCAGCTGGACCACAAGTGGATTCATCCCATGACCGCTGCAGCCAATCACTAGCCTCAGAGGTCATATGTGCTTGATCAGCACTTCACTGCTGGTGATGGTGGGTTTTTTTTATGGGTCAAACCTTCCAATCATTGGGGTTGCCCTAGAACAACCCCTTTAACGTATATTTACTCTGAAATTGAATGCTGCATTCAGTCAGTTGGATTTCCAGGCAAACCACCAAATCATTATTTTTCTATCACTCCACAGCTTAGTTGTCAGGTGGCAGCACAAAGGAGGGAAACCCAGTGAGATGATACTTTGGGTAATATCAGGAAAGTGTGTTCTATATTGACGTACTGGAGTTTATTAGCACTTGTGAGATTTTAAACTCAAGTAAACAAAAACATATATGGTATTTTTACCCAAGAAAAGCCCATAATACAAGAATAAAAGAGCAGCCTGTTCCCAGAGATCAGGAAACACTGCTTAAAAAAAAGCAGATAGTATAAAGAAACTGGACTGACCAGTTTGTTTTTTTCTCCACTGTTCAGCGGCTCACAAAATTTGAATCTACAGCATATAGTAAAGGATTGGAAGAAATGACCTCAGAAATGCAACGGGTGCTCCTGAAAAACTTACAATGTGTTCCAGATTAAACACAATCTCAGGGTTGTGCTAAAACATTGTGTCAGCCCCTGCTTTGTGATAAGCAGTGTCAATATTTGCCTGCAAATACAACACATATGCACAGTGACAGCTATTGTATCTGAAATACGTTTTTTTTTTTTTAACTTCTCCATTTGACAAAGTCATTTATCCAAAGTACTTTGTCCATAATTTTTTTTTAGCAAATTAGAATTCTGAATGTCTGTATTTGCGTGGTTCTGCATTTTGGTAACTATGTTATACTGGGGCATATCTGCTAATGCTAAGACTAACACATTGCTATAACAGCCATTTCCTAATATCCCATGAACATTGTACCTTGTGGTAGATGCAGCACTAGACTATTTCCATCAGTCCCATAGACATTGAATGGAGTGCACTCTACCACTAATTTTTTATTTAGTTTATGCACTTATATAGCACTGACATATTCCGCTGTCCCCAATGGGGCTCACAATCTAGTTCCCTATCAGTGTGTCTTTGGAGTGTGGGAGGAAACCCATGCAAACACGGGGAGAACATACAAACTCCATGCAGATGTTGTCCTTGGTCAGATTCGAACCTAGGACCCCAGTGCTGCAAGGCATCAGTGCTAACCACTAAGCCACCATGCTGCCCCACTGAGATGGAATGGGGGACTCCTGTCCCTAGAGATCACCGAGATTCCAGCAGTGATCATACATTTACCACCTATCTGAAATGTGTTTCATGAGATTACTCCTTTGAAATGTTCTTTTTCTAAGTGCTCTTAAAGTGGTTGTCCACCATTTATTAAGTGGTGGCCTGTCCTCAGGAGAAGACAGCTTTGTCTACTTTGTCATAGACTGAACTCGTCATTGCAGAGCTGCTTCTATTGACTCTAGGAGCAGTGCTGTCATGATGATCTCAGTCCTTTACAAAGTAGATGGAGCTCTTGCTTTCAGAGCCGCAGCTATTGCTGAAAAGTTGATCAGCTGGGCTGGCAGACCCACATCGATCAGCTAGTGATAGCCTATCCTGAGAATAAGCCATCATTTAATAAAAAGTGGACAGCCCCTTTAATTTTGTTGTCAGCGACAAAAAACTTCCCTCCTGAGATGTATAGTTTAACACTATGTCTATGCAAGAGATCAGGAGTTCTGTATTGTTATAAAGATATGTTAGAAAATGAATCAGCACAACATTTTGAACCGAAAACGTCATGGTGGACATTCAAATTGACAAGTTCCACCTTTTAGTTCAGTTGCATTTTTTAAGGTCAATCATATACTTAAGGTAGCTGTTGGTTGACAGCTATTACTACCGATCCCCCCATACACATGGTAAGAAGCCCCTGCCAGACTACTCTTTGAGCAGCTTATCTGCCTGAGAACAAAAGGATTAGGCAGTTGAAATTCAACATGCTCAATCCTTATCTCTACCAACACCTGGAACTGAGAGAGAGTAGGGAGATTCCCATACACATCAGTCACTCCGTCCATCCAAAATTGGCCAGTTCAGCCAATAAACATCCTATGTCTACGGCCAGCTTAACCAGAGAAAATCTGGTATGTGCTGCCTGATGACCACATTGAAAAAAGGTTGAGGTTGCAAGCATATCCATAACAGTGGCTGAACCTTTACACTCAAAGCTAGATTTTGACTATCCTGACACCATGGTAGGGGGACAAGAAAGCTGTAGTCTATCTCAGTCTGCATTATTAATCAGATATTTCTAAGGAAATTTTTTGACATTTTATAAATTAAAATGAACAGAAATCATAGCAGGCAGGACACAATTAAGCATTATTTATGTATTCAATTTAATATGTTTATTCTTTTATTCATAATAATCAGTATTTTAGCTTTCAATATTTTATGTTCACTCTAATTAGAAAAAGGGAATTCAGTGTGCCATATTACTCACAATGAAAGTCGGAAAACGTAGGTAAATTTCAGTTGTTTTTGTGCAATACTCCTAAGGGCCTTTCCACTCCTTCTTAAGTCATTTCCTTTTAATGAAGATATTCTAGTAAAACTGTTGTGAGAAAACATTGATGTTCCTGGTTTTGTAAGCCCTGAGGTGCCTGAGTGATACAGTCAGCACTTGGGTAATATTTCATGAGTCGCACAGAAAAAGTCTCAATCTCTGCTTAGGTTAGTTAATACGTATGTTATGTGTCATATCTGAAAGATGAGTCTGCAAAACTGGGAAATCCAGATTTCCACAACAAAGAGGAAGTACTGTATGCCTCTGAACACAGACCAAACTTTCTATACTTATTAATTCTATTCTTAGCCAGGAGTACATGATACTTTAAGGAACCAACAATTTGGTCCATAATTAATGTTAGGCGCTACAAATAAAATAAATATGAAGGTTTGTTGTATCCTCTACTGTCTCCTGTTTAAAGGCCAAAGCCCATCTGTACTAATAGAGCAATGACTGAGGCTAGATAAACAACCCTTATGAGTGCTTTTAAATACTTCTCATCTAGTAATCTGCACTCATTACAGGACTTCAGGATTGTAAAAAGACATTAGAGATCATTAAATCCTTAACTTAAGTAGTAACATGCATTCCTCGCAGTAAAAGGGAGGGTCCCAGATAATTTATCCCCCACACCACAAACACAACCTCCTAATAATAACATGCTTCCTACAACAGCTACCATAAGCCTTTGCACAGCACCCAGTGACAAGAATCAAATTCCAATTATATGCAGGAGGTCAAATGCTGTTGTATGGAAGGTTGCTGGCGCTGTCATAAATCAGATGTATATATATCGTTAAAGGGGTCATCCAGGATTTTAAGAATTTTGACTAAGAACAGGAAATGGTAAAACATAAAAAATAAACATTGCTAAGCGGTTAAATCCCCCACTGCTCCAGTGCCACATCCCCAGTGGACTCAGCGGATCCCCTTGCACACACAGAAGCTTCACCGCTAAGGCCAGTAACTGGCTGCAGCAGACACGTGAATGATGTATGTACTGTCTTCTCTGCAAGACTGGAAGGGGCCAGCAGAGTGGCAGCACAAGAGTGGTAGGGGATTTTGTGGTTGCGTAATGTTTATTTTTTATGTTATACAATGTTCTGCTCATAGTCAAGTTTCTTCAAATCATGAACAACCCCTTTATAATAAAATCAGCAAAAGCCAAAATGAATAATAAATTATTAAGTTCCATTTTAAAACCATACACATTCGATCAAAGTTGGCCAATCCCATCAGTCTTGTCAGAAATGGTTGAAAAACATTCCCAAGAACACCTGTTGGGTAGGAAGGGATAAGTCATATTATAGGCAATAGTTGTGGAACCAACCAGTTTGACTATGGGCTATGCTGAAGGTCCCCTGGTATTATGTCTGGTAAAATAAGGGATGGATCAATGATGGAAACACAAGGGACTCCATTATAGTCAGTGTGGGAAAGGTTTTTTGTTGACCAGCATTTATGACCCAACAAAAGAATCCAACGCAGATTTGAATGCCGCCATAGTTAGGCCGTGTTCACATCTGCACTGGATATTTTCATTGTTCTGCTCAATTACAGAAGATGAACAATGGAAACAATGGACATGTCGGATTCAGCACATAACTGAAACCAACAGAGCTGAACAGGACCCATTGACCATAATGGGGTCCATTCAGTTTCCGTTTGGGTGTCCGCTTTGTTAGCAAAAAAAAAAAAGTCCTGCATGCAAGATTTTTTTTGTTCACTCTTTTTGGCGGAATCCGAACATGCCCTTAGGTCTCATTTATTTTGTAACATTTCATTTATTATCCTTCAAATATTCTGTTCTGCATTTTATTGAACTATGTCCTGTACCTCAATTATTATATAGTTCTTTGACTGTGTCTGTGCAACAGGTTTTGATTTCCATCCCTCCCTTATATGCTTTAGTCATTTCTAAAACACTGTAGAAAGATAAGTAGAAGATCAAGAACTACCATGATATGGCAATCATATCTTTCATTGAGGCTTCATTTGTTGTGGCAGTAAAATTAACTTCATTCTCTATGAAGTAAATGGAAAAAACTTCACAATCAGGTTTTTGGAAACCAAAATCAGGAGTGAAACATAAAAGGAAAGAAAGTAGAAAGGGCAGATATGACTTCTCTTTTTTTTTTTATTCACTTCTGGTTTTGGTTTCGAACCCCGATTGTGTGGCCATAACCTAAAAGTTGCTTTACATTACCTCTTTTTTTCAAAAATGCTGAATTTTTTTTTGTTGGCTTTTTAAGCAAAAAGGTCAGCGGTGAGATGTTATATTGACCAATAGTAAGTTATAAAATGTAGTTTACTTGCATTTCTTTCTCTCTTTGCATTTTTAAATTGCTGCAAAAATATTTGTAAAGCACGCTTGAATTTCATCTCATTTTTACAAGCCAGAAAAAATGCCAGGAAAAATACCTAGTGTGCCAGCACCCTAGATGTAAATTCACACCTAGTTATTTTATTCTTAATTAGACAAACACCCCAATAATTAATTATATTGCATTATTGCTATATTACGTACATTACATTTTTCCTCTCTGGTAGCGCCCCCTTCTGTCTACCCTTCTGGTCCACCTTCTCCTGTACTTAGAGGTGGACTTACATGCTCAGTAGCTTCCCCGCTGTCTTCTCCTCCCCTCAGTGCTGGTGTAGTACTCTCATAGTGAAGTAAGTAAAGCAACTATCCACCCACAGAAAGGGAAGCAAGTCCTCCAGACAAGCAGATAAATTCGTTCAAAAAAGAGTTTTAAATTATTGGGATAACTCTTGCAATACCAATTTCCCAAATTTCTTACAAAAAACCCCAACAAATGCAGGTCAGATAAACTTTCCAAAAGTTCATCCAGTAATCAGTGCTCCCAATAATCATGCTCTTACTGAAGGCTTATTAGAAAATCAGCTGTATTTTCAGATGTGATATAATGCATGATTCTTTAGACGTCATCAACACACACCAAAAATGCAGCCATTGAGACTCCACGTGCCGCTATATGGTGGCTTCAAATGGCACTGTATTCTGTATAATATCCATATATGAAGATATTCGTTGCTTGAATATTAAATTCCTCTATAATCCAGCATCCATATTTTTTTTCTGTTGAATTCAGATGGAAAAACCCTGGTGTTAGGTACAGTATAACTGCATACATTCTAGGCCCCCTGTATAAGTAAGAGCTTGTAATGAGTCGTAAAATAGCTGTGTGTGAGCCCTAATGTTTGTAAGTCAAGCTTGAAAGGTAGGTTTCAGTCTATTAAACATAATTTTACATACCAGTCTCAAACTTTGTCATAATAACCTAGTAGTATGTGTTAATGGTATGTACCCCCCCTCAAAACCCACCATAAAGAATGTAAGGATTTTAGAAACAAATCATATCTGCATTTCTTGAATAGCTAACCTGGCTGCAGAGTGTCTCGCTGTAAGCTAAAGCTAACGTATATAATATGGTACATTTCAAGCATCTCAAAAAGGAGCATAGTAGAGTCGTGCTTAACGGAGGCATTACAGAGTATGGACTTACTGCACACAGGACCACACACAATATGAATACAATGGAAATATCGCTCTTATATTAAGCATTGCTACTGTAATAACTATAATAATTTATACTTTCTAGTTATATTAGAGAGACCTGTGGCCTCATAAAAGTAACATCTACATTTATGAAACATAAGGAGTTCATTACTAATACAGAACCTGGCTATTAGGCTCTGTTCACATCTAATTTATGGTCTCCATTAAAGGGAGTCTGTCACCAGGAAATTGACGATAAAACAAGACACACAATACCTTTTTGGGCTGTCTCAGTTAAATGTAATGATACCTTTCACATGGCTATCTGGACAAAAACTACTATTAATCCTTATGCAGATGAACAGTTAAGTGCACTGAGGATGAGCCTTAGCCACTGGGTGCACCCTTGAAAACTTTCTCTGCCAGCCCCTCCTACACCTTGATTGACAGGACCAGTCATCAAGAAGGAAAGGAGAGGCTGGCAGAGGAAGTGGGGGTTAAAAGGCTACTCAGAATGGCTTTGGCCCAAGCTCAGTGCAGTTACTGGTTATTAGCATGTGGATGAAAAGTGCTGTTTCTCTAGAATGAAGCAAGGTTAAAGGTATCATTACATTCAGCTGAGCTCTGCAAAGCATTGGGCATGGCTTACCAGTAAATTTCCGGGTGACATTCTCCCCTTAATGTATACCTTGGGATGGATGCATGTGTTTTTTTACTAGATACTGCACAAAAAGTACTCTCATCAGGCTAATGTAACCATATGGATAGGTTTATCGTGTACGCCAGGAGCTTTCCCAGTGTTGTGATGTGAACGTAGCCTTACAGTATCTATAACCTATAAGGACAACATACCATATGTGGTTGATGATATTAGGTTTCATGTCTCCTGAGTATTCGAGTTTACTGTTGTCTGATGATCAACCAAAAGCTCCCATTACAACGAGTTTCTGACTTTATCCAGTCCCCATCAGATGTTTGCATAGCTGATCCCTTCTGATCAATACTTCCATCTGTTGAAGGCTACTGCGGTCAAAAACCACAAAATGAGACCTTAAGAGGGACACTGAGAATACTACTACATGAAAATCTACAGAATAGGGAAACATTTGGCACTGGGTAGGATGTCGATGAGTACTTACAAATTATTATCGGAAGCTATTGACTTGAGCAATATAGTTTTTATTTATTGGATGGGGAATTGGGTTAAGCACACATACCAGCTAGGGTTAACTTTATGCACGTATGCTAAAGGAGTTGTCATCTTTGACTATTGATGGCATATAACTAGGATGTGCCATCAAAGGGGAGTTCCGAAAAAAGTACAGAGAGCGTACTCAGCTGTTTTTGAAAGCCCCATAGAAATGAATGGAGAGCTCACCACGCAAGCACGGCCACCACTCCATTCTACGGAACTGCCAAAAAAAAGCTGAGCCAGCGCTCGGCTATTTTCAGAACTCTCATAGAAATGAATAGAGGGCAGGATAGGTGGGACCCACACCTATCTGACATTGGTGGCACATCCTAGTGGTATGCAACCATTGTATCAGATGAGACAACCCCTTTAACAGAGTCTCATAAAGATGCGCCAAAATAACAACTCCTTGCTGATTCAGACCAAAATGAATCCCTTACTAGAAAAGTTTAAAATGATGAAAACTTGTGATGATAAAATTTTGGCATTGATTGGAACTGTTGATTAAATGGAAGAATGGAAAACTGGGTCTCTTTTTAATAGGTGCAGTTGCAGTATTGGCAGGATCATTATCTACAGGACTTGTCCTGGTAAAAAAAAATAATTCAAGATTCACATGGAAAGAGCAATGGAAAACTGTGAATTGGAGATGAATCTGGACTACTTTACTATGCGGTGAAATCTTATTTTGTTTCTTGCAGGCAAATATTTACTGTCGTTTTCTATTTGCTTCACGGCAGATGAGCTTGCCATCTGTGAATCCCAGACTGCAACCCCTAGCACCCCTGTTACGAGCCGTCACTGACTTTTACTTACCAAGCTTATAATTAGTAAATAATGTTCTTCATTAAAAAATGGTCACACACTGCAGCCTTATGTCTTTATTTCAGGTCATTCTTTAAACAAACAGGAAACTAGACTAGTCAGCTAGATATACACGTCTATATTACAGTATATATACCGTAAGCATGTATCACATGCAGTTTTTGCAGCAGAAATGGCTGTGGATTTCACCCTCTCCATTGTAAAGATCAGCAGCATAAATTGACATGTTGCCGATTGCAAATCTGCAATCTATGCTGCGGTTTTCTTACTTTTTTAACATATCATCCACTTTTCTAGTACTAAACAACGCTGAGGATTTGTCGCATGAAAATCCATCAGCAAATCTGCATAATTTCAGTCATGTGTGGCTTAAAGGTGCCCACCCATCAACAGCAGCATGTTGTCTTCCAAGATCCATAAATGATACATCTGGAGAAATGCAGCAGAAAACTGGACTGTTGATTCTTGGAAATGGTTTGTAGTCATATGAAACCATTGAAAAGAATAACTATTCCTGGGATGGACAAAGAACAAACAGAGGAGTCTTAGCCACAATGAAGTAAGGCTTCTGGATGAACCAAATCCAAGCAAAACACAGAGCAAAAATGATACCTCTATCTTCAGGGATGGCCATTTCTGGCTACATAGGGCCCAATTTATGTGCTACGCCGGTCTTGAAGGGCCCAGCACAGGCCTTGTCATAAATCAAATGTCTCCTCTGGCAGTCCGTGTGCCTGACTTAAATCTACTCCAGCTCATAGCTAACATACAGTGCTGCCCATAATTATTCATACCCCTGGCAAATTTTGACTTAAAGTTACTTTTATTCAACCAGCAAGTAATTTTTTGACGGGAAATTACATAGGTGTCTTCCAAAAGATAATAAGACGATGTACAAGAGGCATTATTGTGGTAAAAAAAAACATTTCTCAGCTTTTATGGAAAAGGAGTAGACTGGGCACACCTTGGATATTGGAAACTACTATTTATTACTTAATGAGTATTTAGGGATAAGAACACCAAAATATAATAGAAGTCACTATCACACTATTGGACAACATGCATATTGAGACTTCTGCGTATCAGTGATCGGGATGAAGCTGAACTGGTCACCGCCGCGATGTTGGCAGACCCGACAGCCTCACTCCAGTCCCTGCATAGGCAGAAAGTATAAATTATATAAATATTTGGATTTTAATAAACAGCAGTGTATTAACAGTATAATATGATAATAAAATGCAGTGGCAAATAAAATACGGTGTGGTATCGATGCAATATAATTCAGGTGACAATATAAGAATTTATGAATATATAAATATATAAAAAAGGAAATTCGTTGATCCTGAGGATTTCCCAATGTCCAAATGGGCCAAGATGCCCACAGGTTCGTTTTGGCGATGTAAATGGACAAGGTGATGTTGTAAAAAATACCAACATAAAATCACTTGATTTGTTCAGTCATTAGACCAGCGGCATCCCGCTATCGGTCTGAAATTAATCCGACAATTGGACAGTAGTACAAATAGGAACGTTCTTACCGATGCTGGAGGTTTCTCGCAATGGAGAGAAACCTCTGCCGTCTGTCGAAACTTGATCCCGGTTTAACTGCAGTCGGGTAGAACTCACGGTGGGTACTATGGATCACCTGTTAGCAGTCGAATCACTGCACGAGGTCCCGCTTGTTTGAGTCCAAATGAAGTATCCCAACCTTCCGCGTAGAGGTTTCAGATCAGCTGTGTTTGGTAACTCGGCTCAGAATTGTTCCTCTATGAAGTCAATGCGGTGCACTCGCATGTAGTAGAATTGGGGGGTCAGACCAGACGCGTTTCGGGGTTAGAGTGTCCCCTTCCTCAGTGGCTATCCGACCACCCCAAGAGACCATTCTTTTATACTTTAGCAAGGAGTTTTGGGAGACACCTATGTCATTTCCCGTCAAAAAATTACTTGTTGGTTGAATAAAAGTAACTTTAAGTCAAAATTTGCCAGGGGTTTGAATAATTATGGGCAGCACTGTAGTTTTCAGTCATTATGCCAGTTTCTAGAGTAAATTATAATAAATGTGTTGGAGATGATGGCCTGCCCACACCCAACCCTAACCACATTCCTTTTTGGAAACTGGTGAGGGTGGCATAAAAATGTAAGTTGCGAATAAAAAAGTTGCAATGGCATTTAAAAAGTAGCAAAACTGAATTTTGTGACTTATTGATGCTAGAAAACTGGTATAGAGGAAAATGAAAATTCCCTTACCATAGAGCCAAAGTTGTCCATTTCAACATGTAAGATGGATTAGTGAAAGATTTTCCCTTCCATGTGGCATCTGAGGCATAAGTTGGAAATGCAGGTGAAAGACAGCAAGGCTCTAGTGGATTCCTTCCATGACAGGAAGGGTAAGAGAAGATGTGACCAAGTATTATGTAAAATATTAGACTGGTGGATATTTTTTTGTCTGGGGAGCTTATTTATCCACACTTGGCTGCTGACTATTGGCTCTGTACCACCACAGAAGGAAATTACTAGCTTTATTAATTATAATTTCACTTAACACTCACTGAAGAGCACACAGGTTCTAACAGAGGTAATTCTATCAGGGAAAGAAAGGCTGTGTACGGCTTATATTATCCTCCCTGAGCAGTGGAAAGAATATAACAATATTGAGCTCATTCTCTCAAGGGTTATAACAGTCACATTGTGTTGTGAATGCGGCCGAACATAGAAGCGAGTGTCATTTGATTGCATCAGGTTTAGTTTGCTCTATTGGGAAATATATTTTTACATTACATATAACCTTCTAATTCAATAATGAAGTCCAATCACACATTGCCTATGTTATAAAATATCATTAATTAAAATTAAAATACATATTTCCTGAAAAATATGTGAAATTTACCATTGGACTAAAACTCATCTAAAACATTATGGTTCATTTAACCAACATATAGAAATGTTATAAAATCCAGGTAGATTACAACTGTAAAACACAAAACAAAACATGCATCTTTATGAAATTTGGTGACTGGAGCTTTGTTCAATTAATTGGAAAACATAACTTATGCAGTATGTAAGAATATTACTTCCTACATTGCCAGAACTTCTTTGATACATATACCCCATTTATATTTGTATATACACCATTCAGCCATAAAATTTAAACCTCCTTCCTAATATTGCACGTCTCACTCACGCTCTGACCTCTTGAGACATGGACTCCGCAAGACCTCTGAAGGTGTCCTGTGGTGTCTGGCAGATCTTTTAAGTCCTGCAAGTTCCAAGGTGGGACCTCCATGGATCGGACTGATATTTCCAGCCAATCCTACATGCTCAATGCAATTGAGATCTGACAAATTTGAAGGCCAAGTAAATCCTTTGAACACTTTGTTATGTTCCTGAAATAGGCCACTGTCATTAGAGAATGCCGTTGCCATAAAGGAGTGTACTTTTTCAGCAAAAGTATTTAGGTAGGGGGTACACATCAAATTAACATCCACATGAATGCAAGGATCTGAGGTTTGCCAGCAAAACATTGCCCAGTATATCATACTGCCACAGCTGGGTTGCCTTCATTCTACAGTGAATCACAGTAAAGACTTTTCTCTAGCTAAGCAATGTACACACATACGCAACTGTCCACATAATGTAAAATAAACATAGGAGGTCATTTACTATCCAGAAATACACCTATATTAGGCATATTTCTGGAGCAGATTGTGGCGCAACGGTTATTTGATCCACAATCTGCAAATTTTCCCTGCTCACGCCAGGTCTAAAAAAGTGGGCGTGGCACCAATGTCAGATAGGTGCGGGTCCCACCTATCCTGCCCTCCATTCATCTCTATGGGAGTTCTGAAAACAGCAGAGTGCTGGCTCAGCTATTTCTGGCAGTTCCATAGAAGTGAATGGAGTGGTGGCCGTGCTTGCGCAGTGAGATCTCAATTCATTTTTATGGGATCTTTGAAAACGGCTGAACACGCTCTCTGTGCTTTTTTCGGAACTCCCTGTTGATGGCATATCCTAGTGACAGGAGATGACACAACCCTTTAAGTTCTTCCAAAGCATACGTGCATAAAGTTAATCTCAGCTGGTATGTGTGCTTAACCCAATTTCTCATCCAAAATATAAAAACTATGTGGGTCATTTATGACCAGTTATCTGGCGCAGATTCTGTCACACACCATGGTGCAGCGGTATCTGCAACTTCTTCCCTGCTTACGCAAAGTCAAAAAAATGGGGTGTGGTGTGGGCGGAGAGGGCCCTGCAGGCCAATCTCATTCATCATTTTCTACGCCTGTTGTACCCCATTAAGCATGGTCACTGCTGATGGATTGCAGGGTGGTCGTAACTAGAGATGAGCGAATTTCTTAAAAATTTGATTCGGCCGGTTCGCCGAATTTTCTGAAATGATTTGATTTGATCCGAATTTATTTGCGGTGAATCGCATAAAAAAAACTGCTATTTCCTGGCTGCAGAGAGCCTGTATAGTGGTGTAGAACACTGTGCCTTGCAGTAACATGTATAGGGAGTCTGCTGTGGTAGTGAAACAATACTGTGAGTCAGTATGACACGCACATGACAGGCGTCGCTCTTAGAATCACTGCACACTTCACTTATTTGGGCAGTTACGGGGCCAAAACTGACCAAATGGTGGGAAGACAATGTAATAGAGCAGCACGAAATGCCAGCAGAATGCTTGGATGTATAGGGAGAGGTATAAGCAGTAGAAAGAGTGAAGTGCTTATGCCGCTGTACAGAACACTGGTGAGACCTCACTTGGAGTATTGTGCGCAGTACTGGAGGCCATATCTCCAGAAGGATATAGATACTCTAGAGAGAGTTCAGAGAAGAGCTACTAAACTAGTACATGGATTGCAGGATAAAACTTACCAGGAAAGGTTAAAGGACCTTAATATGTATAGCTTGGAAGAAAGAAGAGACAGAGGGGATATGATAGAAACTTTTAAATACATAAAGGGAATCAACTCGGTAAAGGAAGAGAGCATATTTAAAAGAAGAAAAACTACCACAAGAGGACACAGTTTTAAATTAGAGGGGCAAAGGTTTAAAAGTAATATAAGGAAGTATTACTTTACTGAGAGAGTAGTGGATGCATGGAATAGCCTTCCTGCAGAAGTGGTAGCTGCAAATACAGTGAAGGGGTTTAAGCATGCATGGGATAGGCATAAGGCCATCCTTCATATAAGATAGGGCCGGGGGCTATCCATAGTATTCAGTATATTGGGCAGACTAGATGGGCCAAATGGTTCTTATCTGCCGACACATTCTATGTTTCTATGTTTCTATGTTTCAAATAACTCAAGTGTAAACTCAGCCTTACAGGTCGATGTTAGCGGCAGGTATAAAGAGCCGTGCAGAGGCCCAAGATCCTACTGTAGCGTGAAAGAGCGCACTCCTTTTACACTGTCGTCAGCTGATTCCACATAGAGGTCTATAGAACCTGTTCTATTAAACGCTTATACAAGTAGAGCCCCCCTGACAGAGGGAAGTGGGTGTCAGCAGTAAGTTTGTGTTGATTATTTTGCCCTTCCTCTGATCTGTCAGAACAATAACCCACCAAAAAACTGATCCTTTCTGTTGAGCATCCGCTTCACTCGGTCAGCATTTGGTCAGTAATCCATCAGTATTGATAAAGCCCAAAAAACACAGTAGTGGATCCAAAACCGAGATGACACCTGAATGGAATATTTGCATGTCTTCTGTGTTTTGTACCCACTCCTGCTTATGGCTACCAAATCATAAGCCAATTCTGATGGGACCATAAAGGCCTTACAGCTGCTACACAGACAGGATCCGTTGTGCGTCACATTTTTCCTTCCTTCTGACAGATCTGAAGGGTCAAATAAATGATTATGTCAACCAGGCCAAAAAGGAAAAATAGTGGCCCAATCATGGAGTGGGGAGAGTGGGAGAACAGTTTGAGTAGTCCACAGAGAGGCCCAATGACAAAGTGTTAAGGTAGCAGCAGCATGAGGAGACCACAGAGTGGCCCAGTGACATAGTGGGGAGGTGGCAGCAGCAGCATAAAGAGATCACAGAGTGGCCCATTTACATAGTGTTGAGGTGGCAGCAGCATGAGGAAGCCACAGAGTGTCCCAGTGACATAGTAATGAGTTAGCAGCAGCACGAGGAGGCCACAGACTGGCAAGGTGAAATAGTGTAAAGGTGGCAGCAGCATGAGAAGGTCACAGAGTGGCCCAGTGACATAGTGTTGATTTAGCAGCAGCATGAGGAGACCACAGAGTGGCAAGGTGACACCGTGTGGAGGTGGCAGCAGCAGCAGCATGAGGAGGCCACAGACTGGCAAGGTGACATAGTGTGGGGGTGGCAGCAGCATGAGGAGGATACAGAGTGGCACAATGACAGAGTGTGGAGGTGGAAGCAGCATGAGGAGACCACAGAGTGGCCCAGAGACAGAGTTGTGAGTTGGCAGCAGCATGAGGAGACCACAGAGTGGCAAGGTGACATAGTGTCAAGGTGGCAGAAGCAGCAGCATGAGGAGGCCACAGAGTGACCCAGTGACATAGTGTTGAGTTAGCAGCAGCATGAGGAGACCACAGAGTGGCAAGGTGACATAGTGTGGAGGTGGCATAGCAGCATGAGGAGGCCAGACTGTCAAGATTACATAGTGTTGAGTTAGCAGCAGCATGAGGAGGCCACAGAGTGGCCCAGTGACATAGTGTTGAGTTAGCAGCAGCATGAGGAGACCACAGAGTGGCAAGGTGACATAGTGTGGAGGTGGCATAGCAGCATGAGGAGGCCAGACTGTCAAGATTACATAGTGTTGAGTTAGCAGCAGCATGAGGAGGCCACAGAGTGGCAAGGTGACACAGTGTGGAGGTGGTGGTGGCAGCAGCAGCAGCATGAGGCCACAGAGTGGCAAGGTGACATAGCCTGTAGATGGCAGCAGCAGCACCATGAGGAGGCCACAGAGTTGCACAATGACAGAGTGTGGAGGTGGCAGCAGTAGCATGAGGAGACCTGAGAGGTGGCAGCAGCATCAGGAGACCACAGAGTGACCCGGTGACAGAGTGGGGAGGTGGGTGGCAATATCAGTACCCGCTGACGATGGTGGGTGTAAGAAGGAGCACTTGGCATCAGATGTGTGGCATCAGGTGGGTGTCAGCATGAGAATAGTAGCTGAGGCAGGTAGCCAGAAGAAACCGGTCTTTTTTGTCAAGGTTTGGGTTAGGCAGCATGGATGATCTAACCTGATGCATCAGGCATTAGTGGGTGGAAATCCTGGCTGATCCACACCTGATTCATCTTGACAAAGGTCAGTCTTCCACATTTTGGGTGGACAGGCGAGTTCTCCTTGGGGTAACTATGTCCCCCGCCGCACTAAACACCCGCTCTGATGCCACACTATTGGCCGGGCAGGACAGCTTTTCAAGAGAAAACTCGGACAGTTGCGGCCACAAATCCAGTTTGACTGCCCAGAAGTCCACAATTTATCCTCCGTTATTGGTTTTAATTGTATGTCTTGCACTTTAAGGAGGTGAGAGCGTTGGTGGTTGCTATGACAACCATGCGGGGTGACGCCTTTAAGTAGGTGTGTAACAACGCCATGACCTCAGTAGCCGGAAAAAGCGCGCTTGCACGAAACGGCCGTCGCTACAGTCTAGCGTTCCAAAATGTGTATCCACCCCAGCCCTATGTATGTTTGTACCTTTATGGAGGAATAAAGAAGAAACTTCTGACAGTGGTGAGTGCCGTCTACTTTTATTTTCTACAATTAAGTGTTATGCAAATAATACTTTTTTTTACACGAATAAACACCAAAAGGCCTGTTATTTTCTCACTTCACCACACAATGGCTAATAAGCCCTTTTTTCCCACTTATACACACACCAAAAAAGGCTTTAGAACATATAACTGCACCGCTGAATGGCAAATAATACTATTTTTGCCACTAATACACACCAAAAAAGGCTATAGAATATATAACTGCACCGCTGAACTGCAAATAAGCCCTTTTTTCCCCACTAATACATGCCAAAAAAGGCTTTAGAACATATAACTGCACCGCACAAGGGCTAATAAGACATAGAAATATTTTCTAGTAATACACCCTGTTAATGGCTGTATCACAGAGCACTTGCACCCCAATAACTAGCAATGTTTGCTGGAATTACAGAGGTATCATCTATTGCAAACCTGAAAGCAGCAGTATAATGACAATTTGGATCCCCAGTCAGTGCAGCAAGGTGTAATAAAATTGTTTTGTGGAATAATTCCTCCCTATCCTTTCCCTACACTTCTAATGCTCTTTACCTGAACTTCTATTCAGCAAAATAAAAGTTTTCAAGTCTTTCCTAGGACTTTCCCTGCACTAAGTACACTGGAAAATGGCTGAATCCAAGATGGCTGAGGCAATTTATAGGGCTGTGACATCACAGGGCTGGCTGGCTGCTGATTGGCTGCATGCATGGCATTATGGGTGATCCCTCGTTCCCAGAGTTCTTTTCTCCATGTCCTAATATGTGCAGCAGCCATTTTAGGAAAAAATGCTATTCGTTACCACGAAACATAAGGAAATTCGGCTTCAGTGCGAACCTAATTTTTCCTGAAATTCGGATGGAATTCCACTTTGTCAACTTCAATTTACTCATCTCTAGTCATAACCGTGGAAACAAGCCACGTATAATGTGATGGAAAAATGAATCCAGCCAGCAAAGGAAACAATATGGACAATCACAATAGATTAGTAAGTGCCTTGTATTAACTTTCTCTACATAATAAATGCCATTTGCTGAAGTGACACAAACCCCTTTAGGAAATTACAAGTAAATCTACATGCAAAAAACAATCCCTAACAAAAACAGAAGTTCAGATTAAAAGGGAATTTCCATCACAGACTGAAAATTCTAAACAGGGGATTTTAAGAGGGAAATCACCTGCATTATATGTTATACCTTGATCAGTTTAATCATCTACTAAAGTCTCCAAGTCAAAAGTAAAGAAAACAAGGGTAGGAAACTATGGCTACGACTGATAAGACACCTATAAACAGAATCATATTTAACCATTTGATGATTACTCACTGTCTAGCTAGCTAGACATCTAAAGGTGGCTATACAAGAGCAAAGTCGGCCAAATTTCAACGGGAGCAGCTGACTTACGTATGTCGGTGCGCCGACTCATCTTTGACACATGATGTTAAAGGGGTTGTCCGAATGAAAAAATATATATATAACACTGTAAATCTGATGGGCAGCAATATATAACTGAGCTAAGCATGTTTTAGGGGGAAAAAAATCTATTTTCTTATTTCCCTGGTTCTCTTCTGGCCCTTTGTTTACCTGCAATAACAACAAACTCTGCCCCCCCCCCCCCCCTCTGCAAATGGAGTAAATAAGTCTGCCCTGAGTTCCCAGCATTTGTCTCCTCACTGCCTGCAGCTACTCAGTAAAGCCTTCAGCCCTGAATCTGAGCTGTTGAAGGGGTTAAGAATCCACAGAGAGAGTAATAAGCAGCAGCCGGCAGTGCAGGGGGCCATTGCCAGCACAGTGACCTCTGGTGTACAGACTCATATCTGATCTCTCAGGCTTGTGCATGAAACATTATCAGAGCAGGGAGAGAAGCTGACATCATAGGTCATGTGACCCTCAGTGAAATCTGAGATAGGAGCAACTACAGATACATTGAGTGCATGGTAAAGGTGTTACATTTGATTAGTTAGAAAAATAACTCGGACAACCCCTTTAAGGAAATGCCCGATGCTTTGTTCTCCTTTGTTTCTGATTAGGTTAAACAAGCCTAATCCTTTGTTCTTATTGGAGGAAAGCATATTGGCTTAGGCTGAGTTCACACTTCAGTTATTTGATCAGTTTTTTTCCATCAGTTTTTGTGAGCCAAAACCAGTAGTGAAGCCTGTAGAGAGAGATCAGGTATAATGGAAAGATCTGCACCTGTTCTTTGTTTTTGATCCAAACCTGGTTTTGGCTCATAATAACTGATGAAAATAACTAAAGTGTGAACACAGCCTTACTTCCCCCACCCCAATGTGAACACATGCATGCTCAGCCAACAGCTATTGAAAGTGTATGGCCACCTAAATACTGACGATCCTAACCACCTCCCGTCCGCACGTTGACTATAAACGTCCGGGAGGTGGTTCTCTATTTCTGAATGGACGTTCCAGAACGTCCGTTCAGAAACTGCAGCTGCACGCTAATCGTGCAGCTGCTGATCGGGTTGCCCGCTGTCAGTGACAGCAGGGCAACCCAGAGAGAAGGCAGGGACAGTGCCCAGGTGTCCCTGCCTTCTGGATCGCTGCATACACAGCCCTCACCGAGCGCTGTGTATGCAGAGCAGGAAGCGCTATGTGCTTCCTGTTCCGGCCCGGCGGTCATGTGACCGCCGGGACCGGAGAGTGCAGGAGCTGTGTGAGGTCTCGATCAGCCCTGCACTATTGCGCTGTACAGCCTCTGCTGTATTGCGCTGTACAGCCTCTCTGGGGGGTGTATTTCTCCTGAAACTGTGGCTATGCCAGCCCCAGTTACAGGAGAAATCAACAGTGAAAAAAAAAAGAAAAAGTGAAGTAAATGTCCCCCAGAGGTCTTGTATGACCTTATGGGGGACGAAAAGTGGAAAATAAAAAATAGAAAAATTAAAGTGTTAAAAAAAAAAAAAAAAAAAAGGTTTCACATGTAAAAAAAAAAATTCCCCAAGTAAGGAATAAGAAAAAATAGAAAAAATAAATAAATAGACATATTTGATATTGACGCGTCCGTGACGGTCGGCTCTATAAATATATCACATAATCGACCCAGTCCGATAAACACCATAAAAAAAAAAAGAAATAACTGTCAATAAAAAGCATTTTTGTCACCTTACATCACAAAAAGTGCAACACCAAGTGATCAAAAAGGCGTATGTCCCACAAAATGGTACCAATAAAACCGTCACCACATCCCGCAAAAAATGAGCCCCTACATAAGAAAATCTCTCAAAAAATAAAAAAACTATAGCTCTTAGAACATGGAAACACTAAAACATAATTTTTTTGGTTTCAAAAATGCTATTATTGTGTTAAAGTGATATAAAAAAAAAAAGTATACATATTAGGTATTGCCGCGTCCGTAAAAACCAGCTCTATAAAAATATCACATGACCTAACCCCTCGGGTGAAGACCGTAAAAAACCCACAAAATGGTACCAATAAAACCGTCACCTCATCCCGCAAAAAATTAGCCCCTAAATAAGAAAATCTCTCAAAAAAAAAAAGGGACACATTAAAACATAATTTTTTTGTTTCAAAAATGCTATTATTGTGTAAAACTTAAATAAATAAGAAAAAGCATACATATTAGGTATCGCCACGTCCATAAAAATCTGCTCTATAAAAATGTCACTTGACCGAACCCCTCAGGTGAACGCTGTAAAAATAAATAAATAAAAACTGTGCTAAAACAACCAATTTTTTGGTCACCTTTAAGTGTTATAATGAATGATCAAAAAATCATATGTACCCAAAAATAGTACCAATAAAAATGGCACCTTATCCCCTAGTTTCCAAAATGGGATCACTTCTTGGGAGTTTCTACTGTAAGGGTGCATCAGGGGGGCTTCAAATGGGACATGGCATCTAAAAACCTTTTCTTCTGCGCCCTGCCGTGTGCCCATACAGCAGTTTATGACCACATGTGGGGTGTTTCTGTAAACCGCAGAATCTGGGTAATAAATATTGAGTTTTGTTTGGCTGTTAACCATCGATGTGTTAAAGAAAAAATTGGATTAAAATGGAAAATCTGCCAAAAAGTGAAATTTTTAAATTTGATCTCCATTTTCCTTTAATTCTTGTGGAACGCCTAAAGGGTTAACAAAGTTTGTAAAATCGGTTTTAAGTAACTTGAGAGGTGTAGTTTCTACAATGGGGTCATTTATGGGGGTATCCACTATGTAGGCCCCACAAAGTGACTTCAGACCTGAATTGGTCCTTAAAAAGTGGGTTTTGGCAATTTTCTTAAAAATTTGAAGAATTGCTTCTAAACTTTTAAGCCTTCTAACGATCTAAATAAAATGACATTTCCAAAATGATCCCAACATAAAGTAGACATATGGGGAATGTTAAGTAATAAATATTTTATGAGGTATCACTTTCTGTTTTAAAAGCAGAGAAATTGAAATTTAGAAAATTGCACATTTTTCAAAATTTTTGGTAAATTTGGGATTTTTTCATAATTATTGACTCAAATTTATGACTATCATAAAGTACAATGTGTAACGAGAAAACAATCTCTGAATGACTTGGATAAGTAAAGGCGTTCCAAAGTTATTACCACATAAAGTGAGATATGTCAGTTTTGCTAAATTAGGCCTGGTCAGGAAGGGGGCAAATGGCCCAGATGGGAAGTGGTTAAACCAAGAAGAGACCTTTAACATACAAAATTTCACAATTTAACACAAAAACTAGGTAGACACAAAGTTAATTATTTAAGGCTACTTTCACATCTGAGTTGTTAATTCCGGTTTTAAGATCTGGCAGAGGATCTCAAAACCGGAATTAAAAACAGATCCGTGACATTTAATACATCTGGATGCATCCCTTTCGGACAGATTCGCTTGTATTAAATCAAAACTGAACAAACTGTATCCGGTATGAAAATCATTGTAAGTCAATGGGCGCCAGATCAGTTTTTTTTCCACTAAGAAAAAAAAAACGGATACGGCACCATTGACTTACATTGATTTTCATGCCAGATCCGGTTTGTACCACTTCGCAAACTGGCCACAAAACTGCAGCTTGCACCATGCATCCTGATCACTTTTGTCCTCATTTACAAAGGATGGGGACAAAACTGAACTGTTTCATTCCGGTTTTGAGATTTATAAAACAGGAATTGAAAACGCAGATGTGAACGTAGCCGATAATGGACCAGGTCAGAAAAAAAAAAAAAAAGTTATCAAGTTTGTATATTAAACATAAAATGTAAATGCAAGCCAGAATCATGCACCATGTATATGTCTGTACTGACTCAGCTCCTATAGAGCCATACTAGAGTGGATACAAGATGACCGCATATATCATCTCTCAAGTATGTTTCTGTTTCTCTTTTAGTATGTTTTTTTTGCTATTTTGTCTTATTACCATATGATTTATCCCATAAAATATTCACTTATAGAGATAAAAAGTCAATTAGGTTGTTTACGCATGTAATTCATAGAGCAGCACCGACTATAAATAATGAGCAGACATGAGTATGTCTACAGCCTATATGGAGACGGAAAAACAGCATCAGCCTTCATCCTTGTTATACCTATTTTCTCTAATGGCATATTACACAATTTTCTTGAATGTTTTTAATGCTGTAAAACAATTTGTCATTTTGAACAAAAAGAAACAGGACACGACAATCTTAGAACTGCCTATTCCACAGGGATATACACAGACTCAATTACAGACTGGTTGAACCAGTCTACAAGACACCAGTGTGCAGTCTAAACAGAAGAACAAACAGGTTACGCTATGAATCTGCAGACATGATCGGTAGCAATGGTGTAAAATGTGCTACCTATAGTTGCACTAGGAACCATTAAGGCAAGGAATTGTTGTGTGGATTAGTCTAATATCTGTGAAGTAGAATATACTTTATTTTTTATGGTTTCAGCTTTTTGAACAGACTGGGACAATGGAGTACACAGAGGAAGTCAATGCAAACATTAGGTGGAGATGCAAACTCCATGCAGATGTTGTTAGATACGAATCCAGGACCTCAGTGTTGCAAGGCAGCAGTACTCATCACTGAGCCACCATTATTCAATAGAGACATACGTTACCATAGTCATCAGATTTCTACAACCTTGACAACTCTTCAAAATTTCTACGCACTCCACTGAAAAATGAATGTCTCTGGGGCCTGGCAGGCAGTCCTTGCTGGAAACAAGGATCCAACAGATTGGATTTTTATTTGTCAGTTCCTTAGCTTATTTTGGTATAACATATTCCTCATGTTTCTATTGGGGATCGCTATTTAGCACTGCCGGGGTGAACTCGGAACTTAAAGGGGTTGTCCTGGTTCAGAGCTCCGATGCTCTCCTTTTCCCATGTGCTAAATCGCGCAGGGCAAGGGCTCTTTTGTTTACAATCACACACTGCCGGGTGGAAGCTTCTGCCCGGCAGTGTGTTCGGTGACGTCACCGGCTCTGATGGGCGGGCTTTAGCACTGCGCTAGCTGTTTTACTGGCTAGGGCAGCGCTAAAGCCCGCCCATCAGTGGCGGTGATGTCACCGGGCTTCCTGGCAGCTCCTTGGATCTCCCAAAAATGGAGAGAATTGGAGCATGAACTGCTCCGATGCTCAAGTTGGGGGGGCTGTCTGAACCCGGACAACCCTTTTAAAGTAGCCCTTTAAAAAAAAAACTAAAAGCAGCCCTGTGTTTTGTAGTGACATAGGGCAGGGCAACTTAAATAGGCGGGGCCAGCAATACCATATTGCCGCACATTACACTATACTAGCATAGGTCAAATACCACAGGGCATCACAAAATACTGCCCAAGCGACACAAAATACCTCCCTAAAAACGGGCAGTTTTTAGGGAGGTATTTTGTGTCGCTTGGGCCGTATTTTGTGATGCCCTGTGGTATTTGACCTATGCTAGTATTTGACCTATGCTAGTATTTGACCTCTGTGGTCGCCAGCTGCCATGTTCTGGCCGCCTACTCCAGTTGTCTTAAGATGGCAATAGAGTTGAATTCAGGAGTCAGAAAGGGAGCGTCAGATCATTACTTACCATGACTAGCGGAAGAGGGAGGAGGGCTCAGGCAGCCCCCTGGGCATCGGCCCTCCGGGAAGTTTTCGTGTAGGGTCTATGGCCAGTCTGTACCTCAGCACTGGAGCCTTGCAACATAATAGAAGCGAATAGGGTTGCATTGCCGTGACCTGAGAATTACAAAAAATATCCTGCAGTATTGGACTCATTCATTTATTTTATGTTGAGAGACTGCAATCTTTGGTCATGTGAAACTTGTCGAGACTAAAGTTGACATGAGGATCGTGATGTCGCATTGTGACTTTGCATGTAATGTTTCTCGATAGGGTTCTGATGTGACCTGCTGCACCCTTTTTGTTTTTTATTGGAAACACAGCATGCTCTAGGTGTGTGTTTTTTATGCAATCTACCATACAGCAGGCCTTGCTGTAGAAAAAAATCAATACATTAATATAATTCTTGACAAATAGCATGAATAAAAAAAATGCTTTTATAAAACACACAAAATTCATGACATTTTCATAAGCAAAAAAAAAAAGTGTGACGAAAACCTTTAAAAGGTTTA
Organism: Bufo bufo; assembly: GCF_905171765.1. Lineage (NCBI taxonomy): Eukaryota > Metazoa > Chordata > Amphibia > Anura > Bufonidae > Bufo > Bufo bufo. The sequence continues at coordinate 342,782,279 of NC_053392.1, forward strand.
CAGGCTACAGATATTAATGATAAATCACCAGTATCAGATTGGTGGGCGCCCAATACCCAGCTCCTCAAACAGCCCCCAACCCCAGAAACCATAGATTGTACGAAGCTGGAAGCAGACAGCTTCATACACTTTGTAGTGACCGTGCCTGCAGGTACTGCATTCAACTGAAAGGGAGTCAAGCTTCAGTAAGCCTGTGCCAGAAAGTGCACAGTGCCCTGCTTCTGCTCCTTAGGCCTCATGCACTCGACCGTTGTTTTATTCTGTGTCCGTTGTGCCGTTTTTCGTGATTTTCTGCGGACCGATTGACTTTCAATGGGTCCGTTGAAAACTCGGCTAATGCACCGTTTGTCATTCGCGTCCGTGATCCGTGGTTCCAGTCCGTCAAAAAAATATAACCTGTCCTATTATTTTCACAGAAAACGGTTCACGGACCCATTCAAGTCAATGGGACCGCTAAAAAACACGGAGGCACACAAGATTGTCATCCGCGTCCGCGCGTCCGTTTTTTTTTTCCTATCATTTGCATGGCAAACCTGTCTTCGATTTTTTTTTACTTTCCTTTATGTCTGGTGATCCTCCAAAAATAAAGGAAGACACACGGAAATAAAAACGGAAACGGATCACGAAACAACGGAACCCCATTTTGCGGAATGGAACACAACAACGGTCGTGTGCATGAGGCCTTACTCTGTATAGCTTCCAGCACCTCAGCTGCCTGAAACAGCTGATTGGTGGGGGTGCTGGTTGTTGGACCCCCACCAGTCTGATACTTATGATCTATCCTTAGACTAGGTCATCCATATCTGTAACCTGGAACAACCCCTTTAATCTGTTGCATGTAGATAGACTTTCTACTTCCCATGTCTTCTAACAAGATTGTGCAGTGAGGATCTCCTCTGACTTTTGGCTGCTAAGTTTGTTTTCTTTTTGCATCCTGTTTTATATTAAATGGCGACGAATAGAAAAGGGTAACATTTCCTCAAGGCAATGATGATATCTAAAACATCTCAACATCTGCAGGAAGAAAAATGCGAAAGTAAAACACTTTTCTGCAACGTTAAATATTTTATGTGTTGGAACCTGTCACAATGGTATGACGTATGAAAGTGATATGGTGAACTAGAGGCTCCTCAATCTGCTCCATCTTTCCTGATAAAACGTTTACCCCCAAAGGCCTAGAACTTTCAGAATAATCACATTAGAAGATTAGAGACGAGTCTTATATTCGTGTTGTTAAAAGGGTGGGCAGTGGCTGGCAAACAACATCTGCTCGCACTCTCTCTGCAGCCAGACCATTTACTGCTCACTGTCTGCTTTATACTTGGATGACTGATCCAAGGATTAGACAGTATTAGGAAGGACAAACATACTTCATTGAATGTGAAACTCTGAGACATAGGCAATGCATGACCAACATCAGAGCTCTTACTGCTAGTTTTCACCATGAAACATCAAGGCTTGCTGTGTGGGGTCAGACCATAGCCAAATCTTATCCATGACCAAGTGCTATTTAATCATTAATATTATTGACTTAACCTCTTAAGGACACATGGCGTACCGGTACATCATGATGTCCTGGTACTTAAGGACACATGACGTACCGGTCCGTCATGTATGGTTCCGATCACCGCCGCCCGGTGGGCGGTGATCGGAACCCGGTGTCTGCTCAAATCATTGAGCAGGCACCTAGGCTAAATGCGCCGGGGGGTCCTGTGACCCCTCCATGTCGGCGATCGCAGAAAACCGCAGGTCATTTCAGACCTGCGGTTTTCTGCGTTTCCGGGTTATTCGGGTCTCTGAAGACCCGATAACCCGGAACAGGATGGTGATGGTGGTGTGATTTTACCCCACCAATCACCATCCTGCAATCCTGAGAGGTGATGCTGACATCACCTCTCAGGATCGCCTCTGATTGGCTGGTGGGCGGGACGGCGGCAGATTCAAAAGATGCAAGCGCTCCTCTCCTCCTCCTTTTGTGTTCCTGAGCTGGAGGAGAGAGGAGCTGCCTGCACGTCGTGTTCATCGGTGCCAGCATCACCCCATCTGTGCCCCCCAGGACCCGATCTGTGCCCCAGCACCCCCCATCTATACCGCAGGTACATAGGGAAAGCATAGGGAAAGTTTGGGTTAGGCAGGGAAAATAAAGGGAAAGTTAGTTGGATAAACTTTGATTGCATACCCTAAGTTAGGGTGTCTGGGGTCCACAGCACAGAATGATGATGAGCCCCCAAGGCGGCGGAGACGCCGCCAGGCGGAGCAAGGGGACCGCCATGTTAGGGACCCTGAGGCCCAGCCTAGTACGAGCAGCTCTGGGGCTCGTACTGGTTTCCCGGCCCACCAGTTAAATCTACCGGAGCACCCTGGCGATGAACTAGTCTGGTATAGCCCAGAGCGATACGAGCCCGTGATTCCTGATTTTGTAGGCCAATCAGGAATCCAGATTTCCACAGTGGGCTACACTGAATATGACTTTTTTTGTCATTTTTTCAGTGACCCACTGGTAAATCTGATGGTGGAGCAGACGAACCTGTACGCCCAACAGTTCGTTGCTCAACACCCGGGCTCCTTTTTGGTCAGGCCCGGTGGCTGGACGCCGGTCAGTGCAGCCGAAATGAGGACATTTTGGGGCCTCGTGCTGCATATGGGCCTGGTCAAGAAACCCAGTGTCAGGCTGTACTGGAGTGGGGACGTCCTATACCAGACCCCACTTTACAGTACGGCCATGATACGCTCCTGGTTTGAGGCCATCCGGAAATGTCTGCATTATTCAGATAATGCAGCATGTCCCCCCCCCCCCGAGGTGATCCTGCCCATGACCGTCTGTATAAGATACGGCCGGTCATCGATCACTTTGGGGCCAAATTTATGGAGGCCTATGTACCTGGAAGGGAGGTCGCGGTTGATGAGTCTCTCATTGCGTTCAAGGGGAGACTCATTTTCCGCCAGTATGTGCCCTCCAAGCGGGCGAGGTATGGCGTGAAGCTATACAAAATTTGTGAGAGTACCTCAGGGTACACTTACAAATTTCGTGTATACGAGGGGCGAGATTCCCGGATTCAACCCCCAGAATGTCCGTCCCTTGTGTGGGACCTTATGTACCCACTGCTGGATAAGGGTTACCACCTTTACGTGGATAACTTTTATACCAGTATCCCCTTGTTCCAGTCCATTGCCGCCAGATCCACGTCCGCTTGTGGGACCGTGCGGAAAAATCAACGCGGCCTCCCTGCCCTCTCCCTCCAGGTACCTATCCCCAGGGGTGAGACCCGTGCCCTCACCACTGGAAACCTGTTGCTGGTCAGGTATAAGGACAAGAGGGATGTCCTTATGCTGTCCACAATTCATGGTAACGGCATCACCCCTGTCCCTGTGCGAGGTACCGCGGCAACGGTCCTCAAGCCCGATTGTATCGTCGACTACAATCGGTATATGGGAGGAGTTGATCTCTCTGATCAAGTCCTCAAGCCATATAATGCCATGCGCAAAACCCGGGCATGGTACAAAAAAGTTGCGGTCTACTTGGTACAGGTTGCCATGTACAACTCTTTTGTGCTGTCCCGGAGCGCTGGCAACACAGGGACATTCCTTCAGTTCTATGAGGCAGTCCTCAAGGCCCTGATCTTTTCGGACCGGGAAAGAGCAGGCCGGAGTACCTCGGGAACTGTAGGCGCCCGGATCGTCCCTGGCCAACACTTTCCAGGTGTGGTCCCTTATACTGGAAAGAAGGGACGAACCCAAAAAAGGTGCAGAGTGTGTCACAGGAGGGGGATACGGAAGGACACCACAATAATGTGACACGTGCCCCGATCATCCGGGCCTCTGCATTATTGGTTGCTTCAGGGAGTATCACACTTCCATGGAGTACTAAATTTATATCCCAATTTAGCACTGACATCAGATAAAAAAACTGGTTCTCAGACTTGAGACACCCAAAAAAACTAAAATAATTTATTAAAAGTAGACTTATTAGGTATCGCCGCGTCCGTAAGAATCTCCTCTATAAAAATACCCCATGACCCAACCCCCCAGATTAACACAGTCCAAAAAAAAATAAAGAAAAAGGTGCAAAAAAAGATTTTTTTTGTCACCTTACAAAACAAAAAGTTTAATAGCAAGTGATCAAAAAGTCAAATAGCCCCCAAAATAGTGCCAATAAAACCGTCCGCTCATCCCGCAAAAAATTAGCCCCTACATAAGATAATCGGATAAAAAAAAAATGACACTTAGACTTTAGAGATACAAAAAAAAAATTTTTGTATCAAAAAGGATAATATAGTCAAAAACCTAAATAATTGTAAAAAAGTTAATAAGTAGACTTATTAGGTATCGCCGCGTCCGTAAGAATCTCCTCTATAAAAATATCCCATGACCTAACCCCCCAGATTAACACGGTAAAAAAAAAAAAAAAAAAACGGTGCCAAAACCGCTATTTTTAGTACTTTTCCATTTCAATCCGTTTTTTACGGTAACAAAACAAGGGTTAACAACCAAATAAAAGTTAATATTTATTACCCTGATACTGCAGTTTACAGAAATGCCACATTTGTGGTCGTAAACTGCTGTATCAGTAAAAGGGAGGCCGCAAAAGGACCGACATGGTTTCTGGAAGGCCGATTTTGATGGCCTTTTTTATTGACACCATGTCCCTTTTGAAGCCCCCCTGATGCCCCCCTAGAGTAAAAACTCCCTAAAAGTTACCCCATCTAAGAAACTACACTCCTCAAGGTATTCAAAACTGATTATACAAACTTTATTAACCCTTTAGGTGTTCCTCAACAGTTAATGGCAAATGGAGATGAAATTTCAGAATTTCAATTTTTGGTAACCTTGCCTCACAAAAATGTAATATAGAGCAACCAAAAATCATATGTACCCTAAAAATAGTCCCAAAAAAAATGCCACCTTATCCCGTAGTTTCCAAAATGGGGTCACTTTTAGGGAGTTTCTACTCCAGGGGTGCATCAGGGGGTTAAAACAGGACACGGTGTAAATAAACCGGTCCATAAAAATCAGCCCTCCAAAAACCAAACGGTGCACCTTTCACTCTACGCCCCGCTGTGTGGCCGTACAGTAGTGTACGGCCACATATGGGGTGTTTATGTAAACGGCAGAGTCAGTGCAATAAAGATACAGTCTTGTTTGGCTGTTAACCCTTGCTTTGTTAGTGGAAAAAATGGGTTAAAATTGAAAATGAGGCAAAAAAATCTAATTCTCAAATTTCATCCCCATTTGCCAATAACTCTTGTGCAACACCTAAAAGGTTAACGACGTATGTAAAATCAGTTTTGAATACCTTGAGGGGTGTAGTTTCTTAGATGGGGTCACTTTTAGGGAGTTTCTACTCCAGGGGTGCATCAGGGGGGTTGAAACAGGACACGGTGTAAATAAACCGGTCCATAAAAATCAGCCCTCCAAAAACCAAACGGCGCACCTTTCACTCTACGCCCCGCTGTGTGGCCGTACAGTAGTGTACGGCCACATATGGGGTGTTTCTGTAAACAGCAGAGTCAGGGCAATAAAGATACAGTCTTGTTTGGCTGTTAACCCTTGCTTTGTTAGTGGAAAAAATGGGTTAAAATGGAAAATTAGGCAAAAAAATGAAATTCTCAAATTTCATCCCCATTTGCCAATAACTCTTGTGCAACACCTAAAGGGTTAACAAAGTTTGTAAAAATCAGTTTTGAATACCTTGAGGGGTGTAGTTTCTAGAATGGGGTCATTTTTGGGTGGTTTCTATTATGTAAGCCTCGCAAACTGACTTCAGACCTGTAGTGGTCCCTAAAAATTGTTTTTTTGTAAACTTCTGAAAAATATCAAGATTTGCTTCTAAACTTCTAAGCCTTGTAACATCCCCAAAAAATAAAATATCATTCCCAAAATAATTCAAACATGAAGTAGACATATGGGGAATGTAAAGTCATCACAATTTTTGGGGGTATTACTATGTATTACAGAAGTAGAGAAACGGAAACTTTGAAATTTGCTAATTTTTCAAATTTTTTTGTAAATTAGGTATTTTTTTATGCAAAAAATATATATTTTTTGACTTCACTTTACCAGTGTCATGAAGTACAATATGTGACGAAAAAACAATCTCAGAGTGGCCTGGATAAGTCAAAGCGTTTTAAAGTTATCAGCACTTAAAGTGACACTGGTCAGATTTGCAAAAAATGGCCTGGTCCTTAAGGTGAAATAAGGCTTTGTCCCTAAGGGGTTAATGTCCTTTTATATGGACCAGGAATCAGTGCAGGTATTGGGAAGGAGTGTTCCTAGGAGTGTAATGTGTAAATGTGCCTTCAATTAGTCTACTTTCACACTCGCGCTTTGGCTTTCCGTTTGTGAGATCCGTTCAGGGTTCTCACATACGGTCCAAAACGGATCAGTTTGCATTCTAATTCATTCTGAATGGAAAAGGATCCGCTCAGAATGCATCGGTTCAGTCTTCATTCCGCTTTGGAGACAGACACCAAAACGCTGCTGGCAGTGTTTTGGTGTCCGAGTGATGAAACTGAGCCAAATGGATCCGTCCGGCACACAATGTAAGTCAATGGGGACGGATCCGTTTTCACTGACACAATCTGGCACAATAGAAAACGGATCCGTCGTCCATTGACTTTCAATTGTGTTCAAGACGGATCTGTCTTGGCTATGTTAAAGATAATACAAACGGATCTGTTCTGAACGAATGCAGAAGGCTGTATAATCTGAACGGATCCGTCTATGACGGATCCGCACAAAACGTGAGTGTGAAGGTAGCCTTACCCGATGAACAAGCAAATGCTAGTTTGTCACGTGGTCTCACATCATTTGCTGGCACCCTGTTGAACTGTCTAAACAGGGATGTGCTGCCGACAAAGAATAAATCTGTATGGGCTTGAACGATCCCAGTAGTGAACTCTCATTCCCATACAGAGGAGATGATTACTGCATGGAAATGCAGCTCTCCCCTCTTCTAAATAATAGTCAATTATTGGGAACAAATGGTATGTTCCCAATAATTGACTCGTCAGTTGGCCTGTGGATTACCCACATTTATAGCATCCTAACAAAAAATACATGGTATGGAATTGTATGAAAATGAAAACTGTGATTAATTAATTCAATTAAAATTTTGCACTGACAGTTTTTTTCTCTACTAATATAATTATAGGCAAAAGATTTTACATTAAAAACTATATGACACATCTCACCGCTCAACAATGTCAGGAAAGTTCTCTTTTGTCTCTTTTTCCAAGAGGTGTTCAAGTATTACACAAAGTGGATATTAGCTGGCTGCTTGTTTTTTATATGATCTTACTGTGTCTTGTAGCTATCCAAGGGTGCTCCAAGCTAGATCTGGGGGCTCCTCTTTTCAACCAAAGTAAATACAAGTGGAATCATAGTGTAACTCTGCAACCTCAATCCACATTGTTTTATTATAATCACAGGATAAAAAGATTTACCATCACATCATCAAGATTAAAATCATTTGGCACTCCGAATCTCTGCCTGAGCGTTGGTTTCACACTCTTGGAAGCCACTACTAACACTAAAAGGTGCAGCAACATCATAAAAGGTAAAGAAACAAGCAGCCAACTAATATCTACTTTGTGTAATATCAGACAACACTTCCTGGAGTTAGACAAAGACACCTTTCTACTCATAACATCATTGAACAGTGAGATGTATCACATCGTTTTTAGTGTTTTATAAGGAGCGCTTTAGCCTCAGCTTGTCTCTGTCTCTCCTGCTTTGATTTTAAATACTATTTTATTATTTTGAGTATTTTTATTAGATTTTACAAGGCTAAAACAAAGATAGAACAATTATGATTTTAAACTATATAATAATTTTTTTTTTAGGATCGATGGTCTCCCCGCCACTTACAGTCAGGTCCATAAATATTGGGACATCGACACAATTCTAACATTTTTGGCTCTATACACCACCACAATGGATTTGAAATGAAACAAACAAGATGTGCTTTGACTGCAGACTGTCAGCTTTAATTTGAGGGTATGTACATCCAAATCAGGTGAACAGTGTAGGAATTACAACAGTTTGCATATGTGCCTCCCACTTGTTAAGGCACCAAAAGTAATGGGACAATTGACCTTCTCAGATGTTCCATGGCCAGGTGTATGTTATTCCCTCATTATCCCAATTACAATGGGCAGATAAAAGGTCCAGAGTTCATTTCAAGTGTGCTATTTGCATTTGGAATCTGTTGCTGTCAACTCTCAAGATGAGATCCAAAGAGCTGTCACTATCAGTGAAGCAAGCCATCATTAGGCTGAAAAAACAAAACTAACCCATCAGAGAGATAGCAAAAACATTAGGCGTGGCCAAAACAACTGTTTGGAACATTCTTAAAAAGAAGGAACGCACCGGTGAGCTCAGCAACACCAAAAGACCCGGAAGACCATGGAAAACAACTGTGGTGGATGACCGAAGAATTCTTTCCCTGGTGAAGAAAACACCCTTCACAACAGTTGGCCAGATCAAGAACACTCTCCAGGAGGTAGGTGTATGTGTGTCAAAGTCAACAATCAAGAGAAGACGTCACCAGAGTGAGTACTGAGGGTTCACCACAAGATGTAAACCATTGGTGAGCCTCAAAAACAGGAAGGCCAGATTAGAGTTTGCCAAACAACATCTAAAAAAGCCTTCACAGTTCTGGAACCACATCCTATGGACAGATGAGACCAAGATCAACTTGTACCAGAGTGATGGGAAGAGAAGAGTATGGAGAAGGAAAGGAACTGCTCATGACCCTAAGCATACCACCTTATCAGTTCAGCATGGTGGTGGTAGTGTCATGGCGTGGGCATGTATGGCTGCCAATGGAACTGGTTCTCTTGTATTTATTGATGATGTGATGATGACAAAAGCAGCAGGATGAATTCTGAAGTGTTTCGGGCAATATTATCTGCTCATATTCAGCGGAAAGCTTCAGAACTCATTGGACGGCTCTTGGACAGTGCAGATGGACAATGACCCAAAGCATACTGCAAAAGCAACAAAAGAGTTTTTTAAGGGAAAGAAGTGGAATGTTATGCAATGGCCAAGTCAATCACCTGACCTGAATCCGATTGAGCACGCATTTCACTTGCTGAAGACAAAACTGAAGGGAAAATGCCTCAAGAACAAGCAGGAACTGAAGGCAGTTGCAGTAGAGGCCTGGCAGAGCATCACCAGGGATGAAACCCAATGTCTGGTGATGTCTATGCATTCCAGACTTCAGGTTGTAATTGACTGCAAAGGATTTGCAACCAAGTATTAAAAAGTGAAAGTTTGATTTATAATTATTATTCTGTCCCATTACTTTTGGTCCCTTAACAAGTGGGAGGCACATATGCAAACTGTTGTAATTCCTACACAGTTCACCTGATTTGGATGTAAATACCCTCAAATTAAAGCTGACAGTCTGCAGTTAAAGCACATCTTGTTCGTTTCATTTCAAATCCATTGTGGTGGTGTATAGAGCCAAAAATGGCCCAATATTTATGGACCTGGCTGTATCTCCCTCTAAAAAATGACCAGCTTATAGGAGCACTTTTTTACTGTTTACACATCACATACTCCCCACTATTATGTGAGTTAAATCTATACAAACTGTATGTTTTAGGGTCCATTCAGACAACCGAAAGGGCTCCATGCCCATATTTCAGCCCTCAAACGGCGGGTCCACAATATACAGAGCCGGCCGTGTGCACCCACTGACTAAAATGGGTCCGTGATCTGCAAGATACGGCATAAGATAGGACATGGCCTACCTTTTGCAGAACATTGGAGCGGATCAGAATCCTATGGAAGTGCTTCCGTGGGCTTTCAGGTCTGTGCCTCCGCATTGCAAAAGATAGGACATGTCCTATCTTTTGCCGTATCCCCTGAACCATCTGTAGTTTGGCTATGTGATCAAGTTCTGATGCCCTCTCTGGATGAGACGGACTGGGAACTTAAAGTGGTACTGGAAAAAAATATATATTTTAGGCAGGTCCAAAATGACAGAAGGTGGACCAAAGCTAAAAGGCAGGGACAACAGAAGTAGCGGGTGCCTACAGTACCATAGTGTGCAGTATAAAATACCATCCTAACAGAATGAAATACCACAGTGTAGCATAAAAACTCCCTCAGCAGAACTAAATAAGACAGTGCCACCAGTCAGGTGGATAAGTACCTGATGCTCATAAATTTATTAATGATGAGAGAGCATCAGATGATTAGGTACTGCCCAGAAACCATCAGGAGAGCCCTGGGAATCCGACCAACAGGAAATTTCTCTGTAGGGTCTAAAGCCACTCTGCTCCTATCTCCAGGGCAGCAGCACATGAAGGGTCCAGCACAAATAGTGACGTCAACATCTTCAAGCCTCCTCCTATCTCCTCCAATTCACACAATCAACTGCCAGTTCCTCAAGTGACCATTTTGTTCTGGCATTTGCAAGCTGCCCCCCCCCCCCCCCCCCCCCACTGTGGTCTCAAAGGTTAAGGCATTCTGTGAACTACAGTACAGTACAGCACAGCAGCTCATCAGACGCCATAACTATACTGCATCAGGAAGAAGACTTACCAATAGGACACACGCTGACCACAACCACAGTTTAGATGCACTACTGCAGTTCCACACAAATGGGGGACCACGGGGCCCCTGTTCTTGTGATCGACGGGGATTTGGCAGTTAGACCCCCACCAATCAGACTCTTATCCTCTATCTTGTGGACAGAGAATAAGTGTGTTTCATTGGACAACCCCTTTAAGTTACACTCCTCTATTGCTGTCTAACTAGAAAGGGACAAACTACAGCATTGTGAGTATGAATAATGTCTGGACCGACGTAAACAATGATCAAACAGCTGATTGGCAGGGTGCTATGACTTCCAATCCCTTCCATCCCTACCAATCTAATATTGATGGCCTATTCTAGGGCTTATATGACACAGACAGATCTTGAAGGCGATTGTCAGGAAGCAATCGTCTGTTCACTAGTGGAAAAGACAGCTGCTATTACATGCATCAATCTCCTCCTCAGTATGGGGAGGAGCAATCGTTAATGCCAGAGCTCACCCCCATATTGAATCACTGTTTGTCAGCAGTAGATCATGATTACACAATGCGATCTGCCGCTGGCAAATTATAATTTTTGAACCTGTTGAAAGATTCCAATAATCGGTAGCAGTATTAGGCTACTTTCACACCTGCGTTCAGGTGTCCGCTCATGAGCTCCGTTTGAAGGAGCTCACGAGCGGTCCTGAACGCAGCCGTCCAGCCCTGATGCATTCTCAATGGAGGCGGATCCACTGAGAATGCATCCGCCTGCCAGCGTTCAGCCTCCGCTCCGCTCAGTGAGCGGACACCTGAACGCTGCTTGCAGCGTTCGGGTGTCCGCCTGGCCGTGCGGAGGCGAGCGGATCCGTCCAGACTTACAATGTAAGTCAATGGGGACGGATCCGCTTGAAGATGACACCATATGGCTCAATCTTCAAGCGGATCCGTCCCCCATTGACTTTCAATGTAAAGTCTGAACGGATCCGCTCAGGCTACTTTCAGACTTAGAAAATTTTCTAAGTTATAATGCAGACGGATCCGTTCTGAACGGATGCGAACGTCTGCATTATAGGAGCGGATCCGTCTGATGAAACATCAGACGGATCCGCTCCGAACGCTAGTGTGAAAGTAGCCTTACACTGCCAGATCATTGCTTACGAGTGTTCATACGAACGCTTGTTACCGATGATCTGAACGATTATCTACCCTTGTAATATAAGCTTAAGGATAAAACCCCAGATGCTGGTGAGTAAAGTTTCACTATATGCAGTCGCTGATGTGCAGCCAGTGCATTGTGTACAAGGCCCTACTTAACCATTTGATATTCTGGAAAGTTTGACTCATTATAATAGTATTAATATGTTAATGGCCACAGAGACCGTTTATAATCAATAACATAGCTAAATACATTCTGCACTGTAAAGCTGAGCTTTCCAAGTCCAGAAAGTCCCTAGCAAATTTGTTTCTGCCTGAAGCACAGTAAGATAACAACTTATCTCCCACTGTAATTACCACATGAACAACTCCCTGTTTGTACAGTACACATCATACAAGTGCAGGCTAGGCAGGTTCATAGCTACCTTCTCATGGGCATATTGATCTGTTTTACTGCTTCTACTTTGGTTTTAAAAGGGATGTATCATTTCAGACACTTATTTCTATACTTTTACATTGTAAATAATTTTGGTCTAGGAGCACTGATCTTGAGGCCAACTTCTGCAAACATGGGAATAGGGGAGGAGAATTTGGATGTGCTCATTGGTATAAACAGCTCTGTAGAAATTATAAAAATCCACCAATCTCCATGGCCTCATGACAAATATGTTATGGCTCTGTTAAAGTTTCAAGTTGTACGGAGCTCTACTATGGCATCCATAGAAGTTCTTGGGCCTACAGGGAATCCAAGCCGTATCCTCTGCATCTAGATCATAGAATGTACAGCACATAAAAATATTAATTCTATTAATAACTAATAATAACACCAACATATTCCACTTTCTCTAAAAGTTGAACATTGACTTATAGGATAGCTATTTTACATCTGGTGGCATTAGAGGCACAACTTGCCAGGAGCTCATTTACATATATCCCTCCCAGAATTCCAGAGGAGCGTTCCCTGGCCTATAAGAATCCTCATGCCGATTAGGCGTTCTCCATAAGGAGATATAGTATCCCTCGATAGGCCCCAATACATGTAAAAGTCATCCAAACCCGCTGATTTAAGCAGGACAGGCTATCTTACTTGTATTTGGGCCTCCTTACTCTCTCCTGACAGAGGAGGTCAGGGGAAAGAAGAATTGGCATGTTGAATTTCAATGCCTGATCCTTTTGTTCTCAAAGGAGATAAGCCACCATCAGAGGTGTCTGTCAGCAGCATATTCACCTTTCCCTACTGAAATCATCTACACATAAGCCCAAACTGAGAATTCTTATGTATGAGGGAGTCAGGAAGAATAGCTGTTTCAGCCAACAGCTATTGCTGGTACATGAGCAACTTACGAACAGCACTGACCAAATTCTCACACAACATCTGAAAGTTTTTGAACAAAAAATTCTTCTTCACTATTGCACCTCCTTAATCATTGTAGTCATTCTGGATACTCCCAGGAAATGCACCTAATCACACAGAAAAGACACTTGCACAGTCTTTACAGACAATGTGAAAGCTTTATTGAATACATAATTAATACATCTTAAAATACAAAGAAACAATTATCAGCAAGTGAAACCCCAAAATGAGGACCAGGAGGGGGCCGCAAAGCCGGGCAGCCGAGGGGGGGGGGGGGGGGGCTGAATGAAGCTATATCCTTTTCACCGTATTTCTAAGTTCTCGGGGGTGCTATTTAATGTATATTTATTGGTACATGTTTTTTGATGTTTCTTCTATCTGCTGTTGGTCCAATTTGTTTTTAATTTATTTTTAACTCCTGTTTTTATTATAGTTTATTAGTTTATTCTAGGCTGTAAAGATATTTGTAAGTTGCGGGTGGAGTATACATAAAGGATGGTGATACTCACTAACTCTGGCGAGCCGATTTGAATTCTGTTGGAGCTTTCAGTCCTTTTTTGAACAATCGCCGAGTATTGGATGAACTGTTCCTCCACTGGATGATATTCGAACGATGGATAAATTGATAATTATAAATCAATGTTTTTTATTATTTTGTATACACCTGATCATATTGCTGGTTTATTTTGCACTTTATTTATTCATGTTTGATATAGATTTTTTCTAATTATGGATTTGCACATTATGAACTGGGCATTTTATCACTGAGGTAACACTGTATGTATGCACGTTTGTGCCACTGTTATGTGTTGCTCGTTGTAGTTTGTTGCTATCATCACTGTTTTTTGTATATAGTGATTATGGTAGATATGCACTATAATATAGGTTTTATAATTTTTTGTTTTATATATTATATTTTTCTCAGTATTATTTATTATTATTTTTTAGTATATAAATCATTGGTGTAACAAATCATTGGTGTTTATTATTTTGATTATGGTTCATTATTATGTTGAACCTACAGGTATCGAATATATGCACTTTGCAATTATTTTCATTTTAACTGTGATATATGGTATTCTTTCAGTAATATGTCTATTATATGTGTATTGAGTATTTTTGTTCTCTCAATTAATTATTATTTTTATTTAATCATGCGATTTTTTACATAAATTCTGCGTTCTGTCTTTAGATTAATTATATTGATATTGATTAGATATGATGAGGAAGTTTCCATATGTCCGGTGATGTGTTATTGTGATGTAGGAGGGTTCCGGGCTTGTTCATCCCATGCCGGAGCGCCTTTGTTCGGCTTTGCCGACTGTGCACTCCAGTGTGGAATGCACGGCCATGTTCCCAGTCTGAATGTGAGTCACGTGCCGCGAATGCGCGTCACGTGACGGCGTGATGTTCCTTCCGACGCAATTCCACATACGCATTAAACCGCCGGTATGTGGGCTAACTATTTAAGAGATGACAGACTTGTATATGTGTTCCTATTGGTTCATGCATGCAATAAAAGGAGGAAGTGACGCTCTGCTTTACATCCCTGTGAGGTGAAACGGCGTTGGGAGGAGGTGGCTTGCAGAGTCGGCGTGCTACATAAGGTATCACTATCTTCCTACATTCCACTTTGCCCTTTACTTATGTTGTATTTTTTGACTGGGATTTGCTCCTGGTATGTTTTAATCACTTTATGGGTATTGATTAGTGGTATTGTTTCTTACTCTTTTGCTTTCATTGTTTAATTTATTGTGGCTGCCCGGTTCTTCGGCCCCCTCCTGGTCCTCATTTAGGGGTTTCACTTGCTGCTAATTGTTTCTTTGCAATTTTTAAGATGTATTAATTATGTATTCCATAAAGATATTCTGTTATTTATCTGGAATGGAGGTTAATTGCATTTTTTTGTGAGGTATAGTTAAATTTATTGGTACTTCCTCCTGTTATGCTTATTTAAGTATCCGAGTTAATTATTTGGTGTTATATTGTATATTCAATGTGGTTTCAGAGATAAATCTCCTTAAATTTTCTTTGAGATGGAATTTCGGGCACGGACAGCACTGTTGCAAACACAGGCTGATGACCCTTTTAGCGGCAGTGGAGCTCTAGGTGAGGACATGGACTGCTGGCAGATGAAGGAGCTTAAAAACACTTTGTAGAAGCACCACCACAAAAAAGTGAGGACCTGGTGGAATAAGGTATTGTTAGAGAATTATGTAAAAAAGGATCTTATCCCTCGTGGTTTGAGGGTTCAGATTTTCCCCTCATATTTTGGCCATGACACAAATTTTGGGAAGAATTGGGAGGAGGTGTGCAACAAATGTTCAAGATCATTGATTCAATCAATTATTGATCTCAATACAAGGATGCTGACTGGGTTGGAGAGTGAGATTAAAAGTGACAGAGACCAGTTGGTAACAATGATGTCAGCCAGTGAAAAGGAGCAGTGGGAGAAAGAGATTAACGATCTCTATAATGTTTGGGAAAAACTGATAAAAATGACAAAGACGAAAAAATTCCTTAGAGATGCACAGTGTCTATAAATGGCGATCGATGGGTAGTGGTACAAGATCAAGATCAAATTCAATTGCATCCAGTCTCTCCACAGGGGGAGAATCAATTAGTTCCACTAGATCACATGCAAGATACCTCTCCCGGAAGATCAAGAGAAAGGAGACATCGACAGACAACATAAATATGAAACGGAGGGCAGAGGGACGAACTGATGGAACTACTCTTCAGGTAATTAACTTGTCCGACATTGAATTTACCAAACCACAAATGGAAGTGTTAAGTCATGGACTTAATTTTGCCCCCTCTAGTTGTTTTGATTGCTTTACATCTGTGAAAGATTTACATTTATTTGCTAGAAAATTGGTTTTTAAGAAAATATATAAGAGAGAAACATTTGGCGATTCCTTTGAGACTCCTCAAGAAAGAGAGGCAGCCACTTTATTAATTGAACTACTGGAAGAGCAGGAGGCCGGAGACACCAGGATGGGAGGTAGGCTTCCAAAGTCACTGCTACCTAGGTCTGCTTGCTTTCCTATTCTTAGTATGTATCCTAAAATTTACGCTTTTGTACAGTTGGTGACGCGAGAATTTCAGAAAATTTAAGCTATTAACAAAAGAGGATCTAATGTGACACACATTCAGAGAACTGCAATTAGAGAGTTGAAGAACATGAAAGATGTTATCTTCAAATCCGCAGATAAGGGTGGCAATGTGGTGATTTGGCCTAAGAAACAATACGAGAAAGAAGTTTATAGACCGCTTAAAGTGACCTCATGCTATAAACGCCTCACATACAACCCTGCAGAGCAATTCAAAAAGGACCTAATTGAGATTGTGCGGAAAGCCCGAGAGAAGGAGATTATCACCGATAAGGAGGCCAAGTGTCTGATTCCGAAACATCCGAGAGTGGCGAGCCTATACATGCTTCGGAAGATTCATAAACATGCTTGCAGAGTCAGCGTGCTACATATGGTATCACTATCTTCCTACATTCCACTTTGCCCTTTACTTATGCTGTATTTTTTGGATGGAATTTTCTCCTGGTATGTTTTAATCACTTTATGGGTATTGATTAGTGGTATTGTTTCTTACTCTTTTGCTTTCATTGTTTCATTTATTGTGGCTGCTCAGCTCTGCGGCCCACTCCTGGTCCTCATTTAGGGATTTCACTTGCTGCTAATTGTTTCTTTGTATTTTAAGATTTATTAATTATGTATTCAATAAAGATATTCTGTTATTTATCTGGAATGGAGGTTAATTGCGTTTTTTTTGTGAGGTATAGTTCAATTTATTGGTAGTTCCTCCTGGTATGCTTATTTAAGTATCCGAGTTAATTATTTGGTGTTAGACAATGTGAAAAGGACAAGGTACCCCAAATAGGAACAAGAGTTGCATAGTTTAATTTCTTACATCATAAGACGGAAAACACCAAATATTTGTCAAAAAGCACAAACTGGGGAATAATCACTGATCATATACAAATAAGAGAACTTGAGATACTTATACATAAACAAATCATTACATAGATCAGTACAGGTACATTAAAATGACAACATATAAGGGGCTCCTAGCAGTGATGTGTGTAGGATCTACATCTACAGTTTTAGTGCTCTGATATGTAAACTCCACTTTCTTAAAAGGGTTTTCCAAGTTAATCAGAAAACTGGCCAAAGGCAGCAAAAATGCTAAAATAGCAGTTACTTTAGGTGTTAGTGGAGGCAGTTCTCAGAGGCAGGATGGTCTCAACTATTAGAGTTATTAATATGGGTTAGGGTACAAGTCTATGGTTCACCTGGCTGCATGTGGCTAAGCCATGACCACCTATGGCACTCAATGGCCAAATGACCAATTTGCCACAAAATGGTATTGCCATTGGTTGCTGTGGGTGGCTGCGGTTTGACTGCATGTGGCCAACTGCATGACAGGGTCATAACTTTATGCTGTCGGACTGGTACATTTTTGCTATTGATATGTCCCTTATTTATCAATCGGCCATACTTGTTGCTGACCAAGTCTTTCAGACAAAGCCTTTCTGAGAGGAAATTACCATTTCTGCACAGTGAAGGCTCTGCTTGACACATTGTGAGATGTTATGAGGATGGAAGGTCACACCCTGAATAATCAGGACACAAGGGAAGAAAGGATGAGCAAAGTGAAGATTCTGATGTGGTAACACAGGCTGGTAGTCTGAGAAGGAGACATGGAGATTAGTACTGTAGCCTCATGTGATATTCTATAAGGTTTGACACATTTCCTTGTCATGAACGAATAAACATTAACTGGAATGGAGGAAAAACAGAGCAATGTAAACTTAATTTTTTGATGGCTGTCTATTGAAAGCCAGGTCAGACAAATCACATACAGTGGGGGAAATAATTATTTGACCCCTCACTGATTTTGTAAGTTTGTCCAATGACAAAGAAATGAAAAGTCTCAGAACAGTATCATTTCAATGGTAGGTTTATTGTAACAGTGGCAGATAGCACATCAAAAGGAAAATCGAAAAAATAACTTTAAATAAAAGATAGCAACTGATTTGCATTTCATTGAGTGAAATAAGTATTTGAACCCCTACCAACCATTAAGAGTTCTGGCTCCCACAGAGTGGTTAGACACTTCTACTCAATTAGTCACCCTCATTAAGGACACCTGTCTTAACTAGTCACCTGTATAAAAGACACCTGTCCACAGAATCAATCAATCAAGCAGACTCCAAACTCTCCAACATGGGAAAGACCAAAGAGCTGTCCAAGGATGTCAGAGACAAAATTGTAGACCTGCACAAGGCTGGAATGGGCTACAAAACCATTAGCAAGAAGCTGGGAGAGAAGGTGACAACTGTTGGTGCGATTGTTCGAAAATGGAAGGAGCACAAAATGACCATCAATCGACCTCGCTCTGGGGCTCCACGCAAGATCTCACCTCGTGGGGTGTCAATGGTTCTGAGAAAGGTGAAAAAGCATCCTAGAACTACACGGGAGGAGTTAGTTAATGACCTCAAATTAGCAGGGACCACAGTCACCAAGAAAACCATTGGAAACACATTACACCGCAATGGATTAAAATCCTGCAGGGCTCGCAAGGTCCCCCTGCTCAGGAAGGCACATGTGCAGGCCCGTCTGAAGTTTGCCAATGAACACCTGAATGATTCAGAGAGTGACTGGGAGAAGGTGCTGTGGTCTGATGAGACCAAAATAGAGCTCTTTGGCATTAACTCAACTCGCTGTGTTTGGAGGAAGAAAAATGCTGCCTATGACCCCCAAAACACCGTCCCCACCGTCAAGCATGGGGGTGGAAACATTTTGCTTTGGGGGTGTTTTTCTGCTAAGGGCACAGGACAACTTATTCGCATAAACGGGAAAATGGACGGAGCCATGTATCGTGAAATCCTGAGCGACAACCTCCTTCCCTCTGCCAGGAAACTGAAAATGGGTCGTGGATGGGTGTTCCAGCACGACAATGACCCAAAACATACAGCAAAGGCAACAAAGGAGTGGCTCAAGAAGAAGCACATTAAGGTCATGGAGTGGCCTAGTCAGTCTCCGGACCTTAATCCAATCGAA